>NC_081536.1:29285187-29885187 GCF_030273125.1 Centropristis striata
GAAGAGATTTAAAATGAGACAATGAGGAGGCTTACGCTACAAAACTACTTCACTAAAGTTAGGGCTAAAAGTTCCTTGTTATGCATTATAATACATACTTTTAAAAATTTTACAAATGCACTTAAATGCTTAAGTTAAGTGTAAAAACGCAAAAGAACTCTGGTCTCCTGGGTTAAAGTCCTGGCTTTGTTTTTGACCATCCACCCACCCTAAGAGGGACTTTTCATGCTTTAAACTCCATTTCCGTGCTTCCCTCTTAGTTTTTACACTCCGTATAGTCACTTCTGCCTTCGCTTTGTGCATAATTATCACGGTAGCAAGGGGGCACCATCAACAACATGCTCATATGTGCTATGGGTTACTTTTTTCCCTTATAGAATTTAAATCCTTGTCTTGGCATTATAATTTTGATTTTTACTATAACACTGACTCATTAACGTTTCAGCTCCATTGTTTGTGTAAATAATCTTTTGAAATGAAGGCCTGACTAAGGAGCACCTTAAGCCAATCCAACAAATCCGTTTTCCTGTCCATTAATTTTGACATCAGCACCAGCAGAGATCCTCCCTCTCGGTTAGTTATAGATAATGTTTCCTTGTATGTGGGTGTGTCAGCGTCTGGTGGCACATTTTTCATGCACATTATACGAGCCACCTCAGCCATCCTCTCTGCCCTGCAAGAGACGTAAGAGATATTGATCCCGATGTGATTGTATCCTGGTCTTTTGCCACTCAGCAGTTTAGCAGGCGGCCCTGCAAGCGAGTGGGCCTGCGTTTGGGCGTGGGTTCTGATTATCCCGAGCTCGCTGCATTTTGCTGCGGTTATTTTTAGCTTCAAAGATTGTTGCCAGCTTCTCTCTGGGAGGCTGCGAGGAGCTGGCTTTTCTGGTGGAGGCCTTTGAGCTGACAGTGCTGGAGGAAATAGAACAAAGAAGCACAGAGGAGACAGTCGAGACGGAGACTTTAGTGTCAGTGGAAGATGGTTTTATTTTGGAAACATTACAGTTAGGGAGGATTTAGGATGTTAAGCTCAGTGAAAAATTATTTTCTGTGTTGTTTGTTTTGGGGGAGCTGCCATTGTACTGTATCTTATTATGCTAAGTAACAAAGTAGCAGCTATTGGAAGCCTCAATAATGTGAGTTTAAAGAGGTAGGGGGCTATTTTCCAGGAAATCAGAGCTGTTAAACCGCACATTACTTATTAGATTACAACACAGGGGGTTTCCAGAGGAAATAAGAAGCTTTCCAAAAGGTCACTCTCACCTTGATGAAAACACACCTCAATCACACACACAAACATGTTGCTGCTGTCAGATGGTTCTATCTTTAAATCTTAATCGATTCGTCTCTTGACCTGTATAATGCTGGATGACAAGAAGCACTTCACACGTTCCAGAGCCTGTAAAATATTTAAATTGCTTTTACTACAAACAGTTCAAAATTCAAGAGTATATACATTCCTCATACGATGACATAGGACATAGAAAAATAGCCAATCCTCACATTTCCACAAGCTGGAAGCAAATATTTGTTATCTTCCAGTGAGAAATATCCTCAATATTTTTAGCAGTCAATTACTTTTCTGTCAATCAAATAATCATTTTAGCATCAATGTTCTTCGTCACTCCGTACCTGCTCTCTCTTGCTCTGTCTCTTCATTTTCTTGTCTACCCTGGGACACTCCTGACAGCTGTCTCAGAGAGACTCTCTGTGACAAGCCTCTATAACTGGTGGCTTGTCTGTCTCAATGTGTGTTTTTGAAGGAGACACAGATCCACTGATGACAGGTGGACTCCCTTGCTTTCTCCGGGCCGTGTGACTCCTCAGTATTTGGGAGGGGGACAAAGGAAAATAAAAGAAAAATAAGAAAAATATTGTACAACCACCCTATAAGCAATCCAGGCGGACAAGCAATGTGAAGTCTGAGTAAAGTGCAAAAGCCGAGGAGGGAATGAGAGTAGACAAAAATGGAGGAGAGGGGAAGTAAAAACAGAATAATAGGGAGGAAAAAATGCACTGAGGGGACAGGAGCAGAATTGACTTGAGGAAACCTTTCCACCGGGCAAGATGAAGGCGAAAGGAAACCAGCCTCTTTCATCCATCTAGCAATGCTGAGCTCTCCCTCCATTTTCTCTTCCCTGCCCACTCAGTTCATTTACATTTACATTACACCCAGCTGGAGTTGATTTGGTGGCGAGTGATGGATGGCGAGTTTCTAATGCTGTTTATAGAAATGGGCTCAGGGGGTTAGCAGTGTCAGCTGTTTGCAAGGTGGCGTGCGCAGTCTGATACAATATGGTTTGCTTGTTAGCAACTAAACGGCTAGCTGCAGCAGTGGCACATCTATTTAAGGCAGGCCTGGACATTAGGCGAGCCAGGGGGCCACATCCGGCCCGTTGGCTGTCCCTGTCCAGCCAGCCTGGGGTTACCTGGAAATACAACCACAGTGCTTTTATTTTGAAAGCGATTTGCGTATGTGCATGCGTTCCTCAAAAGACACTGAGTTTTCTTATTGCCATGTCAAAAACACTTTAAACTTTCAAGTTAATTAATTGCTGGTTTACTGCATAACATACACGTTTTATGTTGCTTTGGGTTGAATGCATGTTGTGTTTGAAATAAATGGAAAAGTGAGATAACGTTTGGAGTTTTTACTATTTTATATTGCCATTTGAAATACTCCACATGTATTCTTACCAGTAGCAGCTCAAAAACAGATAATTTACTACATTTTATCAAGCGATTAAATTAATATTGAGCAGAATTAGGTTCAGAGTATTGGTCAGAGTATAGCTCCTTTTCTATATTTTAACATCACTACTTGGAATTCATACGATAACATACATTATATTGTCATCATCTTAGTCATGTAAAAATAATCCATCCACAAATTTAATTAAATCGTTCATGAACTCATAAATCATCATTGACAGGATGCAAGGCCTGTAATTCGCATGTTGAGTTGGTGTGTGAGAGCTGGACATGGCTGATCCAGGCAGGATTAATATCACTGGGTGCATCTATGACACACAAAAATGACCCAAACTACCCTGTAGAAAGCAACACTGTAGGGACGGGGCTTTTGTGTGTACCAATACCAGATGGCCGATCATGCTTAAAAAAAAAAAAAAAAAGAATCTCTGTGATCTCACCGGATCACTGCTCAGACCACAAACAATCCGCTCTTTATTATTGTACTTGAACAGCTGAATACAACACATTTTATTTGTTTTTCCTTTTCATTTTTATTCGTGTTTTCCACTCACAGATACACTTTCAGTCACTTTAGTTGTCAGCAGTAAACTGTACAAGTCATTTGTGCTTTTTTTATTAGGGGAGGCATCACAACAGTTTTTGGTTTAGACACAAAGCTGATAGTGAGGACAACAAGGTGTTGCTAAAGTTTGTATGCATTCCTGTATGTGTCAAGTAAATGAAGACAAAGGACTGTAGAGGATGCACTGTGACAGCACTGTAGTGAGAATGCAAGAATGTTTTAACAAAAGGAAACAGTAGAAAGAGAGAGGAGAATAAACCTAAAAATAATCCATCAATCTTCTTATAGAGTAACTTTTCCTGTCCTGGGTTGAAGGAGCTGGCTGTGTGTCCCTGTATGGACTCTGCAGAAGGCAGCTCACCACTCTATCACAGGGAAGAACTGCCCACCTGTATGTATAACGTGTTTCCACTAGGGGTAAAAAGTGGCCACCGGGAAAGTCTCAGGCCACACCCTCTCAATAGTCCACTCACTCTGCGTGTTTCGACTACAAGTTAGCCCCCAGAGGGATTTAGAGACTCTGGAGGTGACGTATGGTTTTCACCGTCGCTAACTGTGCGCAACGTCAGCAGCTGAAAGCAGCATGGCTAATTATGCACAGTCTCTGCTGATCATAAACATAGTGGATTAAAGACATCGCTAACTGTGCACAGAGTGTCCGGTGTTTGTTGTAAACAAGCAGAGATCGCTAAGTGAACACCTCCTGTAGCAGCAGCACATACACACTGTACTGCTACAGAGCTAACTGTAGCTAACTGCCGCTAACGACGGCTCTTCTTAACAAGCCGGCCTCCTTGAGAAGAGTAAGAAGGAGTCGCTAGATTTGTCTCCAGTGGCTTTCTTGAAAAATAGTCGCTACGGGGGTCTGAAAAGTCGCTAAATTTAGCAACAAAGTTGCTAAGTTGGCAACACTGCTTCGCCAGCTTTTACAAATGGCGTGTGTTGTAGTTGTGTAGAGTACTACGTCACATCCTGCTTAGCGATCTATCCAATCAGTAACCAGGCTGTTTTCAGGGGAGAAAAAAGACCCTGCTCTTCTACAGGGACTAAAAAAGTCCCGACAAAAGCCGGCTCCAGACTGCTCATATTCAAATTAGGGGCGTTTCGGCAAGTGAGACCTGGCTCATTCCGGGTATTGTCCGGCTATTACCCGGTAGTGGAAACAGCCCTAATATTGTTTTTTATTAGCAGCTGGTCACTGATAGTGACGCATGAATGACACAGCTAATAGCTTTTGGTACGCTGCCTGAAATGATACACCGGTTTGCTGCAAAATTGAGAAACTTTGTCGTCATGATCAGTATTGGAAGTTATGGTTTTGTTTTGTTCTATAAAAATATTGTTGTTTTCATCCTGTTCTGAGCCAATTGTAGCCTCTAGTTCAGATGTGCTTCATTCCTGCGGGGATGAACACGTCAGAGTCATGAGCTGTCAACACTCCATCCGCCACTTGTCAGCAATGACTGATGTCCAACGCCCGCTGCCACTCTCTCTCTTGTGTTTCACAACTCACAAACACACTAACTGCAACACATGCAAACCACTTGCATGCATACACTTGTGCGCGTACACACGTACACACACCCCCCTCCCACAAACAGACAGCTGGGGCGTCACTCTCCTGGCTCGGCGCCCTGAAGAGGAACACGGGGGAAGATGGACAGGCAGGAGCTGTCAGCGAGGACGCGGGGACACAGAGTCGGCTTCTCACTTCAAATAATGAACCACATGTGAAGCGTCAACTCAGCTGCAATTAGATCGGATGATAATTATCTCAGCACAAGTCACTCATCCTAATCAGGGTGTGAACTGCTGGAGGGTGTTGAGTAAAGTGAGAGGATAGATCGATTGTTTGAAGACGCTGTGGAGTTTAGTTAATTTCTACTTTCCCACTTTTTTTAAAATCTAAAAACAATCTTTAACACCATGATTGAACTAAAATATTGGATCTTTTCTTTGGAAACTAAGGCCCCGTTTACACGAAGGTAAAAACGACAAAATATTTTATAGGAAGTGCCTTTCGTTTAGAGGGATACGGCGTTTTTGAGGCTTAAAAACACAAAAATCTGAAACCACCCTCCAGAGTGTAAAACTGTAATCCGCTCCACCGTAGCGTGTCCGTCTACACTGCCAAGACACAAAACTCAGATCTGCTCACGCCACGTACGCGTTTACGTCACATACATGCTCCAGTACAGGGAAATAAACAAACATGTGGGATTATTTCCATGCGTGGGACCTTCAAGCTGCTCTGGCAGCTCTAATAAACTTACAGGAGTCTTTCCACCAAATGTACAGGATATGTACAGATAGTATTAGTGAACAGAGAAGGATCTGGAATTACCTCTATCACATTTCGGATGCACCAATTGGTGGGAGGCGAGCCAGACGGCTTTGGACGAGACCTGGGAGATCTAGTGATGGTGGAGAACTTTGTGGAAGGAGTAGCTGATGAAAATGCGTGACGTGAAAACTTCCACATGCCCAAAGATGCTCTTATGGCTTTAAGTGATGCCGCCTGGCATGCATACCCAATCCAATTCACACACTTTAGCGTCACCATATGCAGCAGATTTCCTCCTGAAAACGCTCGTCTAAACGCGGAATAAAAAGCTAAGACGCGACGCCACTTTTGCGTCTTCTGTTCAGACCGTCATCATGTAAACGTAGCCTAAGAGCTCAGTTCCTCTAAAGAAGAGCACTGGAAAATTATAGATATATCTTCATGTGAGCATTATCTAGTGTGGAGACTCTATTTCCCTGTCTTAAATGTGTTTTTCTGTCCGGCAGCAGCAGTCTTTATCATCTGGATGTGTGTGCTCTTATATAGTTTTAAACCATGGGGAGCTACAACAGTCACACAGTTATGGACCCTCTAATAGAATATATATGATATCATGACTGAATTTGTGTTTTGTTATTGTATTGCCAGTCAGATACAACTTTAGAAGCTGGAGTGGTGAAATTGCATTTGTGAATCAGCAAAAGAAGTTGTAGTTATATTGAGCAGTGGGTCTCCTCCTGCCTGGAAAGACAAATGAAAGCTGATTTTAAAAAACATAAACAGTGAGCCAAGAGAAAATTAGATAATTAGGAGCATCAGGATTCAATAAAAATAGAGACAACATACTATACACAATAGTGTATCTTTGAAAATCTATCCAAATCTGTGTCTGCATTGAGGTGACAGATTTTTCTCACGTGTCACTCCTCTGTGTCTTTGTGCAAAGCTACTGTCTCTTTTATCATTAATGTTTAATTTGACTCTGGTATGTACAAGGAAACAAAACTGTGTTATGGCAGGTTCAGGGAAACATCTTTGTTGAGTAGAATGGATTTGGACTTGGTTGTTATGCAATTTTATGTCTTATTTTTCTAAAAACAAAACAACTAGCGAACCAAAAATGAAGTTCAACTGACCATTTTTATTAATAATTGTTTTCACCACACAACTAGCTGCATGTGCAGGAGTTTACTTTGAATGTATGAGTACTTAATACAGACAAAGATTGTTACTCTTTTATGTATACGAGTTGTTATTATGAACAATATTTTGTGACTATAAACATTACCTATTACCTGATTTCCTAAACAACATAAATGGAAAAAGGAAAGGTAACACTTTACAATAACATCTAAGTGATGTTTATAGATGGTTTATAAACCAATTATTATTAACCATTTACAAAATTCTATACATATTTAATCTTTAAATGTTTTCAAGCAATTTCATAAAGGCATAAGAATAATTTTGAAATCATTTACATACTTAATATGGTGTTAAAAATGTTATGAGTGTAAAGCTATTAATAAACTAATAATTATGCTTGTTTATGGTGAAGTAATCTATTTGTCATTTATAAATTATAGTTCAACATTATTACATTTTCTATTCACCATTCTAAATGGCCTATATACGGTTTATAAATGATGATTAAACATTAATAAACTACCTGTTTACCATTTATAAATGCTCTATTCACCATCTATAAACGATGGTTATCATAAAGTGTTACCAAAGGAAACAAACTATATAAAATGGGAGAGCATTTTAGTAAATGCTCAGAAGTCAGACTGTTACCTTTTCTGCTGCCAAACATAAGGGATGATAGAATATGCAAGGCCTAAAATACAGAATAATGTCAACAAAATGTTTTGTAAACAATATAAAATCAACTGCTTTTTTAGTTTATCATTTTATGTGTGCCTCAGCCACTCCATGTCTCTCCCTCTGTCTCTGAACATGAAAGAGAGGGCGCTGCAGCTGAACCGTGAATGACCTACATGAGCGACAGCTCTGTTTTCTGTCTGTCTCTATCCCATTAGTGCTCCCTTTGACATTTGGCAGCTCAAGTCACTGTAGTACTACCACATGTGTATGCTCTCCTATACAATATATATTTGAACGTTCATTGAGTAAACCTACTCATACGCCTTTTAAATTCTACACTGACACCACAGCATTAATAATGGATGTCTCACTTCTCTGCAGGCTGAAACAATAGGCCTGTTAGTGGATTCCAGTGCCTCGTAATAGGAGCTACACATGTGAGAATATAGAGGACATACATGATAACCTTCCCACTCATTTTAAAAGATGTTCATTCCGTATGTGTAGTTTTTCCACCATTATAGAGGATGTACGGTTTCCAGTGGGGATATCAGAGCTTTGACCTGAGGCTTATTGTTAGAATATTTTTCTCTCCCTGTTGTGGAGGTGTTTATATGCCTCACATTCAACAGAATATGATACCAATTGATAACATATAATACCATCTGGTGCCATGATGTTTTTAATTGTGCATGCATGTGATGGATCCTCAGAGTTGGTGGTTTAGTGTAGGTTTCCTCTATGAGCCAGCAACATTACATCTCATCTCCAATAGGCTCCATGCAAAGCACATGAAACGTCATCCAGATTGAGTTTTCAGAGCGATACAGACGTCACACTGCACACAAAGACCATTAACCTCCTGAACGGGGCTTCAATGGGATTAATGCGACTTCACTACTGACCCTGTTCTCTCGTTTCCTCTCTCTCTCTCTCTCTATCTCTCTTTTCTCTCCTCCTCTATACTCTTAGCAACAACAAAACTCACCATTAAACCTGTCTTAGTTGTAAAATCAAGAGATGTACGATGTTACAGATGTTTGATCCCTGTTGTGAAAGACTCCAGTCTGGTTCGTCAGTGTCGCTCTGCAGCTCAGTCTGATTCATCTACATACATCTTGTGTCTTGTCAAAAAATACCCCTGAATTCACACCAGACAATTGTAATATGACACTACATAACTTTTTTTTTCTCAGTCTTGAGTCCTTATTCACCACACATCTGTTCCAACAACTGTGGTCTGACCATGTACACATCTTACAGTACAGGTGAGCTGGCTAAGACTCAATAATACAGACAACGATTGTTGCTCTTTTATGTATACAAGTTATTATTATGAACAATATTTTGTGACTATAAACATTACCTATTACCTGATTTCCTAAACAACATAAATGGAAAAAGGAAAGGTAACACTTTACAATAACCATCTAAGTGATGTTTATAGATGGTTTCTAAACCAATTATTATTAACCATTTACAAAATTCTATACATATTTAATCTTTAAATGTTTTCAAGCAATTTCTTAAAGGCATAAGAATCATTTTGAAATCATTTACATACTTAATATGGTGTTAAAAATGTTATAATGAGTGTAAAGCTATTAATAAACTAATAATTATGCAATTGTTTATGGTAAAGAAATATATTTGGCATTTATAAATTATAGTTCAACATTATTACATTTTCTATTCACCATTCTAAATGGCCTGTATACGGTTTATAAATGATGATTAAACATTAATAAACTACCTGTTTACCATTTATAAATGGTCTATTTACCATCTATAAATGATGGTTATTGTAAAGTGTTACCAAAGGAAACAAACTATATAAAATGGGAGAGCATTTTAGTAAATGCACAATCTGTACACACCTTACAGTACAGGTGAGCCAGCTATGTAAAGGTGGGACAGGTTGTTTTGCACCAATGAAAGGTTTTCCTGCATAAATGATGGACAATCTACACATAATGAACAATCTACACATAAATGTGAGTCATGTTCAGCGATTTCTGTCAGTTCAATTATTATATTAAATGTCAAATGTACAGTGTCATTTCTGTCCTTGTTACTCCCACAAATGGATTGTTGCCATTTCATCACAGCTATGCATGCAATTTGAAACAGCAGGCTTATTTGCAAAGATGTGAGGCTCGCACATCACATAAACCTGATTGTTACTGTTAGTGGCAATGGCTTTAATTTCCTTCCATCCTCATGCAAACAGGCAAATTGAATGCTGCAATTATAAGAACATGGAGGACTATTCTCATTTCATGATGTGTTGTCTGTATAATCCCTGAAACCATTTAAGGCTGAAATATGAAACCTAAGTGGTAATGTTCAGTGCTAAACATGACCTTAACTCAGATATTCTTCACCATTTTACCAGCTGAGCTCATAGTTCAGTATGCAGTGCAGCTGTAAGCACAATGTCTTGACTTCTCTGCAACTCAAATTGAATTTGCTACAAATATTCAATACTGATGTGTCTCTGACTCAAAGAAATTTACTACAGGATGGCTCCATTAATTCCACTGACTTTGAATGACTTTGTAACATCATTGACACAGGGCTTAAAGTTTACAGGCAACATGTCTGATTTCAGGCAAAGAGCAGTTTTAAATTGATCTAATAATTAATTAAATACAATGTACACATTTGGTCCTGGGTAATATTATAATTGTGCAAAAACAACAATATATTTGCTCACTATTCATGGTGAAAAAACTAACATCGATATTCTTCGTGTCTTCCTGAAAACGTCAGCATACAAGTCACAGCTCCTGAACTCACAACTTGCAAACTTTTTTTCACTTTCCACACTGTAAATACAACAAGAAGGAGGCATTTATATGGGCTTCTCTCTTTAAAACAACCCCATTTGAGGACGCCAATACAGTTGACTGGTTGGGACTTAAACATTTCATCAAATAAAGCAAGGAGAATGTTAATGTCCCCCTCCTCAGCCCTTTCTGCCTCATTTTTGCAGCAGGTGGAGGATGGAAGGCTCAGAATGAGGGGGCATTCATGCTTTAAATGTTCTGTATTTTGGGACCATTCAACATGAGCATTAAAGTTCTTCTCTGTCTGTGCCTGCAGACTCAGAGGCCATAGATTGTGACATTTATTGGAAATAATTTCAAAAGAAAATGCTTGAAAACAGAGCAAAAGTGTGAGCATGGGACTAAGTCAGTGGCTGTGAACACTGTTATGGATGTCTTTCTGTATCATGGTGTGTATAGAACGTACAAACAGCAAATCTTCTGTCTACAATGACAGCCGTATGGAAATCCAGCCTTCCTTTTACTTCCGACTTTCGTTCCTGTCTTCTGTCCAGCCATCAGTCATTTCTTCATTTCCAGCGTGCCTCCTTCTCTCCTCTGGCATTAGAAATAAGGGCAAATGCCATCTTGCTTCTGGAACTTTCTCTCACACTCATTAGTGCCAGATACCCTCCGGCAACCAACATCCAAACACACATTAACCTTTACAGAAATGCTCCCCCCCCCCCCCCATTCTCCTCTTGCTCTCTTCTCTCTTTCTCTCTCTCTCTTGCTGAGACTTTAATTTGCTGGATCACCCTCCCTCCTCCCAATCACCGCTCCACATCCTATTTGGCACCAGATAGGATCATTTGGGGGATTTTTGGGCAGCAGCTGTGTTGATGTATGGCCTGCATGCGAGGCTTGGTCCAGCTGTGGCAGTTACTGCTCCTTTGCGACAAAGGAAGGAGGAGAAATGCATCGTGTGTTAATGAGATAACTCTGATTAATGCAGATATATATCTCTGAATGAGAATTTTCTGTAGGTAAAACGTTGAAAGAAAATAAGAGAGGCAGGTGTCACTTCTGTGTACTGCATCCTCCTTCAGGGCGTGTGCTAACTTAGCTAATATTTGCTCTCCATCTCCATCCTTCCAGTATTGGGCCACAGATTGTGGGGCATGTGGAGAGGCCTTCTCTGAGCCAGCTAATATTTGTCTTTCATCCCTGCAGGATGTGTTGGCACCTTATTGGTTGTATATTTTACCTCTGCTGTTTTGACTGGACCAAAACCCGCTTCAGCTCAGTTCGAACTTCATTGACTACATTTAGTGCACAGCAGTAGGAGACAAAGCATTTAAAGGTGTGTCCAATACGTAAAAATAGCAGAAACAGACATTCCTGTAGGGTTCTTAGTTTACTGTTTCAAAAGGTGTCGGATTCCCTTGGAAAAAAGGAAGCCCCTTGGTTAGATATCAACTGTTCTTAAGCTGCAGGTGGATTATAAGCAGCACTACAATGAGTCCTGGTGAAGTCATGATCCTGTGACAGCCACGAAGCGAGACTCATTGAAGTCTCAGAAATATATATGGGTTACAAGCAGAATTAAATATATACTTAGCTGGCTGTCTTCCTGACTCTGTCAGTTGTCGCAAAGGAGTCTCAAAGAGTGTCTTACCTGCAGGCTGTACAAGTAAATGCTGTTAAACCCAGGGGAACAATTCAGTAGCTCATGCTTCTCAAAAGAATAAAAACTGGAGAGGAGCAGTTGACTCAATTAATGCAAACAGGTTGCTGTCAATGCTGCATAGATCAATGCAGTGTAGTTAGACTGTGGTTTCTGTTCTTAATTCAGGTTCCCAAACCTGGTTTCATATGCACAAACATAAGAGTAATTATTTTCCTTGCACTATTATAGCACAATTCATTGTGCCAGTCATAATGAGAGCTAAGCTCCACCCTCTGAGGAGATAAATATACTCTCCATTTCCAAAGTCATTGTTTATACTGGTCTTGTTTCATTGAGGCGATGATTGAACAGGACTAATTAACAACCTGTCTCAGCAAATCCCTTCAAGATATGTTGGAAGCAATTTAGCAAAGGACTTGCACTGTCTAAAATACTACAGTACGTACAACCTATTTACACGAGCAAATTGTCGCCTTGCCTGAAGGAAGTGGGGTTTAATTACAACAACAGGTTATATGCGTGCTAGCAGACTTTAAATCTGAGAGTGAAGAATGTGAAGGATGTGTTGTGGAGTACTTCAGAGGAGATTTCCCCTCAGCATATCTCGCTAATGCACCCCTGTGTGTTCCTGTCACCACGAACAGCTCCGTTTCTTCAGGTGCTGTCACTGCTGGGTGTTGGGTAAATATTTCAACCAGTATCATACTCAGTCTTCACTGCTTATTTTTATTTTTTTTTTTTACCTCTGTCTCACTATCTGTGTCTCTGCTTAACCCCCATCCATGTTGGCTTAAAAAGTACCAAACTGTTGCATAAAAGAGTGGTGATGTCAGCAACTTAAAGGGATAGTTCAGATTTTTTTGTTGTGTTGGGTTCTATAAGTAACTTATCGTTGAGCCAGCTAATATTTGTCTTTCATCCCTGCAGGATGTGTTGGCACCTTATTGGTTGTATATTTTACCTCTGCTGTTTTAACTGGACCAAAACCCGCTTCAGCTCAGTTCGAACTTCATTGAATACATTTAGTGCACAGCAGTAAGAAGCAAACCCTTTAAAGGTGTGTCCAATACGTAAAAATAGCAGAAACAGACATTCCATGTCTTACAATCTGCATGCCCGCCGTTTGCAGAAGCAGCAGGAGAAATGGTGCAGGAGCTAAGCTGTTGGCACTACAGTTCCCACCATGCTTTAAAAAAATAACGTTGCCCTGCAATCAGTGAGTTGGCTGCAGACTTTTATTTAATGGCTAACATTTATCCTGGCAAATCATGTCATCACCAAGCCATGCTGCATTAGTTCATTGCAGTGCCTGATTGCATTATAACCGTAGATATACAGCAATAAACTTGAAAACATTTGATGAATGAAGATATTCTAAATGTGATGATGGCAAGTGATTTTTCTTTTCATTTCCAAATGAATGTAAGGACATTTTGGATTTGTGTTTGTCTGAGAAAAAGGGCTTCTTTGACACTAATACTTTCGACTTGTCTGCTCTTCTCGTTCTTTTACATATTTTATTTTACATTCTGGCATTGCTCTCTCCTCCTTTTGTCTGCCTCCGCCATCAACACCATCCCACATACCATATTAATGTTTCTTTCCGCCTGTTGCTGGGGGAGATGAAGCTGTCACACCAGGCTCTAATGACATAAAATCCACTAGACTTGTTCTCTTGCTCTCCCTCTTCTCATCTCTCCATTTCTGTTCTTTTCTCTGTCTGGCTGCTCTGACCCCCCACCTGGGCGTGGCAGGCTTCTGTCTCCATCTCGGCCTTATTGGTCAATGTTTCAGTGGAGTGGCAGTGAGAGGACCAGGGGGCCAGAGAGTGATGGATGGCCGTTCCTCTGGCCCTCTCCTTTCCATTCCCCCACCGCTCTCCTCTCATTGCCTTCCCGGGGCTCGGCTTTGCTGGTAATGGCTTGAAACATGATATGAGTCTAACCCGGTGTTTGCCGAGGGAGAGGGAAGGAGTCCCCTAGCCAGCCAGAGTAAAGCCTCAATCTGACAGGCTAAAGCAGAGAGGGCTTCTGCAGCGAGCTGATTTACAATGTGGAAGGCTGGCACAGGTGGGGGGAGACAGTGCACCGAGAATCTGTCAGAAGGAGAAGAAAGGAATAAAGGAATGATACAAGGGAGAGAAAAAAATGAATAAAATATATATGGAATGTGTGCAGTCTCCACCTTTTCCCTCTTTATTTATTTATTTCAGGTTTTTACTTCCACTGCTGTAAGCAACTTGTATAAAATATTCTGAGTAAAGCTAACAACCATACTACATGGTTATGAACTGTGAGGTTGTCTGCTAGAATTATCACTTTATTTATTGAGTAACCATTGTCAAAATGTTTTCTTTTTATTGCAACTAAAGCCTGCACTGCAAAAAAAGGTGTGTCTAAAAACAAGATAAAAACACTGAATCCAAGGGAAATTATATTGCTGCATGGACAGATAATTTCACTCAGTGGCGGTTCTACACAGGGGCCTCCAGGGGCCACTGCCCCTGTGAAGAAGCCCTTGGCCCCTGCTGTGGCCCCTGTGTCAAATTAATAATAAAATGATCAATTTATAACGATGAACGACGGAACAATTCTAACCTATTTTTTGTTCAAACAATATCTCATTGTACACAAAAGAAACCCAGAATGTGAACAATGTATAATAGTTTAATTGCGCAATAAAAGCGAAATATAAAGATCATTCTCACTGTACTGCACTTTCAAAATTAAAAATAGTAATTGTGCATAAAAATGAGAAATGCCATTGTCGTATAAAAATAACTGTTAATGTTGGTAAGTCTCATTGCTTCAATCAATGTAGTTCTTCCAAATATGAGACTTTTAGCCAAAATAAAGGTTTTGAATGCTTAAATATCATTTTTGACGATTTTTAATGTGCCCCTCTGATTAAACACTGGACCCTCCTTGGCCCCCACAATAAAACCGGTCTAGAACCGCCACTGGTTTCACTTGACAAGATTTCTTAAATTAAGATTATTAAATCTAGAAATAAGCATGTTGAACACTTAAAACAAGAAATTAACTCTTAAAACAAGATAAATTAAAGCTGAAAGAAGCGATGAACTGGCCCGAGCAGAGTGACCTGACAATTATTTGTTTCTTACCAAGATTTTAAAAAAAGTGTTAGATAATTTATCTTGTTTTAAGAGTTAATTTCTTATTTTAAGTGCTTATTTCTAGATTGAACAATCTTAATTTAAGATTAGTTATCTGTCCATGCAGCAAGATCATTTCCCTCAGATTTAGTGTTTTTATCTTGTTTTTAGACACACCTTGTTTGCAGTGCACATAGTGCAAGAAACAGTTTAGATGTAAGATGCAACATGATGATGTAAGGTTGCAGCCTGTGGAGGTTGTCTATATGCCACAGTCTTGAAGCATAGGAGTCAACTTTTCTTTTTCTACCACTTGTGTTTGGCTGGCAGGGCTACAGTCAGAAGCAGGAACATGCCCTGAGGAAGCCAAACCTCATGTTGCAATCTTTTTTATTTTGCTCGGTGAAACAAGTTAGCATCTACTGGGAGCATCCGTGGCTCACCTACACAGGTGTTTCCACTTATGTTGGCTGATTTGACCTCCTCTCAGGACCAAGTCAGCATGTCCACACAGGGCTGGAGTGATAGCTTCCTCACTAATTTCAATTCAATTTGATGACCTTATATAATTATTAGGATAGCTGTCACCTTCACCCTGAGCAGATGTCTCATTAGAATGAAAATGATACCGAAGCGTGGGTGGTAAACAGGTTTGTGTTGGACAAATCTACAAACACTGTGGTCAGTGTTATGACAGAATGCCTCATATAAATGTGTACATCTCCTGAAAATGTATTTAAAAGTATTTAAATGTCTTTTTTTTTTAGTATAAAGCCGGTTCAGGTGCAGAATACAAGTCTGAATGTCAAAATTTGCCAAATATGTCCCTTAAAAATCTATTGTTGTAGATACATAATGTGTTCAGAAACTTTAGTGTAACATTTGTTTTCTGAGCAGCTGTCAATGTCCAATTTGAATATCAGAAGATAAAAACAACAGGATCTCAATGTGTTTGTCCAGTCAGTTTTAGGATTCGTGTTGATATCTTAGTGAAGCAGCCAACTGTCAGTTTTCTGCATGTATTATGTAGTCTACTTCAAATGGATCTTTCGAACAACTGCCATACAGAACGAGCCCTGCCAGTTTGCACTAACAGCAGCCAAAATTGTAATCTGACAATTTTTTGGATCTGGTTACTTGGAAAGAAATGGGCGAGGCTGGCTGGAGGAGCCAGACATGAGATGGATGCACATTGAACAAGGATTTTGATTAATAATGGTCATAGGAATTGTTTAATCTAGCACAGTTATGTTTCTCAAACAGTGACATAAAGATTTAGGCTCCGTTTACATGATGACAGTCTGAACAGAAGACGCAAAAGTGGCGTCTCGTCTTCACTTTTTATTCTGCGTTTAGACGAGCGTTTTCAGGAGGAAATCTGCTGCATACGGTGACGCAAAAGTGTGTGAATGTGATTGGGTATGCATGCCAGGCGGCATCACTTAAAGTGATAAGAGCATTTTTGGACATGTGGAAGTTTTCACGCCACGCATTTTCATCAGCTACTCCTTCCACAAAGTTCTCCACCATCCACTAGATCTCCCAGGTCTCGTCCAAAGCCGTCTGGCTCGCCTCCCACCAATTGGTGCATCCTAAATGTGATAGAGGTAATTCCAGATCCTTCTCTGTTCACTAATACTATCTGTACATATCCTGTACATTTGGTGGAAAGACTCCTGTAAGTTTATTAGAGCTGCCAGAGCAGCTTGAAGGTCCCACGCATGGAAATAATCCCACATGTTTGTTTATTCCCCTGTACTGGAGCATGTATGTGACGTAAAAACGCGTACGTGACGTGAGCAGATCTGAGCAGAGTTTTGTGTCTTGGCAGTGTAGACGGACATGCTACGGTGGAGCAGATTACAGTTTTACACTCTGGAGGGTGGTTTCACATTTTTGTGTTTTTAAGCCCCAAAAACGCCGTCACCGTCTAAATGAAAGGCACTTCTGATAAAATATTCAGTCGTTATTACTCGCAAGCGTCCTCGTGTAAACAGGGCCTTAGTTTCCAAAGAAAATATCAAATATTTTAGTTCAATCATGGTGTTAAAGATTATTTTTAGATTGAAAAAAAATGGGAAAGTAGAAATTAACTAAACTCCACAGTGTCTTCAAACAAATGAAAGGCCCTTCCAATAGAATATTTTCGTCCTCGTGTAAACGGGGCCTTAGTTAGTGCTTTTCCTGATTTGTTAAACAACATAAAGTTCGACAATCAACTGTTTGAGTTCCACCTTTGAAGTCGAGTAAAAGAACTAATTGGGAGCCATCACCTTGGGCTTTTTAAAATAGTGACTAGCACTATTTTTGTATGTACATAGACATAGAAATTCATCAAAAGAATCAAACTGAATTGATAATGACTTTCCATCAAAACGCTGCATGAAGCAGTAAAAAATTTGAACCACTAACTCTGATCCCTCCAACATCTCTTTTTAAATGAAAATAACTTGGCCCTTGTGGCTTTGCCGTGCCACATGACGCTTCCTCCTTGTTATCCGTCCCCTCGCTCTGTCAGGTTAGAGGGGCTCAACGGCAGTTTGCTGCAGGCAGCGACCACCAGCAGAAGACTGGGATAAATAAATCAGTGAACGGTTTGTTAAGAAGGGCGAGGAGAGCGGGCAGACGAGTGCAGCTGAAGGGGGCTCAGCTGGAGTGTCTGTCTGAACAATAGAAAGCTGACAAAGAGAAGTAAATTGGCAACTGAACAAAAACACAGACGTCACTCACACACAGGTAGTCATGCTGTTATTGTGTGTTTGCTTGTCTGTGCAGTCACATGCTTACTGATGATAATGTGTAATTGACTGAGTGTATGTTATTGTATTGAGTGTCTGAATATACAATGAACCCGACTTAAAGTGTTTCCAATTTCTGATTGTTATAGTAAACAAATAATCATAAGTGTTGTTGGAATCCCTTAGTGTTTAAACAGACCTAAATTAACCTTTTTATATTATGTGATTTAGATTTTTTTTCTTTCCTGTTTTTAAAAGAAGCAACTCTATTTATTCATGATCTTGATTTTAAATCTCCATGTTCTGAAGAGGCAGAAATTTCCTTTTCTTACACTGTAAAAAAATAAACTGTTGTTTTTACGGTTAAAAAAATGGCAGCTGTGGTTGCCAGAACTTTACCGTGATAAATGTGGTTGAACTTTTTTTATATATTATGGTAAAAAGATATTGGCACTGATGATTTCACGTTTAAGATTGCCATTTTATTCCATTTTTTACTGTATAAATAAAACGTTTTTCCATCAAAAGAAACGCTGTTCTGCCATATAATTGACAAGAAAATACTTTATAAATGCTGCATAAATTAAAGATTTTACCATTAAATATTACAGTATATTTCTGTTAGAGATATGATGTTTAGTACATTTAACAGTGACAAAAAGTATTTTTTACAAAAGATAAATGCAAAAATTACAGTGATGCTTGTATATATATATATTACATTATATTTTTGTTACTGTTTTACAGTGGAGAAATGTATTTTTTTTTTAAACAAAAAAAACTGTAAAAAAATACTGTTTTGGCTGACATATACATTTACGGTGTTTCATTGAAACTGAATGAACCCATTTATCATTTTACAGTCTTTTACTGTCATTCTTTAGCAGTTTTTCACCGTAAAATCTACAGACATTTTTTACAGTGTACAAACTCCTATAGAACTTATTTGAATTCATAATTCAGAACCGCAGCTTCAGTATGTGACATCTTCCTAAAAAAACTAAATAAACCAGTCCTTTTCCAAACCTTTCTGTGTCTCGCTCACAGTGAAGAACCATGCATCATTTATATTTAGCCTTGTCGTGCCCCCCCCTTTTATAATCCTAGGCACCCCTCTAGGGGGTACACCGCCCAGTTTGGGAACCACTGCGAAAAGATTTTATTCCTGCTGCAGTAAATGAGTTCCTCCTGCAGTGTTCACAGCAGACAAATATCACAAGAAAATGAGGAGAAAACACAGGTGCATTTGTGTTCTTTAAAAAACACTTTTCGGCGAATTGAAAATGGAAATAATTGGTCAACGGCCAATGAATCGATCTCTGTATGTTTCCGTATATTTCTCCATTCCACAAGAGACCAAATGATCTCCATTAACTCACGGATCATTCATGCTGCTTTCATTGATTCCTAAAGCAGCTCCAAAGGCCTTGCACTCATCACTTGAATAATATACATGACTTATGTAACTGTGTGATCACACTCCATCTCTGTCTAAATCCACATACTGAAAGCTGCATCTCCAGCACTCCTCTGGCTACTAATCCATATTAGCAAACCATCAATGGCTGATCCATCTTACCTGATCATAAGCATCTGTTTGCAGCATATTGCGCTGATACATGAGGATGTACAGTCATGCCTGGTAATGCTCCACACTGTACTCCTGCTAATGCCTGTGCATGACTTGGACTGCACATATATTAAGTAAGTAAAAATGCTCATGCATTTTATATGAACATATGCACGTGCAGTTTTAGTCTTTCCTTTTTTATCGTTTCATTGCCTCCATGCATGCATGTACGGCTAAGCAGATGCTGATGCACACACACACACAAGCATCTTTGTGTGACACGGGGCAGAAGCTCTTGCCCAGTGTCATTCGGCACTAAGAGGCTTAACATGAGCGGCCACTTGCCTCAGCCGAGTCCGATCGGACTGAACGGAGGCCACCGCAACCGCACATCTGTTCCTCTCTCTGTGTCTTTCCTCCCCTCCCCCCACACATCTGCACTGTACTCCTTCGGGGGGGCACACGCACGAACACATACATACATTCTTGTCCCGTTGGCGAACCATATGCACTCTGTGAAAAACATAAAATAACTAAGAGTACAGCCTGTCTCGTGGGGCTGCTGGATATTGATTCTGTGTTCTGAAATTGTTGGTAGTGGATGGCAGTTAAATCTACTGCTGGCAAAGCTCCACCCAAAGGCCTTTGCACCACAACCTGTCCACAAATAGCTTGAGTCTGTACACTTTAACATCTGGAAGACAACAAGCAAGCATAAATTAAACATCACCTTGCCCAAAGCCGTGCGTAGAGCATGTTTTAAATTGTTCTTACGGCGTACATTTTGTCTGTGAAGATTGTTGTGTCAGTGTCATCTGTTCTTTAGGTGTAGGAACATCCCAGTGACGTTGTTTTCATATGAATAATGTTTGCCCAAAGTGAATCATACTCCTAGACCAGGGGTAGGCAACCTGAGGCTCCAGAGCCACATGAGGCTCTTCAGACCATCTGCAGTGGCTCCCTGTGGCTGTGACAAAATAATTATACCAGATGAATTACTGTTTTCTTTTTTTTTCGTCAGCCCATTGGAATTCGGATTCAATTGTAAAACTGTGCAGCTAATATATGGCATTAAAAAGTCAATTAAAATGTGCACCAGAGCTTTTGAAACTCACAAAATACTACGGCCCGGCGCCTTAACCTTTAAATTTTGTCAACTTCAAGTCTAGTTTTGAGTTTTTATAGCTAGGTGAGCTTATGATTCCAATCTCCTGAGATATTTCTTACAAAATCATGTTAATAAATGCTCATTATGGCCTATTAATAATGTTGGTAGGCTAGTTTAGACTGAGTAGGTTGTTTTATCATCATATCGTTCATATGCTGTGAGGCCCAAAATAAGGTTAGCGGCTCCATTCCAACATTTTTTCTATTTTTTTTGGCCAACAATGCTCTTTTGTTAGTAAAGGTTGCAGACCCCTGTCCTAGATGATAGTAAAGGCATCAGTGTTTAGTAGTTGCTCATTCGTTTCAAGTCAGATTTAATGCAGCTACATTGTTCAGGACATGAGGTGCACCTATGTGATTCTTATGGCAATCCTTCAATAAACAATACAGCTACATGGTTGCAACTTTGGAACAACAGAGTTTGCAAACAGCTGCCAGTAACCAATTTGCTGTAGTCACTGGTGGTCGTGTGTTGCAGATTAACAATGGTCCTTTCTCACTGCAGGAACTTCACAGGGAGCCTCGAAGCAATGTAATGGTGTTTGGTCATGTCCAAAAATGATATCTGAAGCATTTTTTAAACCTTTATCAGTCTGCTTTGAGTGAACTTGAGATGTTGCAAAACACAAACTTTAATGAACAAAAGGTATTTTTAATTTTCAATTTGTGGCCCATATCAACGTCAGAAATGGTGCTCTCCCTTTAAGTAAGTGTCAACCTCTTCCTAGCTGGTAACACGAGGCTGCAACAGAACAAACACACACACACACACACACACACACGCAGACATGCATCCAGCGTATAGCTGCAGATAAGATGTAGTGATTGCATGGACCGGAAAGCAGCCATTCTGTGAATGTGCAGTATATAGACATCACAGCAGCCCTCCACAGAGCTGTGGAATGGAACAATGAATGATCTCACATGACACACTCTAATGGACGCATGTACAGCTCACCTACTGTATGTTTCCTCTTATCTCCTCTCTCCTTCTGCCCTCCCTCCAATCCTTTCCCTGCCAACCTTCTGACCTCCTTCACTGTTACACTTCTGTATAATATACTATATATATTAGATTCAAGATTCAATACTTTAATTGGGGGCGGCTGTGGCTCAGTTGGTAGAGTTGGTTGGTAGAGTTGGTTGGCCCCCAACCGAAGGGTTGGTGGTTCGATCCCTGACCATGGCAGCCTACATGTCGAAGTATCCTTGAGCAAGATACTGAACCCCAAATTGCTCCTGATGCTGTGTTCATCGGTGTGTGAATGAATTCCCAATGGTGGCAGGTGGGACCGTTTAGGGTAGCCTCTGCCACCAGTATGAATGTGTGTGTGAATGGGTGAATGAGGGCAGTCTGTAGTGTAAAGCCATTTGAGTGGTCGCAAAAGCGACTATAAAATCGCTATATAAGTGCAGGTCCATTTACCATTTACCATTTAATTGCCATACAACAGAAGTTGTTAGGGATTTGCTGCAGTGTGCTCTACAATACAACAGACAAGACAAACACCACACAAAATAGGAAGCCACAGACATTAGACATAGTGCATACATGATTCACTCATTCATTCATGGCTCGTCCCCACACAGGCAAGAATCTAAAGTCGCAAGTGACTTTAGTGGAAGTTTACCCAAAGTGCAGGTTTTAAATTCACTTCCAAAAGTGCAAATGTAACAGCATGATGCTGATGAGAGAAATAAATAAATAATATATATATATATATATATATACATATACATATGTGTACACATACATACATACATACATACATACATACAAATACAGTTTAAAAATGTTGCTAAAAAATTAGTAAGCTTATATAATTACAAAACTAATACATTAACTTCACCATTTCCTCACCAGTTCCTCTCCTTCCCAGCCTTTTTGCTTTGAATGTATGTCCTGCCTTAACTGGTCACGGATCGTCTTTGTCATCCTTTGGATCCTTGGCCACTTCAGCCAAATGTAAATGTTCTAAAAGGGTCAGGGAAGAGGTTAATGAAAAATGTCCCCCTCTTCTTTCAGCTCAGATACAAATCGAAATGCTTCTACCTCTGTTTGTAATCTTTAGAGAGGTCTACAAGATGTACTCTCTGTGGCTCCTTAACTGTTGCGCTGTTTGCTTACTCTGCAGTCGACCTGTGTGTTAAAAGATGAAATCAAAGGGAATATGAGAGTGCATTAGACTGTAAAGTTTGTTTATTTTTTATATCTAGAGCCCAAAGGGTGACAAATTCTCCAGAAAATGCACATCATTTATAATTTGTGAAATCGGCGGACGGAAAAGAATGTATGAGTGAATATGTGGTTGAATTATTTAACAGGATATTAATTGATCACGATTCATATGAAAACTGCATTATCTGATGTTAACTGCAGAGACGTCACTGATAAAAAGCACACATACCACTCATGTTTATCACTCTGGCTGCTCCGTGATTAACGCGGATAACTCTTTTTGTGCTTGTACTAACTGCTTGTATTTTTCCCTGAAGTGTTAGTTTGTCACTTGCAAATAGGACACATCTACAGGGTCTCAATGAGTGTGTACAGAATGTACAGTAGTTTCAGTCCTATTATGTGTTTCCGCTTGAGGAAACAGGTGTATTTCAGCCTCCTTTAACAACTGGGTGCTGCATGTTCATTAGATTGTTAAATCTTCCCATTTCTTCTCGTGCACAGCTGGAGAAACTTGGAATGTATTTTTAAATTGAAATAATAACCCCAAGAGTCCCGCATAAGGAACACTAGCGGGAAAAAGGCATGCAGGGAAAACAGTTGAACACACTGAGTTTCAATGTAAACACAGGCTGTATGGAACACAAGATGATAAAACAGCTGCAGAACGCTGTGCTACACTGGTGATTTTTAAATGTAAGTTAGTGAATGATTAAATGTTTTTAGACATACTTTATTCATCCACGAGGGGAAATGTTTGTGTTTCAGCAGCATAAGACACTAATATAATATAATATAATATAATATAAAATAATTAAAATAAAAGATTATCTCGCTGCATGCATTTCTTAAATTAAGATTGTTAAATCTAGAAATAAGCATGTTGAACACTTAAAATTTGAAATTAACTCTCAAAACAAGATAAATTAAAGCTGCAAGCAGCGATGAACTGGCCCGAGCAGAGTGCACTGACAATTATTTGTTTCTTACAAGATAAAAAAAAAAAACTTTAGATTTAGAAGTGTTAGGCATTTTGTGTCTTTTTTGGTCCATTAGTCCATAAAACAAGATAAATTATCTAAAAAAAAAAGGACACAAAAATCACTACAAAAAGACACAAAATGACTAAAAAATACATAAAATGACCAAAATTGTTGCGCTAAACAAGACACAGATAAAATAGAGTCCCACTAGAATAAAAACCAGAGTTGATGACAGGATCACACGCAATCACAAGATCACATTTATGTTGGTTTTTCTTTCTTTCTTTTTGGTTCAAAATGTTGATCCAGTAAGTCAGAATAAAAAATCAATTTTTATCAGGTCATACAGGTGAGGTTGTGCTTGGGAAAAAATACCAACATGGCATTTAAACATTTTTTTTACATGGTGTATACAGGCAGGATGAAAAGGATTAAAAAAATGGACAAAATAGGCCAAAACTCCATAGAGTTAACAGAGGACCAAATTTGGTCCAGTGGCACAATATCATCAAAAATTAGGATTTTTTTAATTTGCCAAACATTTTTCAGCAGTGTCCTCTGTATAACAGCACTGGAGTACTATGACACTTTGGTGCTAACAGATGGCATTTTCAAAGTCAGCATCACTCCAGTCATGCATACAAGCCATGGCAATCCCTCTGCATGTGAGCCCCAATCAGTTCTAGTGCACTGTTTTACATAAAGGCTTTCATAATAAACAAGTGCAGAAGCTTTACATTTGTTTACATGCATGTGTGTTTATTATATATATATATATATATATATATATATATATGTGTGTGTGTGTATATATATATATATATATATATATATATATATATATATACACACACACACACACACGTAAGATACAGTTTGTGATTTGTAATTTGAGTGAACTGACCCTTTAACATGGTCTAAATGTTTTCTTCACTTAATTTCAGCGAAGCCACAGTCCAGCAGCTGACAGTGGCTACCTCAACAATTGTCTTCTATTGAGATTGATAGTAATATGGACGGCTGAGCAGCAGTGAAGCATGCCAGCTGTGGGTTCATCAATCAAATCAAAGAGTGTTAAGAGACATGTATCATGAACCAAATGACTGGTTCTGTTGATGATGGCAGAAGAGCGTTTTAAAGTTTCATCAGTCACACCAGAGCACGTCAATCATATCATCAGCTCCTATATTTACAGCCACGGGGTGTGACTGTATGCTTGTTTACTTCTGTGGTGTGTACAATGTCCTACATAGCTGTGTGTTTGAGTCTGCGCGCACATGATAGTGGGTCTTTTGATGTATTTGGACTCAGTTTGTTCTTGTGGGACAATTCATCATGTCTCCTGGCTCCCAGGGTGAGGAAACACAACACACAAATCTCCCCACCTCCCTGCAGGATGCAGTAGTGGGCTAACTGTCCAAATATCCAGGATTTATGGGGTGTAAAACATCTTGCGGGCTTCACAGCACATCACTTCTGCCAGATTTGGTAGAGAAGTTAGAGGAAGTGCAAAAGTGGCAGTTCTTGTGTGTTTCTGTGGTGCCGGAAGGATTTGAACCAGAGAAACTATTCATAACATAGAGTCAAGTGAGAAGTCAAGGCCTCAGATTTATACACCGCACCAAACAGCAATGCCTCAGCAAAAGGCAGCAGAGAACAAGACTGCCCGAGCAGCCAGGACTCTTATGTATACAATGCAGGTTTCAAATATGGGTGCACTCTGAAAAAATGAGAAAGAAAAGGTGAAATCATGAGAAAAAAGTCAAAATATTGAGAAAATCATCAAAATAATGAGAAAAAAGTTGAAGTCACAAGAAATTGTCAAAATGAAAAGAAAATGTTGAAGGCACATGAAAACAGTCAAAATTACTAAAAAAAAGTTGAAATCGCGAAGAAAAGGTCAAAAATAACGAGAAAAAAAGTTGAAGTCACAAGAAATTGTCAAAATGAAAAGAAAGAAGTTGAAGTCACGAGAAAAAAGTCAAAATGAGAAAAAAAGTCAAAATCTTGAGAAAAAAGTCAAAATAACGAGAAAATCATCAAAGTGATGAGAAAAAGTTGAAGTCACAAGAAACTGTCAAAATGAAAAGAAAAAAGTTGAAGTCACGAGAAATAAGTCAAGATAACGAGTGGAATGTTTAGTTTTTGTTTATGCCAAGATGAATTTAGGGCTTTGTGCAGAAAGTAAACCAAATACTATGTGAGCAACACAGACTAATCATCAAATACCCCACATAACAAATGGAAAAAGTCCTGTACTGTCTCCACAAACACTTAAAAGCTGTGAAATAATGAAATGAAGATTTCCCTCAGGATTTCCACTACCTGCTGCTGTTTGATTATCAGTTGATAGAGATTCTCCGTCAAACCTGTCGCCTCATATAAGCCGTTTAAAAAGGTTTTTCCTGGGCTGCTGTGAAGTAACAAGCACCATATCGACTGACAAATGGAGTGCTGCTGCTGTTTAAACATTCAATTTTTGCAAATTGTATTTTAGTAGTTTTCAACAGGGAGACACAAAGAAGTGTTTTTTTCTTCAGAAATATTGCCGATGAATATAACTGTGCTCAACTACGAATGGCAATTTTAGTTTATTTATTTGTTCAGCTTAGAAATGTAAGTGCTTAAGACACGTTGATTTCTCCTGTGGAGTTTGATAAAAACATTAAAACGCTAAGAAGCGTAGAGGCGTTAGTCGTCTGCCTTTAACAGGAGCAGGAAGAAGCAGGACGGTGTGCTCTAATCAGGCCAGAGTGGAAACACCTGTGCAGGTTTAATCAGACACTGGTGAATTCTGAATGCACTCAACAACTGTGTGAACTGCTGATAAGAGCACATAAAATCTGGACATAACTGGTTTTATTTTTCCATTCTCATAGTGCACCACAGACTGTTTTTATCCCAATCAGCAACAATCATATTCAAATCTTCCTTTTTTTAATACGCAGCACATACCGGACACATTCATGCATGCTGTCAGTGTAAGTCCACCCTGGAGGAGCACACACACACACACACACACACACACACACACACACACACACACACACACACACAATTCTACTCTTCAACAGTAACAACAACACCTTGTGATGACTATAATTATCTTTCTTTTGCTTTCACAGAAGAAAGGCATATTTTCCTCTGCAGAAGCCAAGATGATATAGTTCATTTTTCTTAAAGCTGTCTCATTGTGATCATTTCCCAGTGTTTTTTTTTTTATTTTCAAACAACAGGCTAACCCCTGAAATTGCCATCATCAACAAAGAGCACAAATTCAGCTTAAATGCTTTTTCAATTTTAATTTTCACAGTTAGATAGATGGGTTGTGTCCCTAAAATTAGATCTTGTTTGCTCCATGATGGTCCTCCGTACCATGAGCCACATAGGACCTTTGTTCCTACCCTCTTATTTTCCCCACAGGAGTGTTTCCTAAATGTCTGCCCCTACAGGTAGCAACAGATCTTCTTACCAAAATGTAACGGCCAAACAATAAACCCAAATATGGGTCATAATGAGCTGCTGTACAAACGACACATGACACAATCCAGAGACTTTTTGCAGACACTCATGGAATGTAGTCTGAAAATGAAAAGCAATGCATTTGTAGAAAATTAATTGCATCTCTTTACCTCAACCATGAACTTTATAAAAAATTTGCAAAAGGATGAGAGGATCATATTATTATTAGAAGGTGAAAAATCACCCTGGTCTCACAGGAATCCGTGGAATAGCCACGGAATAACTCAAATTTCTGTGAAACTGACACGGATTTCGCTACAATACAAGTTAATGACAGTCATATCCCAACCTGGTATTTTTCCTATTGCTTTGTGTCCAAGTCACGTGACTTTCAAGGTTCCAGCGGTCAGAACGAAAAACATGGCGGACAGTTCTCTCATTTTTAGTGAAAAAATCAATATTTTGACTTAGTTTCTGCATAAAAATGGATTTTGATCACATTTCTAGCGAGAAACATATGTTTTATTTTCTAAATATTCACTCAGTGAATGTACATAATCACTTTGTGGCGAATATCTCGCCAGAAAAACACGAACCGCTGTTTTATTTTGAAATCTCCCTGATCCTCTGTGTATTTAACGGATCAAACCTTGGCCCATTACATGCCTTGTGTCTGAGGTTGATTTGCTGATCAACATATTATTCTGTTGCAGCGGGAGACACTGATGTTGACAAAGTGACGACTTACGATCAGATTTGACCGCCGTTTTATTTTGTAATCTACCGGATTTGTGGTGCGATCTCATTGAGTGGCGCTCCGTGAAAAATACACGTATGGAGACTTTATTTACCCTTCGAAGTGAGCCCACTGTGGAGAGTGAGTGACAGAACTAACCACACAGACAAGCCTTCACTGTGGTCGTCTAAACTGCATTAACTGAAGCAGAGCTGACCACAGAACATGCAGCCTGAGAGTCTTAGAGCTGCAGGCACACTCAGTGCTGTGACGTGTCAACACCCAGCTCACAGAGTCTGCAAGGCAACAGAGACAGAAAGCTAAAAACTCTAACGCTGGAATACCTGTATGAGTCAGTATTTGTAGTGTTCTGGAGATTGAAAATCAATATGCAAGAGGCACTCGGCCTATTACAGGATGGGCTGTGTGATGTGAAGAAGCTTTTCCCAAAATGTCTCCTCTGCTGGATTCTCGTTGAAAAGATTCTTGTCCTTTCCACTTTCTGTCTTCTGCTTCTCCTCCCTCTAATTTCTTTTTTCTACTTGTCCTTTCTAGTTCCTGCCTTTCCTACGTCTATCTCTGTCTTTTTTGTAATTTTCTTGCTCTTTCAAATATTTCTATAATCTCTCTGTTTTTGTCAGACATGCAGTAACCTGTAATATTTATATACCGCTGGCTGAGCTCACATCACATTATGATTTTGTTCTGCTTATTATTTTTTTGTTTTAACATTCAATCTATCGTGCCGTTTTCTGTTCTTCAACCACTGTATTCATTATATCTATTCTGCCTGTATCTCCATCCATCCATTCATCCATCTATGTCAGGGATGGGCAACTTAAATACTGGAGAGGGCCACATTTTTTCATGGACACTACCACAGGGCCACATATAGGACCGGGCACTTCACCAGATATGATGAAACTGCAATTTTAAATATGTTTACAATGCAGTAACTTAACATAATTCATGCTCAAATGCATGTATAACAGTATAGATAGGAATACAAAAGGTTTGAAGCACATAAAAAAACCTCTTACTGTAATTTCTTTTTTTCAGTGCAAGAACAGCAGACCAACATTAATTCAAGCTTCATACACTTTTTCAGTGCTCAAATTCAAGCACTTTTCAAGGTCAATTTTCAAGCTTTTTCAGGACCTTACAACGGTTGTAAGTTGCATGTTTTAGATGAGTACCTACATGCTAAAAGGGGTAATTTCACTCAACCATACCAACAGCGATGGTATTACGCTTTTAACAACCAAAAGTACAGTTTACTAATCTCAATATTCAATTTAGTATTTTTTTCATTGAACATGTGATTATGTATAGCAGGGATGGGCAACTTAAATGCTGCAGGGGGCCATCATTTTTCATGGACACTAGCACAGGGCCACATATAGGAGCGGGCACTTAACCAGATATGATGAAACTGCTATTTTAATATATGTGTTAATAATATGTTTACAGTGCAGTAACTTAACATATTTCATGCTCAAATGCATGTATAACAGTATAAATAGGAATACAAAAGGTTTGAAGGCAATAAAAAAAATAACCACTTACTGTGATTTATTTTTTTAGTAATTTTCTGCATTTTTACACAGCAATTTTAAGATTTTTTGCTCAAATGCATGTAGTTGTACTGAGGGCCACTTCGAGGGCTTTACTTGCCGTATGCGGCCCCCGGGCCTCCAGTTGCCCACCCCTGATGTATGTTTTACATCCTCTCTCACCTCAAACATTTAACCGCTCTGTGTTTGTTTATGTCCAGCCTGGTGACAAAGCAAAGGCCTTTAGCATCAGAAAAATAACTAAAACAAATGAAATAAAATAAAATAAGGGCAGAAAGAAACACACACCTCTGCATATCTTACAATACCAAGAGAGGAGCTGCCCACTCTCGCTTCCACTCAATATTTTGCGAGCTATTCTTTCGCTCACGGGCGTCAATTCAAAAGTGTGTGAGTGCAACATGTGTGTGACTAATACATCCTCATCCTTGGCAAGGCCTCGCCAAGAGCACAGCAACCCACAGAGATTTTAGAGAAAGACATAAAAAGAACTCTCCATGCTCCCAACTGTATCGGAGCTCCTTGTGAGGGTGTGAGACTCCGCCAAGAGGTAAGAAGTACAGTCAATAGTCAGAGTGTTTACCCGGGGCGCTGAGCAGGCAGGAAGAAGCCTTCTGTTTACTGCTGCTGAGCATGGAGGAACTGTGAGGGAACATTTTCTTTTTGTTTTCTGTTTTTCTTCATTTCAGTTCACAGTTATAAGGTGCTGCAATACAACACCACAAAGTAAACAGCCACAAGCACTGAAGTCGGGTTGGTAACGATCCTGTTACCTACTGTAAATTACATATAAAGATATGAACCTGGTCTCACAGGAATCCGTGAAATAGCCACAGATTCGCTTAACTCAAATTTCCGTGAAACTGACACGGATTTCGCTACAATGCAAGTTAATGACAGTCATATCCCGTGGCTATTCCATGGATGTTTTTTCCTATTGGTTTGTTCCAAGTCACGTGACTTTCAAGGTCCCTGCGGTCAGAACAAAAAACATGGCGGACAGTTCTCTCATTTTTAGTGAAAAAAAATCAATATTTTGACTTAGTTTCTGCATAAAAATGGATTTTGATCACATTTCTAGCGAGAAATATATGTTTTATTTTCTAAATATTCACTCAGTGAATATACATAATCACTTTGTATGTTGGAATAGCCACGGGATATGACTGTCATTAACTTGCATTGTAGCAAAATCAGTGTCAGTTTCACGGAAATTTGAGTGATTCCGTGGCTATTCCACAGATTTTGAGTTAAGTGAATCCGTGGCTATTTCACGGATTCCTGTGAGACCAGGTTGAAAGATATGTAGCTCTAAAGTTTGAGTCAAGTTGTGTGAAATTATGGGATTTGATTTTCTAGAATAAACACCTCAACCATCACACCTACACACTATCTCCTAATGTATGAGTTAGCCTGAGGAGGCTAACAGGTTATTCACTGCTGTAGTTCTAAAGCAAAGGTTTTGGTAAAACAACCAAAAAAAAGATTTTGGGTAACACTTTACAATAACCAACTATGTGATGTTTATAGATGGTTTATAGACCAATTATTAACCATTAACAAAGTGCTATACATATTTAATCTTTAAATGTTTTCAACCAATTTCTTAAAGGTATATGAATCATTTCAAAATCATTAACATACTTAAAACTGTTTATAAACTGTTAATTATAATTTCATTGTTTGTTAATTGTAAAGTAACTATAAACTTACATTAATATACCTACTATTTGTCATTTATAAATGATGGTTATTGTAAAGTGTTACCAGATTTTGTTTTAAAAGCTTAAAAGTGTTATGTTTACTAGACTAGTATTATCCTTTGTTGAATGCTGGGCTTACACCAAAAGATTTCCCCATAAATGTATACATAAATAAGTAATAAATAATCGATGATTAATGTATGATTCACCAAATGAAAGTTGATAGAGCTGATAAATATTCAGTGAAACACATTATAATTAAATAGGACATACATCTATATGATGAATTCATTTCTAAATGTTCCTTTCCTTTATTCATCCTTATATCTATTTTACTGTAAAATAGTCAACTTTTCATGTCAGAAAAGCAGAAACACTTTTTCAGCTTTTTGAGGGGGCAGTTTGTGGCGTCTTCTCAAAAAAATTGCAGGGTAGAAAAAAAACTGCTAAAATAATCTAGTTGTAGTCTTGTAAATAGTGACCTTGCAAGATTGACAGTCTGTCTAAAATCTCACACTTGTCTTTAGATGTGAGCAGGTGAGCTGATTTTCCAGGAGTCTTTTCAAAGTCTTCTGATGTATAGGTAGCACTATTCAAAGTCTTCGAAAACTGAATTGTTCTAAAAAAGAATATTCCCTCATGTCACCCTCAGGTCATCAGGGTGACTCAGCTCACCGATCGGCTCATCAGCTGGTGGCAGGTAGCCAGTCTTTCTCCGTCGACACTTCCTTTGGTTTGGTTTTGTTAGATTCACTTTATTTTAACACAAATTTCATTTTAAATGATGCAACATAAACTTCTTTTTAGAAATAAATCATGTGTGGTCTCCCCCTTTTGTCCAACCTTGAGAGGTGAAAAAATATTTAAAACATGACTTGTTAGAATAAAATCAATACTTTCACAGAAGAAGCACATTTTATATTTTCTTTATAGACATATTATACATGCACACTGTGTTAAACCTCAAAATATTTCATTTGACAGGAATTGGCAACATTTTGACCTGACCCGGTGTTCTTCTTTTTGTTATTATTGCATTTTTTCGAAAAGACAATACAAAAAGAATATGGGAGAGAAATGAAGAGGATAAGGTCCCCGACTTTTTTAGTTTTAAATCATTTTTTGACTTTTAGTCAGCTTTATATCGTAATATATATATATAGAGGACAGGCAGTTCAGGGCTTCTTTCCCCCATCATGATGGGCTATAGAAAGTAGGAAGGTTAAAGCTTGGTTTCAATGTAATCCATAAATGGCTTCCAGGTATTCTCAAAGTTATCTGGGGAGCCTCGTAACATAAATCTCAATTTCTCAAGTTTAAGGTTTTTTAAGTGATTCTGTGGCTATTCCACGGATTTTGAGTTAAGCGAATCCGTGGCTATTTCACGGATTCCTGTGAGACCAGGTTCAAAAATAGCTATCAGGGGATCTGGCTGAACTACAGTTTTGAAGACCTCTGATAGCGTTGTTAAGACTGAACTCCAACAGGCGTCCAGGTTGGAGTTCAAAGCCAGAATGAGTGTGCCAGGGAGGCAGGAAAGGCCTTACACCTGTCACACATGGGATCTACATTGGGAAACATTTTGGAAAGTCTAACGCTAGAGAAATGAAGGCGATGCAGCACCTTAAATTGAATGAGGCAACATGGTCTCACAGAAATCCGTGAAATAGACACGGATTTCGCTACAATGCAAGTTAATGACAGTCATATCCCGTGGCTATTCCAACATACAAAGTGATTATGTACATTCACTGAGTGAAGATTTAGAAAATAAAACATATATTTCTCACTAGAAATGCGATCAAAATCCATTTTGTCAAAATATTGATTTTTTTCACTAAAAATGAGAGAACTGTCCGCCATGTTTTTTGTTCTGACCACTGGGACCTTGAAAGTCACGTGACTTGGAACAAACCAATAGCCACGGGATATGACTGTCTTTAACTTGCATTTTAGCGAAATCCGTGTCAGTTTCACAGAAATTTGAGCGATTCCGTGGCTATTCCACGGATTTTGAGTTAAGCGAAATCCGTGGCTATTTCACGGATTTCTGTGAGACCAGGTTGAATGAGGTTATGGCGAGCAAAGATTGAAGCAATAGTAATATATATTTACTTTACATAGCACTTTAGTAAGTTTCATCTGTTCAATTGATGGTGTCCAATCCCTGCAGGTAGCAGACAGCAGCAGTGTGAGTGGAGATGAGGATGGATTGCGTGCTTTCATGGCCGAGCATGTTTTGACAGCGTATTAGTGTCTAAAATACCTATTTGATATTTGTAGACTTTCTCTGGCATGATGGATTTTCCCAAAATGCCAAGCCCTGTTCTTGTCTCATGGTCTCGGCAGGCTGAAGCAAACCTTCAAAGGAGTCAGAAGATTTCACTGACTGACTGGCCTCGAGGTGGAATACAGCAGAGAGGAAGTGAACAGAGGAGACACACTCAGACATGCCAGCAGAATACTTTCCCTCTCAGCCTGAGAACTTTCCACTTATCTACAGAATTTGGTTGTTGCTTTATAATATACAGCACTAAATAAAGTACTAAGAATTTGTGACAACATAGCACGATGCTGTGAGTACTGCCATCTGATTTGAATTTTGAATGTGAAGCCTGCAAACACAGTAGATGAATTGAAATGTTTGCCTGGCTGCACATCAGCTGCTCTGTGTGACAGTGTGTAACTCACTCAGCTCCACTGCTCCAACACAAGTGTTTTTGGATTTGTCCAGAAGCTCTGTGCTCACATAGCAACTGCACAGCCAATGGCTTCCCCAGGTCTGGAGCCTAATCTACACAGGGGAAGCTCAGCCAATAAGATGAGATGCTGGATTGTCTTATTTAGATATAGCTTTTATTTATGATGTGTCGGCTTTTATGCAGTTTATCATTTTTATTTCAGGACTTTATACATTCTTGATTGCAACCAAGGTTATAATAGTTTTGGATTTTTCATAAGTCTTAGTTTTCATTTCGTTGTGAATTTTTGTTTTCAAATTCAGTTAGTTTTAATTTGTTTTAAAGGGAGTTTGCTAGTTTTAGTTTAGTTTTCATTTTTTGAAAATGCTTTAGTTTTAGTTTAGTTTTTATTAGTTTTAGTGTTAGTTTTCATTTTTTTGTAATGTGCTACATGTTGGGTGTGCGATTCAAACAGGTCATAGTGGCACACCTGGTAGAGCGCATACCATGGAGGCATTGTCCTCGTAAGCGGGCGACCCGGGTTCCAATCCGACTCAGAGCCCTTTCCAGCATGTCTTCCCCTCTCTCCCCCTTCACTCTGTCCTATCAATAAAGCCCAAAAATGGCCAAAAAATATCTTAAAAAAAGAAAGAGATCATAATACATTTTGCCTTTATTTCCTTTGGTTACAGTTCCAGGTGTTTTGAATGTTGGTTTGAGTGTAGACATAAACAAATTTTCCAGTCCTCTGTCTAATAGAAACACTGGATTATGTATGAAAAATGTTGACAAAGACAAAAGCGAAGGAGATTTTCACTATAATTTTAGTTAGTTTTAGTTACTTTTAGTGAGTTTTAGTGAGTTTCATAAACACACAGTTTTTTTTTTTTATTTCAGTTAACAAAAATATTTTTTCTATTCTATTTTTCGTTATTTCATTAGTTTTCGTTAACTATAATAACCTTGATTGCAACCAAACATAGTTTAGAAAAAAGCAATGGAAGTGAGATAGATAATGATATACTTTATAAGAGAAACAGGATTTTGCTGTGTCAGGAGGTACATGTCATACATACTCTCATGGCTGAATTCGTATGATTTCCTATGAAAACGTTTGCAACCCTATTTGATATCTAACAAAATAAAAAGTAAGATGCTGTTCTATCTCACACAGGCTCCATCTGTGCTAATAGAAATAGGCTTAAAATATCGTAACATTTGTTTTAAACACATTGGTTACATTGTGACAAAACCACTTTTCCAATGAAAAAGGCTTAAAAAAACAAAGGAACAGGCCTAAAGAAGTTTCATTTGGACACAAACTCATTCTCCGGGGTCATAGCCCTGGGTTCAACAAGCAAAATAAAAATTAAAAAAATGAATAATGGGCAATCAGTCAGAGGGAACACCTCTAGTACATTGCTTTATTTAGTTCTCAGGAACTTACATCTGGAATGCCTGCAACCAGGAAACAGAGAATAAGAGAATAGTGAAGAAACAGAGAGACTGAGTGGTTGTCTTTTTGATGGATGAAATGAACGACTGATGCAGAGAGACGCAGTGTGATAGGCAGTCTGACAAAAACACAAGAAGAAACAGTCTGTTTCAGAACAAACAGAAACCATCTGGAGAAAAGACTGAAGGCTTAGAAATTAAACTGCGGGGTTGGAGGAAAGCAACTGGAGGGCGTTTTGATGGACAGCGTGTCAGTAAGACTTTTCTAGGTCAGGTAGGGAGGCAGTATTTCAATCTCTTTCCACATTTCTATACTGACCATTCAAGAAAACAGTGAAAATTAAGAGGAAAAAGGATAAAGTCCCTGAAAGATTAGCCCCATTCTGACCAAAACAAACACATTTCACCCAGTGAGAAACTTAAAACCATGTGTGCACACAAGCAAGCATCCATTTCACAGAATATTCCAAAGAGAGAGTGTTTTCATCACTTTCTAATTGAAAGGGAAATGGTAATGGAAGCACTTAGAAGGACTAGGAGGACTGAGAGTGGAGCAGGTCAAGTCGACAAAGAATGACTGCAGTGTGAGAACAGTGGCACGGAGTGCTAAATGTCATGTTGTCTGCAGCAGGGAGAGGTGGAGAGGCGGCTCACTCTCTGCTCATCGCACACTCAACTCAGAGGTGAAATCTTTCAAAGTTTCTTCCCTTGTTACTGTGTTGGAACACTGCATGCTTTGACAGCCACACGAGTTTAACTCTGCATATATTTAAACACCTTTGCCAGGGTTTTGAGAATTCTCGCAGGCTATTTCAACAAAACCTGGGTTTTTTTTAAAAAAAAGAAGCTATTTTAAGCATGAGGTTTGTCTTATTAAATTAATTCCAAAAACGACTGAAATATAAACCCATATATTTAATTGAAAAAAGCTCACAAATATAGCAGCCAGTGTACAGTAAAGAGCATCATGTTTATGCCTTCACACAATCACATACAGAGCAGATTTCCCCATCCAAGAGCCAAGTGTGGCACAGGGAGGTTAATCCAGCGCTTATATAATTTCTCACATCGTTTACTCAGTGGGGCATAATTATGCAATGCTGCTTAGTGTGTGTGTGTGTGTGTGTGTGTGTGTGTGTGTGTGTGTGTGTGTGTGTGTGTGTGACATGTATTACTCTGAGTGGTTAAAAACAAGTATTTAGTCTTGAGACATAAAGATTAAATACAACTTGAAGTGTTGAGGCTCTATTGGCAGAATTGCAATATAATATTCATAATCAGGTTCAGTCACTTGAGACAAACAATCACTGTGTTTTCATTGGCATGCAGAGCTTAAGAGGTCTTTTTCTCTTGGAGTTCACCTTGGTACACCAACATGTTTCTACAGTAGCACAGAATGGACCAACCAAACACACACACCCAAGAGAGAGCCGTTTGCATTTTTGTGCAAAATGTCTTCAGGTGTCTGTAGGTTGGTTGATAATCTGCAACCTCAACACAAGATGCAACTAAATCCTGCAAACTGCTCCCTTATGACAAATTCCGATCAATTAACAGTCAACCTAAGACATTAGCAACTAATGCTACTTCCAGATTACAGTGCAAGTAAACTAACTCCTCCTGGTTGAAAGTAGATTAGCAGTTCAATTTGTTAGAACAACATGCAATATTGCATTTCAGAAAAAAAAATTGCCAAATAGTGTCATTGTATCATTTCTTACTGAGTACTTGAAGAAAATGGAGAAATATTGATGCTCCTTCTTGCAAATTTATTTTAAACTAATTCACAATAAAAATTGTGAACAAATGTGAATAAGCAAACATATATGATCTGACTGAATTCAAAGTCTGTATTAAATCCAATGAATGAGTATGAATATGATAATATTGTTACAAATGCATCTGTTAAGTTCTCAAATTAACAAACTTTTTTCTAAATACAAACTAAATCACCTGGGAGTGATATAAACACATCCCCAATATTGCCAATATTCAACACACATTTGCAATATTTTGGAGTAAGTTTGCTGCTCGTATTGTTTTAGAGCCTTAACAAGTGTTTTAATTGGTTCACTTTCAGCTATATGTACTCACCTATTACTTGTAACAGTCCATGCTTAACTACTCTTGGCATGCGGTCAATTACAATGTTTATGTATATTACTGGTGTAGCTCCAAGAGAAGCTGATCTCACAAAAAAAGCTTGTGTTCTTTTATAGCTACAGTATGTGCTCGGGATATCACTTTATTCCTGTTCCCAGAACTAAGAGTGCTGGAACTGTAAGTGGTACTGGAACATTTCCAACCTTACTCAGGCCAGATAAAGAGAGATGAGGAGGAAGATATAAACTTCTAAATACTCAGAGTGATATTGCCCAGAGCTGCTGGGTGTGTGCATAAGCTGTCCCGCAGGTGCTTAGCGAGCTGGGGGAGGCCCGGGGCAGCGTTGTCAAGAGGGTGAGCAGGCCTTGTTTCAATGGATGATTAAACAGCTCTCCCAGCTCGTCCTCTGGCCCTCTCCAGCCTTCCGCACCACCTGACAGTTCCTCAAGGTCGAGTCCTTTCCCCACACACACCTCTCCACCACCGCCCAAGTCTCCTCTGACTAACGCTGCCTCTCCTTCTCACTCCTCACCATCCTCAGATACTGAAGCTACTCACTGCTCTCTGCCCATTCTGACTTTTTTTATTCCTTCTTCGGCTGTAAAACTCTGTCTTTTATCGCTCCCTGCACATTTCACATTGTGCTGGAATTCGTTTTGTTTTTTCTCCAGTTTTCTGAGAGAAAATGTCAGCACAGCCATCCCATACATACTGTATGTTTCTGTTGAGTGTTTGACATCCAAGTCAAGAAATCAGCATGTACAGTGCCTTGCAGAAGTATTCATCCCCCTTGGATGTTTCACCGGTCACTCAGATTGTGAGGACGGCCAGCTCTCGGCCAGCTATTCTCAACCTTGGGGTCGGGACCCCAATTGGGGTCGCAAGAGGATTTCTGGGGGTCGCCAAATCATTTTGGAAGTCAGCTCTGTCTCCACTGTGTTAAAGTGTTCATGTGTTCATGTGTTTTAGTCTTTTTGGTCACTTAATGTCTTTCTTTTATCCTTTTCTGGTCAATTTGTGTCTTTTTTGGGTAATTTTGTTTTCTTTTTTTTGGTAATTTTGTGTCTTTTTTGGGTAATTTTGAGTCTTTTTTGGTCATTTTGTTTCCTTTTTTTGGTCATTTTGTTTCTTTTTTTGGGTGATCTGAACTGTGCGTGTGAGATTGTGTTCAGTGAGTGGGGGTCGTGGACAACATGCATGTTAATTTTGGGGTCGCGACTCAAAAAGGTTGAGAACTACTGCTCTAGGCAGATTTAAACAAGGTCCATACTGCTTCCATTTCTTAATGATTGTTTAACTGAATTTTTTGTTGCCATCTCCTGACTTACACTTTTCAATGATCTTTTCTCTGAGTTACTAGAAGTGTTTTTTTGTCTTCATGTTGCAACTGTAGCAGGAATAGTGATGAACCAGATACTGGACCTCCCAGACACATGTTTTTTATTATACTACGATCACTTGACACACATCAGCTGTACTCAGCTGATCTCCATTTCACTAACTGTGACTCTGCTGCATCAACTAGCTGGAACTTTGTTGAATTAGGTCAGTTACTTTAAAGGGGATGAATACTTATGCAATCATTTATTTTACCTTATAGATTTTTAATTAATTGATACTATTTTGTAAAAATCTTTTTTCACTTTGATATTAAAGAGGGTTTTTTTGCAAATTCTTTTTAAAAAGGCCAAATTATATCCACCTTGATTTCATGTGTAAAAGCAACAAAAGGGAGAAAATTCCAAGGGGGATGAATACTTTTGCAAGCCACTGTATGTTGTCTAGTCTTTCTGTCTGTACATCCAGCACTACAGTTCAGAGTGAGATTTTGGTTACATACTGACATGTTTACTGTGCAGTATACAGGCCGCCAGTGGAGCCCAGCGGCAAGATCACAAACAAGAAAATGCAATCGTAATGAGCAAATTGCCATGAAAATGACTGAGCACACTGAAGCTCTCCAGAGAATGATTACCTCATTTGAGATTATCCATGACCTTCTCCTGCACCATCTCTAGGTGAATATACAATGTTAAAATATAATTAAATTCATAGCATATTGCCACAAAGTCTGCAGAGCCTTTGCATGCTCCCAAGAGGACAAACCCTTCTGATTTAACGTAATGAACCTAAAGGCTGTTGCTACCCTCATCCCCTGTTGGCAAAGCTCTCACAATAGTTAGAGTCTACAACATTATTCTGTATTACTTATTGTTACTGTTTCGGTAACACTTTACAATAACCATCAAAGTGATGTTTATAGATGGTTTATAAACCAATTATTAACAAAGTACTATACATATTAAATCTTTAAATGTTTTCAAAATATTTCTAAAAGGTATATGAATCATTTTGAAATAATTTGCATACTCAACATTGGTGTTAAACATGTTATAATGAGTGCAAAACTTTTATTAAACTAATAATTATAATGCAATCGTTTGTTTATGGTAAACTATAAACAATAAGTAAGTAACTACTTACATAAATAAGTAACTATATATACTATAGTATTTTTTCCATCTATTTGGCATTTATAAAGGGTATATTTAATATATATATAGTTCAACATTAATACATTTTCTATTTACCATTCCAAATGGCCTATATATGGTTTATAAATGATGATTAAACTTTAATAAACTATCTGTTTACCATTTATAAATGATGGTTATTGTAAAGTGTTACCACTGTTTCTATCTGTTATGTCCAGCTGACTGGTTAAGGGCAGATTGAAGTCAGATCCAGTTACATGTCTTCTGTGATTTTGCTTTGTTGCGTGCTAACAAAATATTGGGTTTTCAGTCCCCTGTAATTAGTAAAGGGACAGCTGTGGTGTTCTGCAACATTTAGGGAGCTGTCCAGAGTGCTTAACTCCGCTGCAGCTGTTCACGTTGTGTGGTGCTGAAGTTATGATTCCAAACTGAGGCTGTGAGGCTCCGTCTCACTGCATGTTTCAGCTGAAATAAGAGTTAGGCTGTGAGGGAGCTGTCCACTCGACGTGGTGCTGAACTTTAGCTCCGCTGCAGTGAGCCAATTTAAAGCAGCACAAACATGGGAGCAGAGGACAGAACATCTAAGATGTAATTAAAACAAATCTTAACATCTTACTAAAACATCAAATATGTTATGAAAACAAATTGGTTGCATTGCTTAATAAAACACTTTTTGTATGGGTATGTTGTTATTAGACTTTTTTTTTTTTTTAACCATAGCTGTCTGGCTTCCGAGCCTGTCTTTTGAAATTATATCATACTTGGAACATGATATTTTGCAGTGAAGTCTGGCTCTTCTTGTGGATTATACAATGCTGCTTTGTTTCATCAGAAAGACCTAAAAGGCTGAATATTTAGAACAAAAAAATAACACAAGGAATGTGGCTAAGAACATTTTCAATAGCACAATGATTTATCTGAGAAAGATAAATAACTCTAATATTTTGAAATGTAATCAGCTGCATTATTATAATGACAAATCTACAATTAAAAATACTGAATATGTTGGGCTGTGTCACTAGTTTATCTTAATTAAATTAAATTAAATGTGAATAAGTGAAAATAAGGACGTTATTACTGTCAGCACTGGATTCAATTTGTTATGACAGGATGCAGTGGGATATTTCCTAAACGACTAATTGCCCCAAATGTGATCATGATTAAAAAAAATAAAAAATATGCAAATTGAATTTCAGAGCATATGTTCTTAATTGCTTCCCTTGTAAACCATGCTTCCAAAAATGTTTCCTAAAAGAGAGAAAAATGGAAATATGCTGTAAAAATAAAAGTCCCTCCATTGTTGGTTAAAAACCATGAAGGTAAACCCTAACATTCACCTTTTCTACTAATGACTGTTCATTTAGTTAGTAACAATAATTATGATTGACTATCATGGCCAATTAAAGATTTACTGAAGTTGAATACTGAGATAACAATATCATTTCAAAGAAACAATTTAGACAAATGAAACAGTTGGACAGGCATTCAGTCTTCACTCTTTGACTTTCACTCGACTGGCTGGTATGTAATTAACCTATGGCTAAGCCCCGCCCCCTCCACTCACTCGGACAAACAGTCAACATTGGGTGACAGTCGCTATGGCAGCTGTCCCAGTAGGAGACACTTCAGAGGAGGCAATTGATAATTTTTTGAAGACAGAAATATTATATATCATCTCAAAGTCACCAAAGGGGCCTAAACTATGGATTGGACGGTTATATTAATAATTTTATTGTTGAGAACGTCAATGAAAAGCTTCAGCTCCGGGCAAAAATGTACAGGTCACAGTGTAAACGTGATAACTTTAACGTAACGTTAGAAAGGGTTAGGCTAACGTTAGAGATGTTAAAGATAACTTTAAAGATAAAGATAACTTTAACATCTCTAACATCTCTAGCAGAGTGGCAATATGTTGCCTCAATATGTTGCTGACTTACCTTAAAACAGATGAAGACATCCTTGTTCATTTTAATCTACCTTTAGTTGGTGTTGTGGTCTACCACGTAACTTTATCCAGAGCAGACATTCTCTCAGAGATGTGGCTTGGGAAATAATAATAATACATTTTATTTATAGACTGCTTTTCAGGGTACACAAAGACGCTAAAAAACAGTTAAAATGCAGTTAAAGATAAAACAACCTATTAAAATCAACAACAAAGTTCACACATTAAAAGCAGTTCTGAGGTGAGTTTTGAGGAGTTTTTTGAATGTGGATGGATCCGAGCAGTCTCTGATGTTTTTGGGGAGAGAGTAGAAAAGAGGAGAAGGGTAGAAAATGACCCCAGCCTCTCAGGATACCTAGTGTCAGAGTTGCATGTACCCACTGCACACCGTTTGACCATTTCAAACTTAAAATCTCAAGAAAAAACATATAAAAACGAATGAAAACTGACAAACTCCAATGCATTTCAATGCACGTGGAAGCAGAGAATGTCAGTGTGTATTGGGTTAGCTATGTGCACTGTGATTGGCTCATCTCGTTTGGGGGCGTGGTTTAGCCATAGTCAAGTCAAGTCAGATTTATTTATATAGCGCATTTACAGACGGCTGAGCCGCACCAAAGTGCTTCACATAAAAGTGCATGAAAGTGCAATAAAATACAGAATTGACAAAACTGACAAAGGTAACAAAGAAAACAAAAAACAAAACAAAATTTAATTTAAAATAAATTAAAAGAAGATGGGATATTTTTAAAAGCACTGTGGGATTACTAGGGTACACTATTCCCTAGCACTTGCCAGAGGGGGAAAAAATGCTTCTGTGTGCACGTCTTCTAATTATGTACTCATAATGTACATGTAGGTGTCTGTCCGTCTCTGTAAATAAAAATGATTGTATGTGTGCAAGGTCACCCACATGTGATTAGTGCGTGCATTTCATCCACATCACAAGCTATGATTATTCCCCTCACTGCCACACTGATTGAGCTCAGTCCATTCAATAATTTGACTTGATGAAAGGCCCCTTGCCTATTCAATAATACCTGCCACGTCCCTCTCAGCATAGGTGTGACCAATTAGAGAGGATTGACGCTTTTATCCCCAATCCCTACGAGACAAGCCATCGTAAATACAGCTAAGGCCTACCAATGGAGGGTGCTTATCTGTCCTCTGAGGGGCAGAGAGAGAGATGGGAGGGGAGGGCTTGTATTCTGGGCTAACCAGAAAATTTGGATTTGCTGCTTGGTTGCTGTACTGAGCCTGGCTTCAGCTCGAAGCAAATGACTGTTTAATTTGTTCAGTGTTGCAGGTAATTTCTCTCATTCACTCGGGGCAGCCTGGTCCCAAAGTGGCTGCAGGCAAATCGATGAGGATTAAGAATATAAGAAACCCTAAAACAAGTTAGGGTGAGATTCTGCAGCGTGTGTGTGTGTGTGTGTGTGTGTGTGTGTGTGTGTGTGTGGCAGCACACTTTAGCAAAGTCTGAGGACTGAGGGAGTGAAGGTGAAAGAGAATGGTTTCAGTAAGAGGAAAAAGGAGCGTAGAGGATTCAGTTTTGTTTACAGCATGAAGGTGCACGGTTTGGGATCAGGCACATGGAGCACAGAGGACCGGTCAGGAATGAATCATGGGAGGTTGTCCTGAGGCTAAACAATGCTGAGAGAGCGTTCAGCAAAGGCGATGACTGTTTTTTTTTTTTTTATGTTTTAGTCTGTGTGCACAGAAAACCACTGCATGCACGTGAAATTCAGATTCAACCAAGCTGTTGAGAATTTGTCTGAATAAAAGAATAAATAAGTTAATACAGGTTAAAATATAAGTTAACAGTGATATTATTTAAAAACAGTTCATGTGTGTAATATGTGATTAAAAAGAGACTACATTTAATTTCATTGATTTGGATATAAAAAAATATTTATTTCGAACATGCAAGCAATAAAAAAACAAGTTTAAATATTAATAGATGAGTAAATAAAAAACAAAACAAAAAAGCAAAAAAAATTGAAAAAAAAACAGACACTTTCTGCAAGCTCGAAAGGGGGTAGGAAGACGTAAAAAAACGTATCTAGTCCTACCCCTTAACGGGTCAGTATATACATACATATGTGAATAATCAATATAGTCACATACAAATATAATAAATAATTATATATATATACATATACTATAAACAATTTATATTACCCTGTGAATACCTATACATGTATATTGTAAATTACTATATATATATAAATATTAAAGTACTGTACATTTTAAAAAATACTTTTTTTTTTTGCTCATCTTTATTTTTCACTAAAGAACTTCTGAACATGAAAGAAAATGCTTCGTTATTTTTAGTCAAGAAGCATTTTCTGCTACAAAAGCGTCCAACTCATGACAGAGTTCTGCTGTTTACCCTAATGGTTAGGTCTTAGTCTCCACATCGCCCTACAGCGAGAGGAAAGAAGGAAGAAAGAGGAGTTGTGGGAGAGAAGGAGGTTGGTGCTGAGCCGTTGACATGCTAGTGAAATATTGATGAAGTTGCAAAGTGGTATTTCGCTAATAGCCATCCTTTAGCATTTGCTGACAGGCCATTATAAGGCATTTCTCTCTCTTTCTCATTGGCTGTTTTCTCTTTTTCTCTCCCCCCTCATCCATTTCCTTCTGTCTCTTACTTAACAACTACAGTAGAGTAATTATCAACAACAGCTGTTTTGCTCATTTCTGACGATCGGGCAGTTTTGGGTCAGATACAAATCAGCATTATTGTAATTAATAAAGTGAAGGAAAAGGAGAGTGGTGATACAGGAAATGTAATCATGGAGATACATTTTTATAATATTAATCTCATTTGCCAAACACATTTTGGATGAAATGTAATTGCTGCCTGGATAATGGATCATGTTTCCCGGCAACACTTTTGTTGTTTTGGAAGTGTGAGTCCTTATTCTGCACAAACGTCATAGAGATGACCAAAGCTGTCTACAAATAAATTAATCAACCAATCAATCAATGCTTCATTCAGATCATATATCAAAACAGTACATAAATGTGTCATTTGTGACTTTCTTGAGAGTGACTTGGACGTGTAGTAGACTTGAAACAAATAGATCTGCACACCAAGTAGCTCCCATTTAAAGGACTTTAATGCTTTGTAACTGTTAGGGTGCATTTTTTTGCACTTCTGCTCAGCATGTAATCATAAACTTAGCATAAACTTATACTAAGGAAAGTGTGTATTTGAGGAATAAGACTTGTGTCTCCACTGACCACTTGACTGAAAGATGTTTCATATAACACAGGCTGTTCTCATTGAGGTGTAGAAACTCCAACTAAACAGTGAGATAAACTCTTCCTATTCATGAACATGAAGAAATCCTGAGTTCTTTGGTTGCAGATTTATTTTCTTCACTTTGTACTGAATCCATACAGATGCGACGAGAGAGTGAAACTAGGAAACAAACAGTAAAATACTGAAATTAGATATGCCATCTAGCTTTCATGAACATTACACTCTAAGACTTTGCTGTAAATTTACAGTCAAATTCTAACAGTAACTTGCTGTATTATGATTGTACAGTATATTGCTGTAAAAACAATGCATTGTGGGAGTTATCATGATTGCTCAGGCATTCAACGATCAAAATGATATTTTTTTTTTCAGGAATTAACTTTTTTCAGCTGTGCATGTCGGGAAAATAAAGCCGTTATTTTCAAAAAGAAGAAAAGTTTTATTTCATTTTATTTTTTGTCTGCGCTGAAATAATCAAAATGTGTTTTTTTCCAGTAATCCTAATATAGAGTTTAAATGGATTAGTTATAATTTAGATTTAAACATTTAAACGTTTCGCTATTTTTTTTTCTTCGTTACGAGACAGTTTGTCAGTAAACAGACCTGTATTTCTATAATACAGTAGAGACTGTACATTTTACAGTAAATTACTGACGAAACTGCTGCCAGTAATTTACTGTAATTTTACAGTAAAAAGTTTTACAGTGTACTTTTACGGCATGAAATCAATATTCTCAAAAGTTAACTCAGTCATAACAAAGATCTATACATACAAGCGATGCTTCTGCTGGGGAATCAACAGGCAGGATGAATTTTCCCTGGCATAATGACATCTGTGTCCTTAACGAGTCTGCCGTTTCTAATGTAATTCTAACGTGAGGAATTAAAGATGGCGTCTGGCTTCCTGTTTTAGTAAACAAATGTCAAAATAAGAGTCTGCATGAAACTGAAAGTATACCAAATCAAAAGCATGAAAATTAACTTAAATGCCTGAAGGGCAGAACACAGGCTGAGCATATAAACTGACCACACATGACCACATACACTACTGGTCAAAAGTTTTAGAACACACCAACTTTTCCAGAATTTAATTGAAAATTATGCAGTTTAATGTCTCAGTGTACTCTGAAATTAATGCAAAAAAAAAGAGATTCAAAATCACATTTTATGTTGGACTAAAGGACTAAAAAAAGACAAAAAAAAGACACCAAAAGACAAAAAATGACTAAAAAAGACACAAAATGACCAAAAAAAGACACAAAATGTTAAATTGTTAACCCATTTCTTGTTCCCTGAAAAAGGCCTACTTGTATAATTCTGAAATGTACATTATTTTTCTGTTTTGGTTAAGCTTACCTTTTTTTATTTACTTCTGGCAGTTCGCCACTTACCTTTGTACCCTTTCAAGCTGTTCATTTGACTTGAACTTGAACTTTCAATAAAAAACTGGAAAAATTGGGGTGTTCTAAAACGTTTGACCGGTAGTGTATATCAGGACTACACATATATTGCATCTGTGTTGACAACTTTACCATTCATTCCATTCATTCTGCAACACGCTAGAACTGAATCTGTCTGTAGATGTTGTGTAGATGAAATATGCATTGAGCAACCAGCTTGTTCTCCTCATTCATCAAACCACAACAAAAATGCTACTATCAGTGCATACTATCACATTTGGAGCAGCAGACTCTTCCTTAGTCTTTGGTTTGTTTGATCTAGCACTCGTCCTTTTGGCATGTGTGTCTCTTTTATCATTTTTTTCTGGGTCACTTGGACATGACAATTATTACCTTGGTATTTCAAATATCCTGGCTCCAGGGAATGAAACGTGTCTGGTTTGAATATTCAAAAAGTCAGAACCTTCTGTTTTTGGCTTCAAGTCAGTGTTGACTTTTAAATAACTAATAACCAACACCAACAATATTTCCCTTACTTAACCTTAACTAGAACTCCCTTACTTAACCTTAACTTAATTAGCTACTGCAAATGAGTTTTTAAATGAACACATTTATTCCACAAGGCAGGTTTGGTGCATGTTGCAGTGGCAAGCAGTACAATATTGTCTAAAATAATGGAAATCAATACAGCATATCATGATTCTGTTCAACACAAATATAACCTCATAACAATTCGACACGTAGCACCAGACTCTGCGGAGCACAATGTGCCTCCACTGTAGACGGTGTAGTCAAACCTAGTTTCAACAGAAACAATTACTTTATAAGGGAATGAGTGTGATTACACGCTGCCCTGTGAGACTCAACAAGCAATTACAAATCAGTAAATAATAATTACTATGGCAGCTCTGCCGAGGAGCTGTCTGCAGAAGAGGCAAAGAGCTCACAGGAAACAGATACTACTAACATCAAACTGCATACACAAGCACACACACATGCCAACATTTTCATTAGCAGCGTGAAGAAGTGTGCTTTTAACGTTCCCTCCTTCTCTGTGTCTCTGAAACACTGAAACATGCACATACAAATACACACTAAACATCTGCTATTAGTTTAAGTGACTTCTTAGCCTTCCTGTATCATCACAAGGGCTCAGTAGTGTTATAAAGCTACAATAGACATTGCATATAAATGTGTTTGTTCCTGGTCAGCATACTGTATGTTGTATATGTACTTTTCAGTTAAACTCCATTAAATTTGTATTGTTTTTGTATCATTATGTACAATAATTATCTGAAGTACCTCTTCCAGACTCTTAAACAGTGCTTTGCTGTGGAAGATGATGGTGCATGAGGAATTCATGCTGTCACCACACTGTAAACAATTGTCTTGCAAATTAACAGTAAAATACTGGCAGCAGGGTTGCCAGCGTTCTACTGTTAATTTTACAGTTCCTCTACTGTTATCTACTTTACAGTATGGTACTGTGATAAAACCACAAACTGAATTACAGTAAAATCCTGCATTTCATTGATTTTTAAAGTAGACTAAAACACAGTATAGTGCTGAAGCTAGTTGCAATATTGATGCTGTATACAGTGCAGTCATTTTTTTGTAAATAGAGCATATTCTGTATGAAAGCCAATGAATTAAGCACTGTCTTCACAATAACCTCAGTCATTTTAATATACCATATACTGAATGAGTTAGTTAAGTAAAATACAGCCATTAAAAATGTGTACATAAGAGACTTAGAAAATATCATATATATATATATATATATATATATATATATATATGTATATATACATATATATATATAGATATAGATATAGATATCTATATCTATAGATATATGTCTATCAATAGATAGTAGATAGACAGATATCTATTTCATATATTTTATGGGAAACGGCAAGCTACCTACAAATATTGCCCAGAATGCATTGTTTTCTACTGTACAATACCTTTTTAAAGGAAAACAGTATGTTACTGTCACAATTTGGCTGTTTTCTTACAGCAATATGTTTCAGTGCATGTTAGTCAGAGACACTCCTTTCCCTGTGTGGATTACCAGGTTAAATGTGATTACTGTGTAGGCTAACAACATTGACGATTATAAAAACAAGTCAGCCTAATAGGATTTAAGTCCAGGTTTTTGAAGTCAATCCAAGGGACGGGCTATAGATTACATGGACAACAATCTGTAAGTGATTGAACTGAAAAGCCCTTCAAATCACACTGTGTAATCGCTTATGTCAAAGGTCACAGCCTGCAACCTCCAGGGGTTAATTTAAGACACCACTGCACAGAGTCAAAGCTGTCCACAACCTGCAGCTTCTTATTTCCATTCTGCATACATTAAAGGTTCACAATATCTCTTACATTACCTGCTAATATGAGTATGGCAAATGCTGATTTTTTAAAATAATTTGTTATTTTTTTACCATCTTGTTGCATTCCTTATTTCACTGAAAATAACCAGAGCATGCTGTTCCCCTTTGCTTCACTGTATGCTACATATGGTTAAGAACAATCACGCTGCAGCAGGCTGCCATGAGGAAACAAGCCTTGTTTCATTCATTTTTGTTACACTTCTGTTATATAGTTCTGGTGTGGTAGTAACCCAAACCACAGCTGGACATTTATAACACTGAGACCCATTTTTTGCAACCAGACTTTTCACTGTTGTTGAAGGGTTTAGCATGTAGATTAGTGATGGTATTGTGAACAAGGTCTTGATCCACGGATCATCTGAGGAATTTAAAAGTGAACAGATCAGAAAAATATATTGCTCACTTTATACTTATAGATCCTGAATCTTAACCACAGAAGGTCTACTAGATATTCCGTTCTTGAATCTTCGAGGGCCATGTAAGATTCAGTTGATGAATCTTTCTTGGTGAAGGCTTATCAAGGATGCGGTTCTTGATTCTTTCCTGGATAAGGTTTTTTTTTTAAAGATGGGCCAACAAAGCATCCTACATGTCTTTGTCATCCTTCATCCCGAGGGGTCCTCAAGCACCCTCAGACCAGCTGAGAGATACAACTCATGGAACCTTCAATGGGAGAAGAGGCCATTTGTACAGGGTGCCTGATAGTATGCATTTTTGTTGTTACATTACATTACATTACATGTCATTTAGCAGACGCTTTTGTCCAAAGCGACTTACAATAAGTGCATTCAACCTGAAGGTACTAGACATAGACCACAGGAATCAAGTAAGTACATAACTTTAAGAGCTAACCGTCATCGCTACAGGAGTGCTATATGTTAAAGAAGAAAAGACTAGAAAAGAAGAAGAAGAAGAAGAGCATTTTTTTTTCCTAATATATATGTTAGGTGACCATGACTTAACCGAGGTATTGTTGGAAGAGATAGGTCTTCAGCCTGCGGCGGAAGATGTCCAGGCTGTCTGAGGTCCTGATGTCGGTGGGGAGCTCCTTCCACCATTTGGGAGCCAAGATAGAGAAAAGTCTGGAAGTGCTTCTGAGGGAAGTTGACCCATTGTTGTGGTTTGATGAATGAGGAGAACAAGTGGAGAGGTGGTCGTTCAATGCGCATTTAATCCACACAACGTCGGATTCAGTTCTGGCATGCTTCAGAATGAATGAAAAGGTTACAGAGACTGAAACTTCTGATATGCTCTTCGTGGCACGGTGCCAGTTATTCTGGTACATTAAAGGTTGCTTAACTTTGTGCTTACATGGTAAAAGTGTCAACAGAGATGTATTATATGTGGCTGTGTGTGGTCAGCTTATGGTCAGCCTGTCAACATAGCTAAATGGTAAATGGACCTGCACTTATATATTGCTTTTCTAGTCGCTTTGCGACCACTCAAAGCGCTTTACACTACAGACTGCACTCATTCACATACACATTCATACTGGTGGCAGAGGCTACCCTAAACGTTGCCACCTGCCACCAGTTTATTCACAGCGATGAACGCAGCATCAGGAGCAATTTGGGCTTCAGTATGTTGCTCAAAGATACTTTGACATGTAGGCTGCCATGGTCAGGGATTGAACCACCAACCCTCCGATCAGTAGGAGACCACTCTACCAACTGAGCCACAGCCACCCCGGCTGAAACATCTGAGTCAATGGTGACACTAGTCTTGTTCCTCAAATACACAAATACATGTACAAGTATACACTGAGGTTATGAATACATGCTGTGCAGAATAGAAAAAAATGTATCCTTACATTGCCCAGCTAATTGTCCAACTGATTTATATCAATGTGAAAAGACTGTCATGTAAAGCTGAGTGACACTGCCCCGGTCCATTACTCATAAACCTTCAGTACTGTATATTAAAAGGATTCAGTAAATCACCATAGGTTGAAACAGCATATCGAGCTTAAGGATGAGGTGATGGTGGTATGGAAACATAGGGGAGTGCTAACAGATAGCTGACATACTGTCACATGTGTTAAGCTGAAAGGCAAAAGCTTAAGTCTAAGCTACAGTAAGTCACATATGTGCTGATTGGAGGCTACGGCCTCTTGACCTTCATGGTGGTACTATCTGTGTATCCAGCATACATCTGAGCGTTAGGATTAAAAAAAGAAAAAAGTATTAGAGAAGGGAAGTAGTTGCTATAGAATGCCAAGTGCATTGCACAAACCTTATGTTGGAAAGGTCAACATTTTGAATGGAACTGAATAGTAGAATAAGCGAAAAGGTCAGGATAAAGGGAATAAAATTGTAAATTGATGGGCTGTAAAAAAGTGTATGTCAGAAAAAGCCAGGAAACCAGAAGGTTAGAGGGTAAAAAGCTAAGACTGAGCTTATATTTAAAATTCTGACACAATCCATTATTATTACATGAAGAAAGAAGGAGGAAGAGGAAGCAAAAACTTTGGATAGGGCTGTAATGATAATTCAGTTGGAAGTGTGGTGTGTATGTGTGTGTATGTCCGTGTGTGTGTGTCTTTATAAGTAATGACAAGGAGAGTCCTAATACTGCATCCGTATTAAGTCAGGCTGAAATTGCATGTGAAGCAAGGTGCACACCACCTAAAGCAAGAATAATTAAATACACATATACACACTCCTTCTATACTGCAGTGCACACACATTTCATGATGAATCACAAGGTACTCTATCGCAGCTATTCTCAACCTTGGGGTCGGGACCCCAATTGGGGTCGTGAGATGATTTCTGGGGGTCGCCAAATCATTTTGGAAGTCAGCTCTGTCTCCACTGTGTTAAAGTGTTCATGTCATTTAATGTATTTTTTTGGTCATTTTGTGTCTTTTTTTGATCATTTTGTGTCTTTTTTTGGTAATTTTGTTTCTTTTTTTGGTCATTTTGTGTCTTTTTTTGGTCATTTTGTTTCTTTTTTGGGTGATCTGAACTGTGCGTGTGAGATTCTGTTCAGTGCAATGTGCAATTTAACATGCATGTTAAATTGGGGGTCGCGACTCAAAAAGGTTGAGAACTACTGCTCTATCGAAATCTTACTTTCTTCCCTTTTCCTCCAACCTCCATTTGTCTACCTCCATCCCTCCACTTCCTCTTTACCCCTCCCATTGTTCTGGCATGTAGCATGAGCAGGCAGGTACCGTCTATATGCCATGTGCAGCCAAACTGATCTTATATTCTGCGCAGTAAGACCACACGGTGTTCACTTTTACTCATCTGAAGGAGGAGGAGGGGGAGGAAGTAGAGAGGGCAGCAGAGGAGTTTAGCAGTGATGACAATGAGGAGGAGGAGGTGAGGCAGCATGACGAAAAACACAAGGATGTAAAGAAAGAGGAGGCGGAGGATGAGAATGTCGTGCAAGACGTGTTTATCTAGGTCATCTATATCCTCATCCTCAGTGGCCTCCTCCTCGTGCTTCCTCTCCCTCCCTTCTTCTTGCTCAATCCCCCATCTCCCCATATTGTTCATCCACCAGCCAGTGCAGCACGTTGCCTTTTCCAGTCTACTTCTGCTCCCTTGGATGCTAATGGCTGCTCATGAAACTTTAAATACTCTGAATGGCTCAATAATTTAATAATTACCTCTTACCAGATGGACAGAAAGAGTCTCTCTCTGCCCAACCTCTTGGCTTTCTCTTATCTAGGGGAAAACGGATCACTAAGTTGGAGAGATGGTGGGAGTTTATTAAAAATCTAAATTTAGGCAAAGCAAACACACAGCTGAAAAGCTATGAGATGTGTCTGTATTCAGTGTTTTTGACTGTGCACCATCTGCATGGGGGGATCCAGGCCCCACTGTCCTTTGGGAGAAGAATTAGAAAGTGCATGTGTGTGAATGTGTGTGTACTTTTTTCCCAGTCTTTAGGCTTTTAAAACCTAGATTACAGTTTATGAGTGCTCTCTCTTTACTCTTTCCTCCTTGTAATGCAATTTGCTTTCCACAATCCCTGTACACATTCAAAAACAACATACTTTTAAGCATCTATATAAAAAAATAAGTGCGTATTATAACAGTAATGCAGTCCCCATAGCAGGTGTGAGCTGTAGAAAAGTCATATGCTACGGGAACACAATGCACTATACAGCAGGAACCTAGTGTGGATTGTGCACATCACGTTCTTGCTCGGCTTCCCTCCGTTAGTTCCATTTTTCATCGCATACACTTGTGTTTCACTTGGGGACCTGAATAACAAAGCAAGCAGAACTGGGCAGGCGACGAGGAAGAAAGAAAAGCATGGTTTAATGCAACATCTGCTCCAGAGAGGAGCGTTTTCAGTGAGGGTTGGCATGGTTGTAGCCACATCTGAGAATACGCCTCAAACACTGACTTCACTTCCAGTATTGACACAGTGTAATTCTCAGAGACAGCCCAGGAAATGACATTAAATGCCACACCTAATAATTTAAAAGTTCAGTTGTTCCACCAACTTTCAAAGAAATTGGTGGTAATGGAGCAGTGACAATTGGGCTCCTATGTGCAATCAGATGAAATAGGTGTTAGGATATCAGCCAAACTGCGCTGGATATGACTTTTAGGATGTAAGTGTTATGGATTCCAGGAGGGGGAGAGCTCCTGAGAGAAGCAAGTGACTATGCATTTCAGAGATAAGTATAAATGGGACAAGGGGATGGTGTGAGTCACGCTTCACAAATCTCTGAGCTGAGCAGGAGTAGACCCGGGCCTGTACTCCCTCTCTCTCTCTCTCTCTCTCTCTCCCCCTCTCCATCTTTTCCTCTATGGGGTGTGAAGGCCCGAGGGTTCCAGTCTTAATTACTGATGAGAGATGCAGAGCCTGAACACCTGGCCTTACCTCTCAGCATGATTCACTCTGGGATCATTCCTCACCCGATGGTATTGCATGACTAGCACTCAGCCCTCAAATAAAGTCTAGTGCATGCAGTGCAGTGTTCCTGCATGTGTGTGTGTTTGTGTGTGTGTCTGTGTTGTAAGCCCCATGGTTGTCAGGTGGTAAAGCTCTTCTGGGCCTCCTGATGTAAGTCCGTCTCCTTGCTTCAGCAACAATATTCCCACAGCCTGGCTAGAGGGCCTCATCAGCAACACAAACACAGACAGCAACAACTAGGAGGCACATGGTACGAGTAAATTAACCCCCTTCATGTGTCACACCCACACCACACTACCTAGTATGTGAGTAGCATGTGTGCATTGTGGAACCTCTTGATTTTCAAATTAAAAGCCCTCTGTGGACAGGATCCCTGATGGCTATTATCTGAGGCAAAGTCAATGTAGAAAGAAAGAGCTGGCAGGCAAAAGTGGAGCAAGAGTAACGCTGCTTGTGTGAACACCACATGTGGGCAAGCTGCAGCACGTCAGTGAGGTAGCCATCACACACAGAAGGGGCAATGTGGCCCAGTCATTAAGACACTGTATACTGTACACTCACACACAATCATGTCCTTCCTAATAGCGACACAAAACCTAATTAATACATGTATTCCCTTAACTACACAAAAAAGGAGACATTTTTCTTGTTGAATTTTGGTCTGTAATTTGGATGTCTACCATTGTTTTCAGTCATCTCCAATTTTTTTGAAACAATTTAGGGTAACACTTCAAATTAGGGAACACATAATCAGCATTAATTAGTTGATTATCAGCAGATGTTAGTCTAACCAACTTTGTAGAGTAATGATTGACATTACAATCTACCAATCCTCATCCAATCATCCAATAGGAGGCTCCAGTCACGTCAAAGGTCTGGAGAAGGTGTTTGCTATTTGCTGTTTCCATGGTTTCGTTCACCGATATGTAGAGACTTATAAAGTCCATACAAAGTAAAGCATATTAAGATCATAACTCTTATACAACAACTTCCTTACTTACTACTAAAAAGCAATAATTCTGAGGTTATTGAGTAAAACTCTCAGTTAATGGCTTACTGGTTGTATAATAAGGCCATGCAGAATAAGGCATTAATAATTATTTAATAATGATTAATTAAGAGCCAATAAGATACTTATTTGGGTGCTAACAAGCAACTAATTAATGTTGAATATGTGTTCCCTAATATAAAGTGTTACCCCATTTAGCTTTCAAAATATTGACGTTGTAATTATTTCTTAAGTGGTGGTAATGCTATTTTCCACTGATCAAGTGCTTGCCTTGTGTGACAAGGTGACAGTGCACATGCATGGGTTTAAAAAAATAAAATAAAAGCCCGCATGCATGTATTTAGGTTTTGGAAGCCAGAACTTGCTAATCTGGCAAGCTAATTGGATCACATTGCATGTTACTGTAGGGAAGTAAGACAGTGGTGATACTTGTCATAATGATGCCCATCAACCAGCAAAGACCACCCTGTCTAGTCCTAATTTATATTTTTATCTTTATTTTTTGGTGTTTTGCACGAAGCAAAGTAATGTAATTTCATAAAATCCTGCCTTTTAATTTGATAGCAATGGTATTTTGCTGAAAGAAATCAAAGCTAAACTATGCTCTAATTTTACTGCACAAGATTTTCTAATAAGTTCCCAGAAGGAGCGAGTCAAAGACGCTGATTTTGTCTGGACACGATTTCACTCCTGTGATGTCTGCTTAGCTTGCACTTTCATGTTTGACCCCCTCCCTTTCCCCCCTCTTCCCTCTCTATCTCTGTCTCTCTTTCTCTTAACACAATGCCAAACTGCAGATGCACAAGATATGAAACGTCTGCCTCATGTCAAACTCCTCTCCAATTAGTGTTGTTTTTTGACAACTTCAGCTCTATCCATCTCAATATGTTTAGCTCTCCAAAACCAGCCTCCGCTGCCTTGTTCTTTCACTCTACCTTTCCTCTATTCCATTTTGCATCTCTGCCGGAATCTCTCTCATCTCACTTCTTTCATCTCCTTCTCCTCTTTCTCTTATCTGTTACCTTCTGATCGCCCTTTTCTCCTTTCCTCCCTGTTCTAACTTCCAATTCTTCCTCCTGGTTTCCCTATCGCCATCCATCTCATATCATGCTAGCCTGGCTTATGGTTCCGTGTGGTGCCTATTGAATAGTTATCAGAGTGTGTGCGAGTGTGAATGCTGAACATGTAATGCAGGCAGTGAGGGCTGGGAAAGAGGGGGAGTTGGGGGGGACAGTGCTGCCGACTCCAGGAGATGGATGGAGGGGATCAGGGGCTTGACTGACAAGGCAAATGGTAATAAATGACTCCTATGCCAGCTGACGAATGAACGCACAGGGCTAGGAATAGAACCAATCACAGCAGATAAATACTGACATGACACGCAGTTTGTGTGTTCTCCCCTAATGTGACCCACTTTCTGTTCTTGTTACCCAAACAGTGCTGAAATACCCAAACTTGCTCTTTTATGCATCATGCATTTGCCTCCTAAGGTCAGGATTGTATATACGTACATCCTGCATGCATGGGTGTGAATCTGTGTGAATTTGCCTGTGCATGTTCCTGATTGTGTAACGTTCACAGCAGCATAGCTGTGATGGATGGACCCCTGTGCTGCTCCACTGGGGCCATTAGTCAGCCAGAGAGCCGGGGCTGGCCACCTGGGTATGATGCTCCACACGCCAGGTTGAAGGCCAGGACAGTCACTTACCACTGCATGTGTCTATGTGTTTACAGTGCATCATGGGTTCCTGTACATGCTTGTGTCAAAGTATAAGTGACCTTGTGTTGGTTCAAAGGGTCAGCTTTTTTTTTTTTTTTTTAGATCCCTGTGCACAAGGCAGTGCATGTGTATGTGTGCTCCTTGTTATGCCGAACATCCATCATGCAGTTATATTTTTGGATGGAAGGTACATCACACATTGCGTTTTACATATTTGTAGTAGGGCAACACGGTGGTGTAGTGCACTGCAAAAAAATAAAAGTTGGCTGAACTCAAAATTTCAAGGCAACAAACTTAAAATTTTAAGTTGGACAATTAAACTAAATATTCTAAGTTTTGTTTTTGAGTTTGCTCAACTCTGAATTCAGATTTTTGTCAACTCAACTGTAAGTTGTACTAACTTATAATTTTACATTGTAAACTTTTAATCTTTTAATTAACTTTTAATCCTTACTTTTGCTAACTTCTGCAATGTGCTGAATTGGCACAATTGTAACGCCGCTATGAAATGTCAGCTAATGTTGTGACCACAATTTTGAGTTAGCATTGATATGCTAATGGCTACTCTTGTAGCTGTAACAAGCAGCGCCACTAGCATCAGTTAGCCGCTAGCATCAGTTAGCCGCTAGCTTTCGCTAATGACCAAATTTCACCGCTTTCCCGCATTTCACAACAAAGAAATAAGAGTTAGCAGAACTATTGTCCCTTGTTGTGAACCCCAACTTAAACATATAAGTAACAACAACACACCAACTTGTTTTTGAGCAGACAACTGGCTTCCTTTGTTGTGCCAACTTACATAAGTTAGCACAGTCCAAAAACATGCACTAAGGTTTCTTAATTGGTGACTCTAAAGTGCCTGTAGGAGTGAATGAGAGCGTGATTGTTTGTCTCTATTTGCCAGCCCTGTGATAATCTGAGACTAGTAATATATAGTAACAGTAATATTTTTATTAACAAGAAAAATGCAACATGTTAAAATGAACAGAACCACAGGTTAAATATTTATAATAAAAAACAGTTGTGCAAAAAGAAACTGCAACTATGATAACAAGCTTCAGGTCTGAGGTAGTGCAAAAAATAAATAAATACAATAAACAATAACAATTAGAACAATATTTTGAGGTTGTATGCTGTGCACAGGGGTACGATACTTTTTAAAATGAGTATCGTATCCGGATACAACGTTTTAGTATCGATACTTTTTTGAGTATCGATACTTTTAACAACCTTATCTGAGACCTGTTAAGGATAATGAATGAATGAATATTTGTAGTAATCTTCTAAGCACACTGAACTGAAAATTCTTGCAAAATGCCCAATGCAAACTAGTAAAATGGTTGCAGAAACTAGAGAGAGATGCTGTCCAGCCTCCTCTCTCCTCTGTGCCACTAGCTTCTGTAACTGGGCATTTGTATCCAGAGCTGCTTTCATTAGTGTGCCTGAAAAGCTGAACCATGATTCTGTTGGGTTTTTTTTTGGCCATTTCCAACCCTAATGGATATCTACCACTGTGCTGGATGGTAAGATGGTGATAATTCTGTCGGCATCCAACAGCAGCAGCTCACATTAGGCCTTGACAGAACGCCAATAGCTGAGACTTATGTGATATGTTATGAAACAGTAACGAAATAATAGTTCTTTAATCTTGATTTTTAATCTTTTATATATTGCCGAAGGCCAAGGCAGACAATCATACAATGAGATTCTCTAAGGAGATGTGTAATGTAACATGCAACAAAGTAAGATTTTTTTTCAGGAACCACAGATGTTCACAGAAGACCTTTTTTAAAGGCCTTGTGATTTTGATGTGGCTTACAAATCCTGCTTTAAAAGAGTACAGCTACATGCCTTCAGGCTGTGTTTGGTTGAACTACGTATAATAATATGTATCAAGACAGCTTAATTAAACAGGTTTGTTTTACAGTGGTGAATAGGGCAGTACCACATGAGAAAGTAACCAACATAGTACAAAATGTTACATAAGTGGTTTCAAACATTGCACAGTGGTTGTATATATTATACATTGTATAGTAGTTTAATTGTGCAATAAAAGCTTGTGTATATATATAAAAAAGATAATTCTCACTGTATGCAGTACCTTCAAAAAAAAAAATAAAATAAGTGTGCACAAAAATGATAAATGTCATTGTCGTACAAAAATAATTGTTATTGTTGGTAAGTCTCATTTTTTCAATCAATGTATTTGTATCTTCCAAATATACTTAACCCTCTGGAGTCCATCTATTTATTTAAAATACACGTTTTATTTACAGTAATAACTTTATTTATATATGTTATGTAGACAAGCTGAGAAAGCCAGTTGAAAGTTCAATCATAGGAGCTTTCACAGTGTGCCATTTATGTTTTTAGACCATTTTTAAAATGTGAATTTTCTTTCTACAATGAAAACTATTACTATTTTTAATTTACATACAAATAGACTGTTTTGTTTTATTATTTATTATTATTTCTGCTGCTTTTGTGTTTATAAATGGTTTTTAAAAATGGTAAATTTCCATAGAAACCTGTGTCTTTTGCTTGTATTTTGGGTTCCTGGCAGCTTTATACCTTTGTTCATTAAAATAAAATGAAAAATCTGACTGATAGCCAAGTTTGTGTGGAGAAAAAGGAGACATGCATGTGATGTAAGGACAGACTGAAAGATGCTAAACAGAGACAGAAATTTATGCACAGGAAGTTGACAAATTTCAACCAAAATCTCCTGGACTTGAGATATTTAAATGAGACTAAATAATCTAAAATAAAGGTTTTGAATGCTTAAATATCACCTTTGCCATGTTTTAGCAAGTGCCCCTCTGATTAAACACTGGCCCCTCCTTGGCCCCCACAGTAAAACTGGTCTAGAACTGGCACCTTCTTGCTCAGACTGATATAATGAGCTATCCAGAGCTGCTGTAGAAGCACCACTGCTATCTGCAAAATAAACATGTCACCCTTTAACCCAACCTGAACGCATGCTTGTCTTCATTCCTCAAATCTGTGCTCACTTCTTACACCAGAGCCTGTTATCTGACCAGCCAGCGGCCTTTACCTCAGAACCCCACTAGCTGCACACGCAGCCTGGCGAGACCAATCGCACCCACTTAGCATCAGCTAGCCGGAGTTTTCTGCATGGCTCTCTGCTCACATTCTCGCACACACGTGAAGTCTGCGTGGATACGTGGATGGAAATATAACACACAGCCAATCACATGGACAAACACAGCTATTGTGGCGGGAAAACACACACTGCAAAGACACACTGTCAGTTTGGTTTCCTGCTCGAGTAATCGCCTGTCGTTGACGGCGGACATTGCGCTAACAAGCTTCTCGAATGAAACGGCATCTCTTCTGTGTCACTCCAGGCCTGAACTCCGGCTCTTTCACTCTGTCAAGGCACAAAACCAACAGTTGCTGACATGTGGACAATAAACTAGAAGAAGTTTGTGCACTTTAGCTGAGACAAATGTGGGAATCTAATTGGACCAAATCAAAGTTTAGATGACTGACAACGTTGAGATAAAAAGTTCAGTTTCAGTTTAATTTACCAGAGTTGTATAAAGATGTATTTACATTTAAAGCTGGGAATACTGGTGTTTCAGAGCTGGAGGAAAAATATTGCTCTTACTTTAACCTTCTGCTATATGTTTTACTGAGTCATCTACAGAAAGACATATTTCACTGATATATGGAATTTGTATAAACTACCTACACATCCATATACATGCCGTTGGCAATGCTTATCTGCTTGTCATGACATAATTACATTGCTATAACCATTGCACTATGATAGCCTAATTTATTCAAGAAACATGCTATATCTATCTGCAGATGAGTCAGTAAAATATATTTATGCCACCTCTCTGCTTTTAAAATCATAAGCCATTATATTCATTTATTTTAAATAAGACTTATTTTATAAATAGGACACTTAAGCACTCGACTGGCATTAATATGGAGTTTTAGACTGTGTGAAATACTGATGTTTTTTTTTTCTTAGAACAAAGTCACACAGGGGCCAAGTGATAATGATGTGTTTTTATATGATAATGGCAGTTCTTTCAAGTCTATACATAGTTCTGCAAGGATATCTTCCACTTCCACACAAATAAATCAAACCTTTATTTTCATGTTGGCATTCATTATAAATGGTGCCTCAAAACCTTCATTTTTCGCCGAAGGTCTTAACTTCTTTCATTCATTTTTTAACAGAAGTATGACTGCAGTCATGCTCACTCGCTGGCTAATCATGTGCTTTATGTTTTACGATTGCAGGTAACTATCATCAAAATGGCATATAAAGCAAAGAAATCTCACAAAACATCTGGACAAACAGTGCTGCATTTCTGATTTAAAAAATAATCCAAGTCACCTCTGAGCATGCCAGCTACCCGACCAGCCTATAGCTTTTGATGTGCCTTGCTTTATGAGTTTGCATCCCTACTAAGCTGCAAATCAGATTACTGCATGTCCCAAATCTTAAAGCCTTAAATATGTATGACCTGTCTTAATGAGGTAGTATGGCTTGGAGCAATTTTCTTCTAAAACCAATATCTCTCCTCTTACACGTCCTTACAAATTGCAAAACATAAATTACCTCTTTCTCTCTCTCTCTGTGTGTATGTGTGTTTGTGTGTGTCTCTCTCTCTTTCTCTCTCTCTCACACACACACACATACTGGTTTTCATACATCATGGGGACATGGGGACAGTTTTAATCATCACTTGTGGGGACCACCCTTTCTAGAGGTTGTAGAGAGCTGAAAATTTTTTAGTAAACTTGGCAAAACTCAGTTAGCCTATACACGCCTTCAAACCTCTGAAATGATGAAGTGATGTTTAAATCAGGCTTTATGGGGACATCTGGAAAAACCAGTAAACATGCTTTCAGGGTACATCATTTACATGAAGTAGCATATTTCACACAGATTATTTGGTGACTAATGGGGACCTACTTTTACATAAAACAATGAAGATGAGATACTTTTCGAAGAAGCCAATTCTATAATTGTGGAATTTGCAAAAACAGTAAAACTTCAATTCAAACCTTGAAGCAATCACAAACACATACACACAGATACATAATCACACGTCTGTAAAATGGATAGCCTGACATGCAGACTGCTGCTATATTCTAACAACAATACACACACATACAGCCTTCAGCTCCCAAGGATAGGATCTCTCCCAACTCTCTTTGGACCGCGGTGGTGAGAAACGGTCATGCAACAATGAGCCAGTGAAAGACACCAACTCAGAGTGAGAGAAGCAGAGGAAGAGAATGAGAGAGTGAGCAAGGGAAAACAGAGAGATCCAGTGCTAAGCAGCTTTAAGACAATGTGGAGGGGGAGGCTCATCTGAGGCCCAAATGGCTGCTGCTACCCCATATCGCTGCTCCACTTAAACACACCCCCGCACACATAGATACGCTAACAAACATATGCATGTAAAATACACGCTGACACCCATCCGCCTACACGCACACTCCTATCGCTGCTGCACATGAGTAACCCAGATGTGCTTCCCACGTATATCTCCTCTCTACACCCCTCCATCAGTGCAACAAAGAGGACGAGGAAGCAGAGCAGAGCACGCTGTCGGAAACAGAAGGAGAAAATGAAAAGAGAGGCAGTCTTTTACTGAGAAACCAAGAGAAGGAGGCAGTGGAAGGACACAGAACACAAGCCAGGAAGCCAGAGTAAAGGGTGGGCAAGTGAGACAGCAGTGGTGTCCCAATAGTGCAAAGGAGGAAGAAAACAGAAGGGATGACTCAGACTAACAGATGAGAGAGGGCACAGGGAGAGGAGTTCAATAATACATGTTTGGGAATCCCCTTAATGCTTTGTGGGTCTGACTCCATGGTGTCTTAGCCTTTAAGGTGGAGATAAAAGCAACAAAGTGTGACTAGGGACAAAAATGTGTGTGTGTTATACAATGGTGGGTAGAAATGCACTGGCAGTGATATGATTTTAAATAATGAGAAATGTGGATTACAAATACACAATGTTTGAGGTTGTGTAATGTCAGTAGAACTCTGTTTTTACTTTGCTTCAGGGCGGTGGACTTGTTTGATGTCTAGAACCCAGTCTAGTGTCTAGTCTAGTGACTAACAATTGTTTTGTTCATAGATATACTGATCAAATATTTATTGTAATAAAGAGATTCCAGAGAAATATGCCTAATTGAAAAGCAATGTTGCAAGGGTTGCATTAAAAAAAGCTGCATATGAAAAGCCAGCATGAAGCATCCACTGTTTGGATGTTTGTTTTTACTCATTCTAACAATTTGAGATGCCACATAATTTTAGAAAAGCCTTATTTTTAGCTATAGGAAGGCACTATCACTGTTTTTCAGCAATACCCCACCAGGCTCAGAGTAACACTACCATGAATACCCAGACACGGCATTCAGAATCAATTAGATAACTATGAGAAATGCACTATGACAGTCCAGCATAAGAGCGTATTCTGACTCAGAACAAGGGTGAAAAAGCCCATCTTTATTATCCACATTCCCCACTTAATTGCCAATTACTGTGGTGTGACATCACATAATCTTATCACAGGTTTTCTGGCTCTAGAGGACAGAATTGCTCGTGTTCAGATACATTACTGCATGTACTGTACCAATGTTTTAATTGCAGTGTCAGGAAACATAAAGGCTTTTCGTGTCGGGTGCTTCTTGAAATGACATTGTTGTGATGAAACCAGATTTCATTCAAATTACATTGTAATTAAGTCAGAAAAACGCTGAAATATGATGAATTATGATTCAGGCTGAGAATTTATTAGATAGTGTGTCAACTTTACTGCTTCTATGAAAAATAAATAGAAGCAAAGCACAAATGACAAATTAGCCATGGGCACTGTATGCTTGCTTGCGTATTGTGCAGCAGGTGTTGGGTATCTAGGCCTCTGGTTCTGTTCGGAGTTCTGCCGCTCTCTGTTCAGGGAAATCCTCAGCTGGGGAGGCGCTGATGGACAGCCTGAGGCGGGCGGCCAGATGCTCCCCCTGTAGGTGATTCTTCAGCTCAGTTTTCATCTCCAATTAACTAGATCATTCTCAACTGCAACTGACTGGAGAACTGAGGTGAATTTAAGGAGAAGATTTTGTTCAAACACCCTCCCTGTGGTGTGATGGAGCGGCCTCTATGCACAGTTGGACCTTGTCGGCCTTTTTCCTATAAGGCCATTAACACTAGTCAGTGATTGACAGAGTGCTGAGACGTTTAAGTTAATTACACTGTAAAAAAAAAAAAAAGTATAAAAAATAACAGTATTTATATAATATTTTAAATGTTTTTACAGTAAGAAAACAAAAAAGTACATTTAGCAATCTGATCTATATATTTTTTTCATTTTATTTTACATAGAATTCACCTAGTGTCCCGTTAGATTCATTTACAAATTTCAATGTCCATTTTATGATTAATATTTGTCACATAAGTAAATTAACTAAAAATGCTGTAAAATAAGGATGCTTTAAAAAAAATAGAAATGTTAATAGTTTATTTTTTATCATTTGACAAAATTCAAAGTGAGTGAACAGAAGAAAAATCTAAATCAAATCAATATTTGGTGTGACCACCTTTTGCCTTCAAACCAGCATTAATTCTTCTAGGCATTTTTTCACACCTGCCTAAGACTTTTACACATTACTGTGTATATATATATATATATATATATACAATTTTTTAACAGTGTATAGTGTATTACAATATGCTATAATCACATTAATGTGTTATGTGAGCAAACAGTTTCCTATTTACTCATCTAGCAAATGTTAATTAGGGAGTCATGTTCTGTCCAGTTGGTTTACTTCATTAAACTTAGTTTTTGTCTGTAACTACTGAAAAAAAAAAAAAAAAAGTTTGTTGGTTTCGAACTGTGTGTGTTTATTATTTGGTGCTGGGCAGGTGGTGTATGGACGCTTTATCGGAGCTTGTTTGCTGAAAACAGCTGCCTGCTGATGAGCCCTGAGACTGAAGCATACAGTAGATGTGAACATTTGACTAATTTATCTGGAGCGAAGACTAATTAAATAAATATGATAAATTTGATAAATTAAATAAAAATAGTTTAAAAACCTCGGTTAAGTCATGGTCACCAAACATATATATATTTATTTTTTTTAAAAGGGGGAAAAAAGGCTCTTCTTCTTTTCTCTTCTTCTCTTCTTTTCTTCTTTAACATATAGCACTCCTGTAGCGATGACAGTTGGCTCTTAAAGTTCTGCACTTCCTTGATTCCTGTGGTCTAAGGCAAGTACCATCAGGTTGAATGGACTTATTGTAAGCCACTTTGGACAAAAGCGTCAACTAAATGACATGTAATATAATGTAATGTAATAAAAACTTGTGCACTTTAAATTTGAATCATGATCTTTGAAATGTTAGCATCCCCGTAGCTAACGTTTAAAAGCTAAAAGAGCTTCCCTCCCGGGTCACAGTGCTGTTGACTCTGACGCTGTCTTCCAGAGCTTTCTGCTGGTGAGTTTTGCATCTGTGGCTCTGCTTCATGCTCGGCTGACACATCTGTGTGTGCTTGGCTATGTCGCTGCAGAACCACCACACAGTGGGCAGCTAACGCGACTCACTGAATCGTGTTCATCCCCAGCACACAGAGCGTGTGTTCACACATGTGTGTGTGTGTTTAGGTGCATGTGTCTGCGCTGTTTACCCACATTATTAATATTGCATACGTATCCTGCTCCAAAAAAAAAACTGTAGTGCACATGGAGGATTCGCTTGAGAGCACCACTCTCAAAACAGATTCACTTTTAATTCATTTAATTTAGGCCCGCACCATGTGTTATGCAGAGACCGCCATTTGATATGCAGCCTGTGCTTGGATGGGTTTAATTACTTAGCCGTCAAACAAAGTTATGCAGCATATGCATTTTCAGAAATATTGGTTTGGTACTTACATGGGATGCTTATCAATGTGAAAGAGGGTGTATGTGTGTGAGTCTGTCTGCGTATTTATGAGACAATAACTGATGATCAGGCTGGATTTGATTGAGACAAGAGTGCAATGCAAACTCAGCATGACCACAGATAAGCTGAATAATAAGCTGACTGAATGATTGAAAGATATTATTAAGAGACTATAGCAGTGGTTGTGCAGGTCCTTCAAGCTTCATTTTTGCTGTCTTTTCATACTGTGTGGAAATTTATGCTAACCAGTTGCTAAAAATTCACTAAAAGTGGAAACATAATGCATGGATTTGAAAATAGTCAGCTATAAATATTCATGTTTTTTTATTTTATCCTAAAGAGCAACATTTTGCAACGCGGTGAAGCAAGAGGGGGGATACAAAGTAAATGTAATGAATAAACACAGTTGGATTATGATGAATAGAGAAGTATAAACCACACCCACACACTTGCACAGACACACACTGACAAACCTATTTCGATAAGAGATGCATGTAACTGTGGGCCATTACTCCTGCAGAGGCAAGAGGCAGCTTGACTGGGAGCTAATGGATAGAACCATTACAGCTGAGAAGAGCCAATGTTTCACCACCAGATAAGGAATCAATTATATGTTTATATGTGCTTTCTGCCTTGGCCTCCCTTATACTTGGCTTCACCTCGAGCTCTTATTAAAAAACACAGCTGAAAGGTGAAGTCCAACCGTCACGCTCAAACGGCTCAGAAAGTTCCTCCATCTTTATCCCCCAACACATTTCAAACACAGAGCTCCTGCGCTTTAGAGATTTAATACATCAGTAAAATTGTAATATCTGTGAAAAGAGTTACATGAAGTAGGTTAACAAATCCAACATGACATCCTGTGCTATGGTGATTCGTGAGGCTGTGTTTTTTAATATATTTAATAGGGCTTCAAAATCCAGAGTGCCAGATGGTGAATTCCCACTGAGACAGGATGCACCTATGACATGAATGGAAATGAAGAGTAAAGAGATGGAGGGAGAGATAAAAAGAGAGAAAGAGTTGCTTTTTCTCTCATCCATGTCTCTTCTATGTACTTTGCCCCTACTGTGTTGCTCCCAGAGATCATCTGCACAGGGATGCAACAACAAAGCAACAACTGAGGACATGAATGTATGAATAAATCTAAAAAAAGAGCATATGTATGACTCGTGATAGTTTATCATCTTAACTGCGAAAATATCATCCTTTTTTCTGACTGCTACGGAAGCCCAGAAAGGCAAGGTGATTTTTTTTTTTTTTCAGGCATTGATGGCCAAAAACCTAAATTTATCTCGTACATTATTTTTTTTTCACCTTGCCTTTTAGGGCTTCCGTAGACTCCAGAGATGATTGCAAACGGCAATGGAAAGTAAGCTAACAAGAGCAAATACTTTTGTTTTTTTAAACAGATGAAGTTAATGGGATGGAGGGTGATTGTTACTTTCCTGCAGTGCAAGTCAGCACAAGTCCTACAATTGCCACGTTTATGTTGTTGTTCATGGACACAGCATAAGGCTTGGCTGCTGTTGAGATTGCTGAAATATTAAAGGTTTCGTTATTTTTATTTCAATAGCATATTTATAAATATAGTACATTTCATAAATTCACGTAGCCTATAGGTAGGTAGACCTTCTGTAAACTAGAATGCTTTGGTTTTTTAAGTAAAACACAATCCACGCTAGCTACCACACTAGCCGCTAGCTGCTATATGTTTAGCATTGAGGTGATACTTGAGGCTGGATGTGCTGCGGTGATATGTGAATTCCTTGTTGCATAGCAACACAACCACGCTCTTATCGACGCTTCCATCCGTTGGTTTTTAGTAACTAAATGTCCCATCATCCACGGGGCCAACCAAAGGTCTCATCAGCTTCTTCCTTCATGTTCACTGTGGTTTGTTGTTGTCTGAACTCATGAACGCTAGTTGGTGCTCCAGTATAATCAGTCCTCCTGAAACTCATCCAGCGAGAAACGTTCCGCGGTGCACAAATAAGTGTGATTAAAATCCGTCAATTTTTTTAACGCGTTCATTTTTGTGTAATTAATTCATCTTAATTAACGCGTTAAAGTCCCGGCCCTAGTTATTTTATTTTTCATTCAGACTAGCAGTGAAGAACATGACTCCGCTTTTAGAGTGATGGATTTAGTGCTGCTGACATGTACATTGTCCCAAATGTGTCAAGACAAAAAATATAGATAACATGTTGAGTTTATGTCTGTTTTTGGTCATTTTGTGTCTTTCTTTTTAGTCATTTTGTGTCTTTTTTATATAAATATATTTGACTATGTCTCCAGTTTTACTTGGTATATCATCATCAAACTGAAACTGGCCTCATGGAGTTTACAGCCAGAACTTTAGAGGTAAATTTACAGTAGGGCTCCACGCTGCTTTGTTTTCTAGTCTGGATGTGATGAAGAAGTCATGATCTGGAGCTTTTGGAGACTTCAGAGGGTTAATAGCCAAAAAGCAACAAAAGCAAACAAAAATATGAGGGAATACGAAATATGGATCCTCAAGCTAAAGTATGATAAAATACATTGTTTCTGCTTTAAGTCTGATGAGAAAAAAACACCTATTTCTCTAAGAACTTAATGGTAATGTTGTGTAATTATATCTTTGTGTACCTCCTCAGGCAGCCTGAAGATATTCCCTATGCTGAAACAGCACAAGGTCAGTTGAAGGTAGTGCAGGAACGTGGAATTGATTTCCACAGGGTCAGGGTGTGTATAGGGTTACCTGGTCACATGCAAATATTTGCATGCAAGAACACACAAACATGAAGTGAGTGTTTCCCTCGGCTCAGCCTTGTTTTTTTCACATAGCTGTTTCCTGCACACAGATGCAATAAAAGCCAAATCTTATTAAAGTTTGCAGGTTCCTGAAAGGACACAGGCAACAGTGTTTTCTCTGATAAATGTCTTATTTAACAATCTCCCTGGACATCCTAATTGTAGTGTTGGCTCGTGTTTCAGTGCACTGAACTGGAAAACCTTGGCATCTGTGCTGCTCCCTTTCCTCCTCTTCTCTTTCTCTCTCCTCCACTCCCTTTCCCTTTTTCTCCTGTTTCCAAATTCCCTCCACCCATACCCCCTCACACACACACACACACACACACACACACACAGACATACACACTGCATCTTTTTTATACTACTTAGCGTACAAAGGATTATCCCAATTATGACATAGATCTGGTAAGAAACATAATATTCGTCTTCCAACTGGAACCTTGAACATTAAACAGTTCAGAAAAGCTGAGCATCTGCTGTGTGAATCAGTTACAGAACTGGTTTGACGCCAAGTTTATTCATAACAAAAGCAGAATATTCAACAGTTGATTTCAAATGGAGATATAGGTTTACCAAATACAGTATTTGGGGGAAAGAAAAAAACACTATCAGAGCAATTTCTTCATGGCAGCATGCATATTTAATTATTTAGATGTTTTAAGGAAACACTTATCATCCGTCTATTTTCGGTCACAAGGAGCCGTGACTTATGCCACCAGCCAAAAGCCATTTTTATGAGCACTAAATGGCGTCCAGTGCATTCACCCTTGTGAATAAAAGAGGCGCTAGTCTTGTCTCTGTGAAACACACCATTACTCCTCCATTGTTTGCCAAAGCACTTTGTCGAGAAATAATTTACACCGAGTCTTTTTCTGCTTCCAGCCTGTTCAACACAAGGTCATGTCCAACAGAAATGGCCCTGCAGTGTCACTATATACCAACTAATGTGAACGTTCCCCAGCCATTACTAACCTATGAGATGTGTTAGTGGGAGCAATATGGAGCTGATTAATCTGGCATATCATAGCAGGATACTTGTGCAATTGTTTTTGACTATGGCAGTGGACCAAGAAATTAGAAGGGGCCTAATTAGCTTCTTGCAACCATGGGATACTTTTCATTTAGTCGACTGTATTCTGTGGCTAATAATAGTAGGACAACACTGTACAATGAACAGGGTAGATACTGTTTTATGAACATGCTATGTAATTATAAGGTTTGCTCTAAAAGGCACTCAGTAGTATAGATACTTATAAAGAGTAATGTCCATAAATGCACACTGTGATGTGCTTTGTATTGTCTAATTGCATGTTTAGTTTAATCCTCTGTGGTCTATTATCACGCTTTCAAATCGGCGTAACAAAAAACGAGGTCACGTGGAGCGCTGCTGTCGATTTCACTCCAAATTACAGGCTTGAAACTTTCTCCAGTTTTTTGTTTGATGTTCCGAGGTCATGTAAAACCAAACATATGATCGTTTTAATTTGATAGAACAAAAATATTTATTCAAGTGTAAAAGTAGGATGGGACGAGGCAGGCGTGGCATTCTGTAAAAATGTAAAAATGGGGTCTAATCAACACTATTCCTATAAATAAACATGTTTTTGTGGTAATTTTTTGTGGATAGTTTTATTATATTTGAATTTTACCTTTATATGTTCATATTTGCAACCTATGTTTACATTTTTCAGGTCTGAAACAGTTCATTGAGCATGTTTGTGGTTTTTATTGTCACAAACAGTATAATTTTATTTCAGATTTCATGATTTTTGTGTATTTTTGGGCTCAATATGTCAATAAATTGGGTTAAAGTGCAAAATAATAGTAAGATCATGATGAAGTTGTACTGAGAAAATACCAAATACCAAACATGGATATAGTAAATATGATGTGGTATATAAAAGGCAAATAAGCTCAGACCCTTAAAGCAGCAGTTGTACAGTATGACTGAGATCAAAGCCCTTTACTGTGCAGCTGTGGCCAATTCCAAAATCCTATCAAAAATATGAATTGTATGAATGTAACAATGTTTTTCATTTTCTCGAAAAATCAATACAGTTAATTGAAACATGATTGTCTTGGTGGGAGAAGTCACCACAGTGCTGTGAAGAGGACTTGACCTGTCGCAGATCCAAGAGAGGTCCTTCAGAAAGAGATTACTCTCACCTTTCCCTCTGACTTATCAGTCTCTACACACCCGACGTCCACACTATGCTTGACCAGATAACACCAGGGCAATTATTTCCACACAATCACAGTGTTTGCTGGTAAACATAACAAGGGCTCTCCAGAACGTTGTTGCAGCAGATGCTCCAGATGATGTGGCAAATGCTGATTTGACACTACAACTTTTGTTACTTGGGATTTTTGTGCAGCCTGCCGCAGAAAATAATTCAATTCAATTCAATTCAATTCAATTCAATTCAATTCAATTCAATTCAATTCAATTCAATTCAATTCAATTCAATTCAATTCAATTTTATTTATAGAGCGCATTTCATTCACAAGGCAGACTTAATGTGCTTCACAATGGATATACATAAGTACAGTTAAAAAACAAAACAAAACAAACAAACAATTTTAAAAAAATCAATTACGAATTAATTGAAGAGTGCAGGTAGACAAGCTATGCCACATTCACCACATACACACTTACTTACTCACACATGTTCACCCACTCCCACAACCACACATGCACACACAGTTCAACCAAATGCTGTTGAAAAAAGAAGTTTTTTTAATCTGTTTTTAAAAAATAAGATCAAACTAGATCCGTGTTACAGTCAGGCATCCCAAATCTACCCCCTTTCTGCTTTACATTTTAACTGATGGCTGAGGTTTATACGCACAGACACACACATGCAAACACGTGCCTGCACACAGCTCTGGCTGTAGCAGTGAGAATAAAGGTTATATTTGATAGGCATTGCCCCCAGCATGGCGCTCTCTGCAGACACGTGCCACCTTCTTTGCAGAGCCACTCAAAGACACTGTGGAGAAATTAAACTGTATATCGGGGAAAAAATATGTGAAATATGTAACAAATTTGCAATGCAAATTCCAGGAGCCATTGGTCTCCTGGGGTCCATCACACACAGCAGGCACAACCAGATGAACACGCAAGCGAGTGTTCGTGCTTTCATTTTGCTGTGCTCTCTCTCCTTCTCTGTCTCTCTCATTAAAGGGGCTCAGTTTCTCAAGACGTTTATGCATCTCATGTATACTGATTCAAGCGATATGTGGAGTCACTGAGTTGGGAGGTAAACAGACCCTGCAGGACTGTTGGCTTCGTCCTGTTCTCAACCAACCAGTAAAAGAGTGGAAACGACCAACTAAGAAGCTCATTATGGACTATAAGAACGCTCTAAATGGGCTTTTGTAACACTCCAGCGATTACTTAGGCCATTGCGTAACTCTGTGGTTGAACTTGAGAGGCTGATAAGGTTTACAATAGTGCATACAATATGCATAAGCAGCCACAAAATGCACAACACAGATGGTGGGATAAGGATGAGGAGAGATAAGTGCCTGCTAGATAGAATATGTGGTTGGATTAAATGTCGGTAAAGGATATACTGATAACATTGCTAAAATATCAATGGAATATCAGACCAGAGTAGCTCCCATTCATAATGCACACATTGTGAGAAGTTTACCCTTCATCATTTAGATGTCTGTTAAAGGCAGAATTAGTAGGATTTCCATAAAAAAGAATGCATAAACTCTTACAATGGTGCATTCATATGCACATTAAAGAATATCTTCTTTTTCTTGATTATTTTTAAATATGTTAATCAATTATTCCAGCAGCCCTTTCATTAACAACACAAGAAAAGTGTTGAATTAAAGTGAAAAGTAATTTGTGCATCCACCCATTGATTTAAATAGTGTAATGACTTTTTTCTTCGCTCATGCTTTGCCTTTTTAGCAAGTTTCATAAAAATCAGGGACAAAGAGACAACCCAAACTGAAAACCCAACCTCCTTGGCAGAGGTAATAATATTTCTTAATCATAATTTATGACTCACTAGAAGTGTTTGGTGTTTGGTCCCCAAGCCACAGCCCTCAGGGTGCTCGCACTGCACTCAGTGGTCCTCATTTGTCAAAAGAGCTCTATGCAGGGCGCAGATCTGAGTCTATATTTGGTCTTACGACAGGGTCCACATGGGATTTATCAAACAATCGTATCTCTCTTATCTGAGCATGAGAATGATCGGCTGTAGATAAATGTGGCAGCTCGAAACAAGTGTCATTTAAATACCACACCCTAATATATATAATATAAATATAATATGTACCTGATTCAGATGGTTCGCCTCCAGAGTTTACCACACCAAAGGACACAATACGGCCAAAAGGAGGATTTTTTCCCTCTAAAGTCAGCTTTATTATCAAAGTGCACCATTACAAATAACAACAGGAGGAAATAGACATATTACAGAAATACGCAGCGACGGAGGTTTATGAAATAAAAGTAATTATGGTAATAAACTCAAACAAGTTTGGTGAATATTTTACATTTGGAGCACGGACTTAAAGGTTTTCACAGCTTTTTGGTTGAAGGAGGTAAACAATGTTTTAAAGTAAGTTTTAATCCCAAAAGAAGAGGAATTTCTCAGTCAGAAAGTGAAACGCTGACGTCCAACAGCTGCAACAACAAACTGGTTTTGTTTGACAGCATGAAAAGTGAAAAGGAAGGAAATCAGTGGTGCTGTCAGCAGAGTAGTGGACCATTAAACTCCTGGTGAGGTTGGAATATTTCATTTATACATCATGATATATAAAGCCTAATGGCCTATATAACCGCTGGTGGAGGAGACGCTGATGCTCCGGTGTCCAGCAGGATAATAATAATAACGATAAATAACAGAAAAGAAAAACATTTAATATCCTCGGATAGTATTCTGGTTAAAGAATTTCACGGTTGCCCGGTGAATTTATTTTAAATTATATTTTAATGATAAATGATGTAGCCTAAACATGTTTTGCTTTATCACCATTAAAAAACAAAACACCACAGAGTTTTATCAGCTCCAGGCATCGATACAATAGTCTAAGATCAATTCTCAGACTCAGGCGTGTGGACTTCACGCTGACTCAAACCTGCGTACACAAGCTGAGAGCAGACGTGAGATCTGATCGTACCCTCCACTCACGTCCAAACTGATAAATGCTGAGCCTTGAGTAGAAATGATCGTACGCCCACTTTACGCTCACTTTCTGTCGTACGCTCGTTTAAGACCAGGAGCCACAGGTGGACACAGTGTTGCTAAAACAAGTTTGTTCTCATCTCCAACTTTGGAGTCTGGCACTTTGGCATCTCATCAATTTGAGCTTTTGTGACAGAGAACAGGGACGTAGAACAAAGAGCGTGAAAGTCCACTCGGAGAAAAACACTGTGGATGGTTGGCTCAAACAATCACAGGGATGTGACCCAGGAGACAGGAGGAGCGTGTCCCCTGTGAAACCAAAAGCCAATGTTGACTTAAACACATTACAGAGAAAGAGAGAGCAGAGATTAAAATGGAAATAGAGATATAGTATTGCTGATCATGTCAGGTTCCATCTCGTGGATAAACCCTTTTAGCCTTTGCTGCTGAGTGATTTTGATCTGCTGGTCGTTCGCCCATTGCGTTCATCCTCACTGAGCAGCTAAGAAATGTGAGCAGATGTTACATTCATGTTCCAGTTGGCAGAAGAAAATTTTGTTGACCGTTAGAGAATTCCAGCCAGACAGTGAGCTTTGAAATCCAGACATCTTAACACCTGCTTAAGAATTTATATAGACTGGAGTAGAGACCTCAGCAGCTCTCTGCAGATGTAAGGTCATCCTTTACGATACGCTAAAACAACGTTTTAATGTAGAGTTAATGTAGAATGATGTATGTGCTTTGAGAATTAGCAGAATTACCTCGGCACATAAGACTATTTTCTGAACATAAAGTCCTAATGCAGCCCCTCCTCGACCTCCAACTCCTCTCTTCACCTCTCATCTGTGTTTCTGATGCTTCACAGAAAAATGTAAACTGTGATGTGAACTTCCTGCTAAATACCACACTCGAAAAAATGTTTTGTTGAATGAACATCATTTTGTTATGACAAGTGGTTGCACAAAATACTTTTATCCGAATCTAGATATTTTTATTATTTTGACTGGACTTATACATTTTCAGTAAATTAAAAAAAATATATTATGTAATTCTTTCTCAATTATTTTGAGTTAATTTTACTCAAATTTTCTTAGTAAATCCAGTTAAACCCACTTTAAATTAACTTAAATAGATTGTGTGTTTTAAAAAAATATATATTATACTCTTTCAAATCAATTAAAATGTTTAAATTGTACCTTTTTTATTAAGTTGATTCTAATTAAATATTTTTTAGCTATCATACATGACAGAGAACCACAAGATGTGTAGACCACCAACTTTAATATGATACAAACAATACAACAGAAGAAAGCAGAAACACACTGCTCAGATTCTGTCAACCAGAATCATAAGGATGGAATGAACAGTCTAAACTGACAAAAAAAATGAAATTTGGATCAATTTAATTTTTTGGAGCTACATTCAATTAAATGAAATAAGATTGTCATAATTCTGACAATATATGTTGAAACTACATGTATTTTCGAGTATTTTTGAGTTAAATAACACATCATTTCTATTAAAATATGCTTAAATAATATATGTAACATTTAAGGGTCAAAATCACTTTTTTCAGTGTAGTCACTCTGCAGCTTAGCAATGATATTGAACCCAAATTTCCAATGGACATATTAACAAGCTCCGGGTTCATATACTCAGTCAGAAGCTTCTTCTCAAAGCTGCCTTGTGTCTTATCGACACATTCTACAGTCAGCTGGAGGTGTTATTGAATGTTATTGAACATATTAATGAAACACAAGCTATTGATTTCTTTCGTGTCATGACATGCGAAACAATAACCTTCTTAAATTGTATATTTGATTCTTTTCACAGTCGCATCAAATCTTCTTAATATCCTGGTAACATTACTGGGTAACACTTTACAATAACCATCATTTATAAATGGTAAATAGATAGTTTATTAATGTTAAATCATCATTTATAAATGGCAAATGGATAGTTGATTAATGTAAGTTAATAGTTACTTTACCCAATTTAGCCCAATGTTGCAACATTACAACATTTCCGTAAAAACTTGGTAAAACATAACGTTTTTGAAAACACTACAACAACATCTGAATGGTTGAAAAAAAATGTTTTTGCGTTTTTCTATATTTGGGTTTTACAGGGTTAACAAACAATTCAATTCTATGTAATGTTTATTAATGGACTATTTATTAATTTTAAGCATTTGTTAATGATTTCCAAATTATTAACATAGCTTTAAGAAAATGTTTGTAAAACATCTATAAAGATTAAATATGTAGACCTAATTTTAGTACTTTGTAAATGACTAATATTTGGTTTATTAACCATCCAAAACATAACTTAGATGGTTATTATAGTATTACCCATTACTGTATTGCATGCTTTTGCCATAGGCACACAACATTCATCTTGCATGCTCATATCTGATCAAGCATTTCATTTACCACAATTTGCTGTGATTTTAGAAAGGACTGATCCCAGAGGTGAATCTCTGTGCAAAGGTGCCTTTTCCCCTGCATAAATCAATTATGTTTCATTTTAGTCTGAGGCCCCTACAGATAATTTCTAACCCATCTTGGCCACAGGCAATCACATGGATCATGTCATTAAAAGCAGGATTTGGAAAACCCTCCGCACATTTGTCATAGAGCCAATTATGTGTATCTTTTCTTCCTCGGGAGGGCTGACCAGAGGTGCCTCACCCATTCATACTCATATAATTACACACATGTGGGACTAAAGATCTTCATGGGCGAGATGGCAAATATGCACCATATGCACTGTAGTATAATTCTTAAGAGACTACAAACAGCCCCTTGTTTATTTGTATATTGCCTTACCTACACTGTAAAAATAAACCTGTTGTTTTTACGGTAAAAAAACAGCAGCTGTGGTTGCCAGAACTTTACCGTAATAAATTTTTTGTAATATTACGGTAAAATTGTATTAGCACTGTTGATTTCCCGTTTAAGATGCCATTTTAGTCCATATTTTAGCGTAAAAATAAAAAGTTTTTCCATCAAAAGAAACGCTGCTCTGCCATATAACTGACAAGAAACACTTTATAAATGCCAGATTTTACCATTAACTATTACAGTATATTTCTGTTGGAGATATGGTGTTTAGTACATTTAACAGTGAAAAAAAGTATTTTTTACAAAAAATAAATGCAAAAATGACGGCTTGTATACATATTACAGTATATTTTTTGCACGGCAAACATGGTGCCAGTGTATTTTACAGTGGAGTACTGTATTTTTTTTTTTTTTAAATGTAAAAAATACTGTTTTGGCTGATATACACATTTACGATGTTTCATTGTTACTGAAACTGAATTAACCCATTTATCATTTTACGGTCTTTTACTGTCATGGTTTAGCAGTTTTTCACCGTAAAATCTACAGACATTTTTAACAGTGTAGCTGAGGTTAGAAGCACAAACCACAAGGTGTGAGTCTTTCTGTGATCTTGCCTGACTTTCCCTGCAGCATGCAAATTCGATGTGCAAATCGGGGTAAATACTGTGCATTTATTTAACACAGCCAGAGAAGCTGGAGCTGGGTTGTCCTCGACTGAGGAGTAGCAGTCCAAAGGGTTGTTGTGTGTGATCCCTGGGTCCACTCTTTGTCTGGCTCCACACTGAGATCTGGCTGCTTCAAAGGAATACCAAAACCTATGTTTAAAGCATCAAATACTCGTTGCTTGTTGGCTGCACTGACAGCGTAGTATAGTGGCTTTTTTGCAGATGTGGTTCAAGAAGTTTCTCAAGTTTCTTTCTTTCTTCACCATGAAACTGAGTCATTATTTATCTGTTTCCAGACCTCTGAACTGCGACCCATATTTGGGATTTGTTCAGTGTTTCCTATGGGCTGTGGGCATTCTTTCCCTGATCATAGGCACGATTAGGAACAAGAGGCTTTTCCAACATCCAATTATTACAAATACCAACAAATAAATGCTGGTAATTGTGGAGACTTTGGCAGATATGTTGCCCCCAATCACTTGGTTTGAGCAAAACAAAGCAAATTGCTCCACTTTCAACAAAAAATCTGATTATCTGGTCATAATTGTCGTCTATTTATTCCAGTGGTTTTCAACCTTTTTTCAGTGATGTACCCCCTGTGAAATATTTTTTTCAGCCAAGTACCCCCTAACCAGGGCAAAGCATTTTTGGTTAAAAAAAACAAAACAGCTTTGCTGTGAGAAAAAAACCTATTTCAAACATTGTAAATGTTAATAATCCATGACTAAATGTATTACAAATATTTCTCATCACTAAAATGTAGTGATTCAAACTAATGTAGTCAAAACAGTGAGCATATAACCATTTAAAACTATAAAATGAACCATTTAAAACTGCATGAATGTCCAAATCACTGCTCATTTGTAGTGGTCTCTCTTGAACTATTTAGGGTGGGTTGCAACTTGTGGGCGTAAAATCCAATTAAAACATAATCTTCAAGATACAGACTTCTGCCACTTGTCCCTCCGTGTTTTCAAAAGAATTGCTGCTACACTTCAACCACGACTCCATCTTTGAGTTAAGTCAGGGGTGGTCAACCTGTGGCTCCAGAGCCTCATGTGGCTCTTTAGGCCGCCTGCAGGGGCTCCCCGTGGCTGAGACAAAAAAATGAAATATATACTTTTACATTAAAATTTTCATTTATCAATGGTGTAGACCAAAAACTATTTGTATTCTTCAATTGTAAAATTGTATAGCCTTTTTACAGCATACTAAAAAAGTTTGATTTAAGTCAACTAAAATGTGCTTCATAGCTTACGAAAGTCTCCAGCCCGGCGCCTTAACCTTTAAGTTTTGCCAACTTTGAGTTTAGCTTTGAGTTCCCCTAGATAGACTAGTTTTCAAAATCATATGAATAAATGCTCAATATGACTATTAATAATGTTGGCAGGGTGGGGCGTCCCGGTGGCTCACACTGGTAGAGCGCGTTCCATTAAGGCTGAGTCCTTCCTGCGGCGGACCCAGGTTCGAATCCGGCCTGAGGTCCCTTTGCCACATGTCCTTCCCCCTGTCTACCTATCACTTTCAATAAAGCAAACAATGCCAAAAAAATTATCTTTTAAAAAAAAAATGTTGGCAGGGTAATTTAGACTTATTAGGGTGTTTAATTTTCATTTTAGGCTCAATATAAGGTTTGCAGCTCAATTGCGCAATTTTCTCTCATTTTTTTGGCCAATAATGGCTCTTTAGTTAGAAAAGGTTGCCCACCCCTGAGTTAAGTGATGCCAGGTGTCATATGACAGGTTGGGTCCAACCATCCTGGTATGGGGGACACTCTGGGTTTTTAGGATCATGAAATTGAATAGCCTACTGAATATAAAATTCATTTTCTGAACTTAAACTTATGTTTTCTGAAAATAATTATTAAATAATTATTTTTAAAGGATTTCTGCATGGATGCTACTTTTTAAATGTGTATTCTAAAATCTCACGTACCTCCTGGAGTGCCTTCACGTACCCCCAGGGGTACGTGTACCTCCATTTGAGAACCACTGATTTATTCTGTGTGCAGATTTTCTGTTTTCCTATAAAAAAAAATCCATGTACCCATACATGTGAATGAGCAGACTCACAAACAGAGTCATCCCCTCAGCCCTCAAACGTTTACAGTACAGTAGAAAGCAGCATGAGCTCAGTGAGATGAGGATGGTGGAGCTCCATAGGTTTCCTTTACTTCCTGGATGAGATGAAGCATGACAGATACAAGCTCTTAACCAGTGATGGGAAGCTCCCGTTATGTAATCCCAAATGACTTATACATCAATTTAATGCACTTTTCTCATTGGTAGCAGCTTGTGTTCACTGTGTTTAGGAAATCCCAGCCTCCCTTAATCATTCTTTTATTTAACAGCGTAGAATGTTGAATGTTTGCTTTATCTTAGACACACTGTCTTTTCCCGGCAACCCCTCGCTTGCCTTTTTTCTTTCCTTTCCCATGAGAGATGAACATAGATTACAATTCAAACTGAAAAGCAGAACAAATGGCATCTTCTTTTATGTATGCTCGGACTTCTGGGGGTAAAGCCTTTTTCATAGAGGCTGTAGGTAAAATTTTAACAATGCTAAAATGTTGGTTTTACAGCCACTCAGGCAAATATATTTGTCCTCTTCCCTCCCGAGAACCTACAGAATAATGAAATGCAATTATCACAAGGAAATTGTTTTTCTTTCTTTTTTTTTGCTGGCCAATATTGGCGTTCACGGCTATGCCGCACTGACTTAAATGAACATCTCTGTGAATAAATCAAAAGTGAACAATGTTGGCGACGTTTGCTGTTCTCATGGAAGTATCCGAGCATTTGGTGAAAAGTGCCAGGCTGTCAGTTCATTTATGCAAATGAAACAGTCAAAGTCAAACCCATTTCCCAGAGGGTGGGAATGTTTATTTGTGAATTCTATTTTTATTTTCTATGAAGGCAGAGTGATGAAATGATAAATGCTCCTGGTGCTGGCTCAGTGATTACTGCCTGATGGAGCTGGATTTGATGACTCTTGATTCTTGGTTTTGTTTCTTTCATCTTTGCACCATTTTTTTTTTTACCATTTTCCCCTCGTCATTCCTGCTTCTCCCCTTCCCCTTTTCCCCATCTCTCCATCTTTCCTTACATAAGGCCTAGCAGGGCAGTCTCTGAGTCTGAGTACAGATGTAGATGCCAGATGGAAAGGTGGGGGTTGACTTGGTTTCCAGCCAGATTTCTGTTTTCTTCCGAATGGGCTGTCACCCAGACACACATAAAAAACAAACATAATCAGGATCGTATATCTCACATTACATTCAAAGAAGCAGAAGTAATTCATTTGAAACGTGTTTGCTATTCAGAGAAAGGGGTTATTTTGCAGGAGTGACATCTCTGCATGTGCAACTATCTGCAGGACTCCAGCTGTGAAAATGCTTCTGTACATATTTTGCTACATTGGGTCAGGCATACTGTACAGCAGCACTAATGCCTCTATTCCATGAGGTGAGCCAGGCTGAGAGCAGCCATATCAGTGTCAGGGTCAGCATGAGGACTGTAATCCTGAACCTGGTTCAGTGTGCAGGGAGAGAAAGCTGATTATGAGCCGTAACCACCTCTCCGTCACCCTGCTTCTGTGAATACTAGTTTGACTATCAAAACAATTCATAGCTTGTGCATTGTGATCAGAAAGTTTGCTGAAAAGCAGAGTTTATATTTTATTAAATTGTCATTATTTGACATTTAGTTATCATTTTCTAACTGTTTCAGTTTTAAAGTTCCTCATTTACATAAGTCCTGGATGGAAAGCAAAATAACTTCAATTGAATAGAACACTCGTCAATCAATCAATTAATCAGACTTTATTTGTATAGCACTTTTCATACAAGAGAGATGCAACACAAAGCGCTTTACATAAAAAAAGGAGAAAATAATAATAATAAAAAGATAACGAAACATAGAAACAAACACCCTCCACCCCACCCACCTTCATCCCACCATCCTATTAAAAACAAAGCACAAACTGAGGAACTGAGGAAGCGCCATCTCAACATGGAGCAGTGAGGAAACACTGGAAGCTGGTTAGAAATAAATTAGATAAAGGATAAAGTAAGATAAATTAAAATAAAATAAGATAAAAAGATATATATAATAATAATTAAAAAAAATAAAAAAGTCAAAGTCAATAATGACAATGGAAAGTAAATATATATATATGTATATATATATATATATATATATATATATATATATATATAAACCTAGATAAAGGATAAAACAATAAAGAAATAATTAAGAACTAGAGCATGATAATATATATATATATATATATATATATATAAATAGACTAATAAATAGAACTATAAATACAATAATAAATAGTAGCAAATAAATAAATAAATAAAAGAGAAGATGTAATAACACTAAGATGCATGAGCAGAAAAATCTCTAAAAATGGTTCGGGTAAAAGCCAAGTTAAAAAGATAAGTCTTCAGTTTTTTCTCAAAAATATGAACAGTCTCTGCTGTCCTCAGGTCTTCAGGAGGCTGTTCCACAAACGTGGACCACAGTGAGAAAACGACGCCTCACCGTGGGTTTTAGTTCTAACTTTTGGTATTACTAAAAGGCTCCCAGAAGACCTGAGGGTCCTTGAGGGTTCACAGGAAAAAAATAAATCAGATAAATAGGCTGGACTAAGACCATTAAGAGATTTATAAACCAGTAAAAGAATCTTAAAATCAACTCTTGGACATTAAAACAATTTTCCAGCACTAAAAAGTTGCTCAAGTAAACATCACATAGTTGAGATTTGTAAGTCAAATCGACTTTTTTCACACACTCATCGGAATAAAAAGATCATATACTTCTGCATCCCCAAATTCCAATAATCATGCAACAAAATGCAACCTTTTTATTGCTTTTGTTCCTCAGTCCCTTAGTGCTGTGGTATGCATCTCTCAGAGGATCTCTAACCATAAAGACAAAAGATAACAGGAAAATACTGGGCAAATGTTTTGCACAAGAGAGTTGGTATCTTCTGTAGTCTTTAGTGCTATATCGCTGTTATTATTATTTATCAAAAATCTAAATATGACTAGCTTGGGGCACAGGGGCCCACAGTACAGAGTACAACTGTAGATTGTTTGTTTCCAAGCCCACTTTGATTATGTTCCACTGTTTAGCTCATATGTTTTTGGTTAATATAGCCATCATATTTTTTTTTGTCTGCCTGCACAGTGATAACTTAATTTTACATTAAGACTTCAGAGAATATTATCAAAACATTATTCAAATGCCCAGTCACCCCACAGTGTGCCAAGGACACAGTCTCACATGCAATAAAAAGACAATTGTTGACTTTTACCCACATACAGACTTCTCACTTTTCATGTTGTGTAGGCTAGCCTCTATTTACGCACATAAACTGGAGAAATGAATATCTGCCTGGCTGGGTACTCTGCCTGCAAACTTCTTATCATCACCAGATCTAAATTAGTTGGAACACTTTGTAAAACATGACTGCTTGTACATGTTTCAGCTACATTCATTAGCAGCTTCCTGTGGAACCTGGTCTCACAGGAATCCGTGAAATAGCCACGGATTCACTTAACTCAAAATCCGTGGAATAGCCACGGAATCACTCAAATTTTCGTGAAACTGACACGGATTTCGCTACATTGCAAGTTAATGACAGTCATATCCCGTGGCTATTCCATGGATATTTTTTCCTATTGGTTTGTTCCAAGTCACGTGACTTTCAAGGTCCCGGCGGTCAGAACAAAAAACATGGCGGACACTTCTCTAATTTTTTGTGAAAAAATCAATATTTTGACTTAGTTTCTGCATAAAAATGGATTGATTACATTTCTCGCGAGAAATATATGTTTTATTTTCTAAATATTCACTCAGTGAATGTACATAATCACTTTGTATGATGGGATATGGGATATGACTGTCATTAACTTGCATTGTAGCGAAATCCGTGTCAGTTTCACGGAAATTTGAGTGATTCCGTGGCTATTCCACAGATTTGGAGTTAAGCAAATCCGTGGCTATTTCACGGATTCCTGTGAGACCAGGTTGTTCCTGTGCATTACATGGTCTTGTTTGTCAGTGTTTACTAATGTGTTGTCAGAGATGGCATGACCCTAACCATTAAGCAACATTCAGAATACTTGGTTGGATTGTATGTTTGAATTGAGTTGAATTCAATAAATGCTTTATTTAACAGTGACTACAGTATTCTAACACTGCTGAGAAACAAACTCAAAGGCCAGTTTTTCTTCTACGGGGATGAAAAGAGTATAAAAAACACAGAGGCGCCCACACAAATCTGAAATAAATAAGTCCACGAGTATACTGCTTGAATAAAACCGTCTGCTTTATGGAAGCAGTTTTACATGCATTTCAGCTTTATCGAACAGCGCAGTGGTCAGAGGAGAAAGACGGTGCCTGCCTTGAAGGCCCTTTGAATAAAATATTTTTTTGCACTGATACTATATACCATGCTACAGTATACTTGTTGTAATGGATTGCTGTTGTGTGCAGTTGCTGGGGTGGTAGTATTACCGAGAGAGAGCCTTGCCGCTGCGCTGCTCGACTGACTGTTGCTGTCACAGAGGCTTGTCCCTGTCAGCGAGATAAATGACATTCTAGCTACCCTGCTATCTACTTGATACCTGAGAGACAGAGACACTGGTGATGCCCTTCAAACGCTATACACCATCAACCCTGTGTGTGTCTGTCTATTGTCAGGAGAGCGGAGTGTGTGTGTGGGTGGGTGCAGTTGTGTGTGTCTGTGCATGTCATGGCAGTGGGTGCACTCTTGCAGGTATGCATCACATGTAATAATGACCACCTCTTTATAATGAGGTAATATTTACAGTATGTCAGAAGGAAATTATCCGTGACACATGACCAGCATGAGACAGAACAGGTCAGTACCTGTTTGCCTGTAAACATGTTAAGTATGAAAGCATCATGTGGGATTTGCATTTAAAAGACAGTATTTTAGATTTAATAGGTTTTTTTTTATTAATTCTTCTTTTCGAACCGGAAAAAACAAAAAATAACATAAACTGCAACAGCGTAGGCTAGATGCATATACATATACATATACATACTGACATGGGCACCATTAAACAGATGTACATAAACATATAAACATTTACACACACACAGTATATAAAGCCCTATACATATACATGCATCTGCCCCATTTAAGTAATAAGATAGAAATAAGAACCAGTTAACTTAATATTCAATATGCATTTCCTTATATCATTTTGGTTCGAAAAAAAGGGAGTAGGCTGAAGTATGAAATACTTATCTAGGCCTGTCCCCTGATACTCAACACTTCAAAATAAGAAATTGTATCTCTATATATAGCCACTTAATGTCAAATAAATATGTATTATTATTATTATTATTATCAACAACATAAATCACCTCATATGGATCCTTAATACTTCACTTTTCTGAATTAATTATCATAGTTTGAAGGCTACATATTCTTCATATTGGAATAGGAAAGAGAAATTGCGGTATCACTTTATGATAACCGACTAAGTAATGTTTATAAATGGTTTATAAACCACTTATTAACCATTTACAATGCGCTATACATACTTAATCGTTATATGTTATCAACCAATTTCTAAAAGGCATATGAGTCATTTCAAAATCATTGACATACTTAATATGGTGTTAAAATGTTATAATGAGTGAAACTAAAACTATTAATGAACAATTAATTATTATTTAATTGTTTGTTGATGGTAAAGTGTCCTATATATGGTTTATAAATGATGATTAAACATTTATAAACGATCTGTTTACCATTTATAAATGATGGTTATTGTAAAGTGTTACCGAAATTACAAAGCAAAACACCTGAAATAACAACAGAAAACACTTCAAATATCAAAAGCAAGATATCTGACAAAAATAAAAGACTCCACAGAGGCAACTCTATGTGTTATTTTCTAATTACCACACTATTTCCTATGGATCCTTAACTCATCAAATCAAACACTCAGTTTTCAGCTGTTAGAGCAGACAAGGCCACAGTTCATATTGTAACTTATTATAGTGTGCTAATTGCCGAGGTGACCTCAAAGAGTGGACTATTTGACGAGTCAATCTCAGGAGCCTGATTGGACTGCCAATCACAGTCAAATCACCGCAGAGGTGGAAAATGTGACTGATGTTATGAAACAAAGGATGATTCCCTTTGGGCTATATGGGGGTGCTCGATGTTTGATTTTACATGGAATTCCTGGTTTTCTCACAATAAATATGATACATAAAGTCACATAAAGTATTTTGGTAAAAATATCAGCATTAATTAATAATCCTGGAGTTTTATGATATACAGCCTTTACAAATTGATCTATTACAGAGGGTAATAGTACTCCAAGACACTGGAGGCTCGGAGACTACTAATAAATTATCTTGGAGGTTAGTTTAACATTCTGTGGTTCTACTTACAAGCGTGAAAAGCAAACGAATGGCTCAAAGAAACCAAACTAAGTGAATTGTTTGGTCTGTCTGTCAATCTTTTCTCAGTATCTCAGGGGCGGCTGTGGCTCAGTTGGTAGAGCGGTTGTCCTCTGATTGGAAGGTTGGTGGTTCGATCCCTGACCATGGCAGCCTACATGTCGAAAAATCCTTGAGCAAGATACTGAACCCCAAATTGCTCCCGATGCTGCGTTCATCGGTGTGAGAATGAATTCCCAATGGTGGCAGGTGGCACCGTTTAGGGTAGCCTCTGCCACCGGTATGAATGTGTGTGTGAATGGGTGAATGAACGCAGTCTGTAGTGTAAAGCGCTTTGGATAAAACCGCATTTCATGACTATGTTTTTTACCTTTTTCTTCCACGCATCAAAATCAGTGTGAGCATGTGCTTCATGTTTATTGTAATAGTTTGAATGGGAGATAGAAAAATTTTGAAGTCCTTCCTCTGGCGCCACACAGTCCATCAAAATCTTATTACAGGCAGCAGTGAGCAGTGGCAATTACAAGACAAACATTTGCTTCAGTGTCAATCTCCATGCCAAACACCACCTATTTCCTTTGGCACTAAGTGGGCGCTGAGCTGCCAGTGGCCTCACTTTGAGCCCATAATACCACTTTCTGAGCACCCAACACTCAGAGTTAATAATGCACTGGTAGCTGCTGCCAAATCTCAGTGGTGACCACAGCTACACTACCATCTTCCTCTGCTTTTGCCTTCAGGTGGGGAGCCTGACCTTTGTGAGCGGCCAGCTGGAAAATGTCAGTGCGGCGTAAACTGTTAGCGATCTCAATTTGTGATGGCATTTTCTGAAGCCAGACCCTCAGGCAGCCACTGAGGGTCATGCCATTGTAGCTTGTACGTGTTTGTGTGTGTGTGTGTTCATGAGTACTTATTTATTATTCTGAGTTAAATACAGCTTGAGTGATCTGATCAACACTCTTCAATCTCTCTCCTTTCGATCCCATACTTTCACTTATTACTCTCCAGTGGACATTTATACGCGCCCCTACTTCAATTTTGTGTGTATCCTTGTCTTATGGCATCTATTACATAAACTCTATCTGTGTGTAGTGTGTCTCAAGGATTAAAAGTCCAAACATTGGCCCAGTCTATCTCCCAAAAAGAGGAAATAAACAGCAGATAAAAAGATTAACAGTCCTCTCAATTAGAATATGTATGAATCCTTTGAAATACTTAAGTATGAATCAGACAGTCTAGTCAGTCTTTCAGCCACACAGCAAAAAAAAATGGAAGGTTTTCTGTGTACAGTACGATCAGTTAAATCCCCCCGGCTGTTTGGGTCTATTACTGAAAGAATGTCTGGCTTTGACTGCAGAATAATGAATGCAGACTTCAGGGAGCTGGGCGAGGCGACCGATACAATCTTAATGTTGTCAAATCCACCAAACAAAAGGAGGGATATCAGCGGTGAGGATGAATGTGGCCGTTTCAGAAAGGGATGGCCTTGAAGATAGCACCGCTACAAATGCAAGCCGGGACTGCTTGCTTAACTACACTGTTATGTTTGAAGTGAACAGGTTCTCTTTGACGGCTCGGGCTCAAGTGAGCTAGCGGTGCGTGGTGGAGATGTTCCTGTACTCAGACGACTGGAAACCAGCCAGACCAGAAGAATCACTCTTGTGAGGTTGTGGACAAGAGCATTCAAGCTGCTTCCATGTCTATTTTTACATTTCACTCACGTCTTTGAACACGGTATAGTTTAGACGCGGTGATGTAAAAAGGTTTCCCTCTTCTACTACCAAACAGATGAATAAAAGACACTTCTGCCAGCTCTCTGTATTCCACTCCACCAACCTTCCCCTAGGTCCTTGCTGTACTTCTTAAACTCTCTCACCTACTAACTAAGCACTAATTTTCTCTCTCGGCCATTTTCCTCTTGGGTTCACCTTGTCCAACTTCTTGCCAGTACATGCCCTGGCACTGGCTTCCTGAATAATGCTTTAATTAGGAAGAAAGCACAGGGGGTGATCCTGCTGTCGACCACAAAGTGCTGCCTCCATTTCAGGGCTTCCCCTCTGAGTTTTGTGTGTCTAAAATCTCGGGACTGTGGAGACAGCATGAGACAGAGATGGAGGATACTTCAATTAAAACTTCCACCTGAATAAGTTATGTCTTTCTAATAGACCTCGGGAAATAGTCATGAATATATAAAGAGGAAATCAGCATTTATCAAATCCTTCTTTCCGGTCACACAGTGAAGGGACGAATTGATAAGGAGGATGAGAAATGGGGTGGGGGTGGAGCTGCAGAGCCTTTCACGTGTCATTAAAACACAGAGAGAGAGCAACATGGAATTTAATACCGTATTTCCTCAAATAGTAGCCGGGGCTTCTATTAATAAAAAAATCAGTTTGGGACCCGGCTAATAATAGGGGCAGGCTATTATTTGAAGGAGGCTTTTATTAAAAAAAGGAAATCAGAGCAGCTCTGACCAGCGCTTTTTAGAGTGTTTTACACAGCGCATTGTAGCCAGTTACCCGGATGTCGGCCATATTGGAAGTACTGGGATGTAAACAAACACAGCACGCTGAATGTTCATTTTAAGCAGGATTTAAAATGTCTAAACTACTAAAAAACCCAGAAGAACGTGCGTAAACAGCTGGACTTTACAGAGAATAACTAGGACAGAGGAGAAACAACCATATTTACCTACAGTACTAACTTGTGTGGCCAAACTTCAAAATAAAGGTGTTGTGTTGAAATCTGTTACCGTCAAATGATGTTTCCTGAATGGTGTTCTCCGTAGCATCACCTCCATGGTTGGAGTTAGGATTTCAGTTTAAGGTTAGGCCTTGTAGAGAGAACTGTTTGGGGTTAAGGTAAACTTGGGCTCATGTTAACAACTTAAAGGAGGACTGGTTGGGGTCAGGGGTCAGGTTGGTGCAGGTTAAGGTAAGGGGGACACATATCGACGCGGAACAGACTTTGACATAACACCGGTAAGACACCCGGCTTATAAAAGAGGCCGGCTTTTATTTACTAAAAACTGTTTTTACACCCGTCATTTTACTAAATGAGGCCGGTCATTAATAGGGGCCCGGCTTTAAATTGAGGAAATAGGGTATTCAATGTTTTTTCACAAAGCTACTACAAAATGAATAACCATTCATACATTAAAGAAAATGTCCCAATGAGAATTGTCAAAGCGAGCCTCTTTCAAGCAAATACAGATAGAATTCATGAGAGGAAAGAAAATCACCACAAAGCAATTTGAGCATCATTGCCTTTGACTGCACAACATAGACTGCATAAAAGCCACGAAAAACTCAAAGAGAAGAGACTTTAGGAGCTTGCTGGTAAACCCTATCATCACCACGGAGAACAAGACGGAGAGTGGGTCAGAGATGTGACTGCAGAGGAGATTGTTGATAGCAGGAATCAGCGGCAGGGTGCTGAAAGCTTTTAGGGATGTGACCTTTAGCAGAGAGGTGCTGGAGTTAGTATGGCTAAATGCCACACAAAGGAGCTATATGGAAATCTATTTGCAGGGCCGCTGTGGGTTGGTCAGGCAACACTGTTCGGAGAAAGTCAGAAAAGTAGCAGCTTGCTCTTGTATTGATTGAAGCAAAGTCTGTTTTTACCTCATGTGCGTGGGGATATTGTGGAAAGGTCGGCAGTAGGCACAAGGGATGAGAAAATGCATAAACTACTGTCTTTCCAATATGCACTATTATTATTATAATTAGTTTATGATAAAATGTAGAGATAGAGACCGAAACATGATCGGGAACTCTGGAAAATCAATCAAGCTTCCCTGCTGGGTTTATGCTTTAACAATTTAAACCAAATGAGTATGTGAGTGAGGACCTTTGTTTTCATCTCACATTTTAATTTACTGTATTTGCATGTGCATAATTAAGTCCAATATTGCCAAAATGTTGCCAAAACAAAATGTTGATTTCCCGTTTAAGATTGACATATTATTCCATATTTTAGCGAAAAGAAAAAAAAAGTTTTTCCATCAATAGAAACGCTGTTTTGCCATACAATCGACAAGAAAATACTGTTCAAGGTCAAAAACATGAAAAACATAAATAAATAAAAAGAGTTTGAAGGGGCTAAGTATGGTTTTATTGCTCCACTGCTCAAATAAATTTAGTTTCTGTCTGTGAGCATATCAGACTCTCGGAAATTTGAGTTTTATTTTGGTAAATAACTTATTTTTCTGCAGGCTACAATGTAGCAAGATGTGCGATTCTGTTTCCCGCTGTTGGCACTCTCGCTCTTGTTCTGTTTGATTGGCTGATTGAGTGATTTGTCAGAGCCTGGTGCTGGCTTGTCTGGGTCCGCATGAATATTCCTGGCATGAAGCAGGTCCCTTGGAGCCTGGATGCTGTCAGGGGGTCACTGTGACAACTGATAGGATTTACTGCTGACAGATGACTTTGTGAGAGAGACAGAGGAAGGGATGGAGAGAGAGAAGGAGGGTCCAGCAGTGTAATTTGACATCCACAGTACGTCTCAATTTCCACCCTCAATATCGTCCATGAGACTGAGCAGCTTGCACAGTACAGACTCACTGATACACAGCAAAAAAAAAAAAAATGTTGTTTTTATGGTAAAAAACGGCAGCTGTGGTTGCCAGAAATTTACCGAAGTAAATACGGTGCAACTTTTTGTAATATTACGGTAAAATGATATTAGCACTGTTGATTTCCTGTTTATGATTGCCATTTTATTCCATATTTTAGTGTGAAAAATAAAACGTTTTTCCATCAAAAGAAACGCTGTTCTGCCATATAATTGGCAAGCAAATACTTTATAAATACCAGCATAAATTAAAGATTTTACCATTAAATATTACAGTATATTTCTGTTAGAGATATGGTTTAGTTTAGTACATTTAACAATGAGAAAAAGTATTTTTACAAAACATAAATGCAAGGCTTGTATATATATTACAGTATATTTTGCTACAATTACAGTGCCAGTGTATTTTACAGTGAAGTAATTTATAAAAAAAATTAAAAAAATGCAAAAAATACTGTTTTGGCTCATATATACATTTACAGTGATTCATTGTGTCTGAAACTGAATTAACCCATTTATCATTTTACGGTCTTTTACTGTCATGGTTTAGCAGTTTTTCACCGTAAAATCTACAGACATTTTTTACAGTGTACACACATGCACTGCTGCTGTTGTGATGGTGTTGTATGTTGAAGATTCTACAAAAAACTAAACATTTAATCATTTTTGGGTCTGGTTTCCTTGTGATTCTTTGCGTGAGCACTTTATTCAGTCGGCGGCATTTTCACAGGGAGGGCTGCCCTCTGTGATAGATTACTTTTCACCATCATGGAAGACAAGATGGAGTGCACCAATTAACATGGCTTTTGACGAATGAACATCAAGATGAGTTCACTAAGGAAGCAAACTGCTGGGATTTATAATATATGATGTTTATTATGATAGATGATGGTCCCAAAAATCCTTCAGAGAATGAAATGAACTCATGGAGAATTGTGAAATTAAGCCACAGTTTGGGCTGCTAGAGCCAAAGGATTTCGTCTTTTCCCTTTAATGTTTAATGCAACAGTGACTAAAAGAGAAAGAACTGAGTGAGCAAGTCATGTAGTGCCTAAATGTGCTAATTCTAGTCTAAAACACTTAGGCACCAATTCAGTCTCTGTAAAACAAAACCAAACTCAGCCAGCCAGCCAACAAAATATTACTTGGATGGTGGTTTATATGCTCGCCTCTGACGCAAATCATCCATGGATGAAAACATTGTTTATTGACAGTGAAAGCTAAATGTCTTCAACACGAGGAGAATTCTAGTCGAACAAATCAGAATTCAGCCTGGTTCACTGAATCTGAGAGCGACTCCCAGAGAGGAAAGACAAAAAGGGAGAAAAATACCCATTTTTCCTCTTTAGAGGATGACAAAGACAGTGCAGGAACACTCACAACAAGCTCTGCTGCTCCTTCCCTAGAGCAGTAGCTTGGCTGCTTGGACTGAGCTGAAATGGGCAGGACCAAAGAGACTGAAAAAGTACAGCCAACAACATCCTCAATGGGCTGCCTCTCTGTGACATTTCAGCTGTGGCTTGAGGCTGTGTGTTGGAGACATTTAATGTGTGTGTGCATGTGCATGTACACAAGCATGTCTGTTTATGTGCATCATTCTGGCACTTCCAGATTTTTAAATCTGACAGTGTGATAAGACTTAAATTTATACTTTGCTATCAGGACATTGTCAGAAAGTCTTTAGGGATGGAGGCATGAGAGAGACTGACAAAACACATTTACAACATCACATGGAAAAGCACAACATACTGTAACACAAAGCAGACAGCTGAAGGCCAGACTCTGTCCTAAAATGACACAGGCCATCACGCAGCGTATGGAAAGCTGATGTACGGATCGGAAATTCAGGAGCTGCGGTTACAGCTAAGTGCTGGGCACCAGCAGAAAAATGATCCCTGCCAGCAACAAGATGCTATGGAAATCATTTAACACCACATTTCACTTTCAGTTCCCTCCATAATGAATCAGCCCCGACTACCTCTGTGTGGTTTACTGCTGGAAACCAGGTTAATGGCATTAAAGTAAGACTTAAAATTCATGTAAAAAATTTTTAATTAGCATTACTTTGCTCCAAGCTTAATCTGTTTTATTCACGAGAAGGCATATTCTTTTATAAGCATGCTGTGCTGCATATTTGATGACACTTTAATTTGAAATGTGTGACCTATAAACAAAAGGGCACTAAGGAAAAAATTAAAACACTTTCCTTGTCATGTTTCATACTTTATTCTCTTATTATGTGTTTTAATCATTTCCCTTTCTCTCGCTGTCTCTCCATTTGTGCGTCTTATGCGTTTTATGCGTCCATTATTGCTACAATGACATACTGGTATTTAAAAAACAATAGAAACATGTTAATAAGTTGCTGTGGAAGTCTTGAAACCCATGTTTTAACAAAGTACACGGCAATCAAAGTAAGAGAAAAACAATATTTGCAATGAATTAAGACACTAAACCTGGTTAGAACTCTGCAGCCATTACTGTATGACAGCATTTCAGCATGCTACTATGCTCACAATGAAAATGTCATCAAGCTGATATTTAAAAAGGCAATGTTTATCATGTTTACCAGTTACATTTTGAATTTTAGCATAGCAACAAACCAATGAAACACAAATTAAAGCAGAGGTTAATGACCTCAGCTGTCTTTTAGTCAGTAATTTTGCAAATATTAGGTTGTAAACTTGAATAGTAGACAGAGTGCTGGCTTGTAAGAAGTTGGTAGGCTTTATCCTCTTGACACCATGAATGTCTGCACAAAATTTATCAACCCACCCAATATCTGGTGAGATATTTTAGTCAAGCTAAAAACTCAACATAAGTAGAGAACCCATTATTATTCTCTCTTGGCAGATAACCATGGCTGACTGGAAGAAATGTTTTTCCTGGACTGTTCTATTTCTGTACTCCAGTGGTTTTTAATGTACTTTTAATGTAGTCGTGCAGAGACTTTGTGCAAGCACACACACAAAAATGCAGATGCATACTTAACGCATGTTCAGACATTAACAGACATCTTTGATATCACTGCAACTTTTCCACCTTAATGATCAGTTCTTGAGATGCAATTAGACATCCTAGTTGTCAGTGATGCCTGAAGTCACTGTATGCGTGTGTGTGTGTGGGAGTGTGTGTGTTCATGTGGCTGCCATTGTGTGTGCATGTGTGTTTCCCTCTCCTGAGGTGTAATTACCAGTGGTGGTGCCACTGGAGCCTCGGGCTGTGTGCAAGCAGCCAAAGACGGGCGGCCAGGAGAGGAGTAGTGGCAGTAATTGGCCAGAGTGGACCTGCAGAGAAACATATGTAATCAGAGGACGACACACAAAAAAGAAATGAGAAAAAAATAGACAGAGCATGAGAGAGAGAGGGAACATGGCTTCCCTCCTCCACACAACAGAGAGAAGACACAAGCACAGACGTCTATCTGGGATCGTCTACATGACGGATCCTCAGGGGAACACTTTGAAGGTTCACACAAATAAAGGAAAATGTCTTCATGACACGTCTGTATTAATATGTTGCCACCTGAAGTGTTAGGCAGACTTTCCTTTATCCTATCCAACCTAAACCGAGTAGTTTTAGCTGCACTGTAAAAAAAAAATGGGTAACACTTTACAATAACCATCATTTATAAATGTAAACAGATAGTTTATTAATGTTTAATCATCATTTATAAACAGTTTATAGGCCATTTAGAATGGTAAATAGATAAGTTATTACTGTTTAATTAAGTAAATAATGTATAAATGGCTAATAGATGGTATATTAATGTAAATTTATAATTAATTTACAATTAACAAACAATTAAATTATAATTAATAGTTTTAGTTTCACTCATTATTACACTTTTAACACCATATTTAGTATGTTAATGATTTTGAAATGATTCATATACCTTTAAGAAATTGGTTGAAACCATTTAAAGATTAAATATGTATAGCACTTTGTAAATGGTTAATAATTGGTTTATAAACCATCTATAAACATCACTTAGATGGTTATTGTAAAGTGTTACCAAAAAATGTATTTTTCCAAACAATGTACTGTATTATTTTACAGTTTTCTTGTCTTATTATACATTTCTACAAGTGCAAATGCCATAACAAAAAGTAAATTACTTTTATGACAAATATTAACCATAAACCATGGTTTTCTTGATAATAACCAAAATCATTTTCAAGAAAACAATGTGTAATTGCTAGATATCAGCTCTTAAACTAAACTCTAATGAGCTATTTTTGTTATCATTATATCTGCCCAAACAATGTTTATTTTAATGCCTGGTACAACTAAAGATGCATTTGTTTGGAGAAATATAATGATAACAACAAAAATAGCTCATAAGAGTTTTCTTGGTCAAGTAAAGTGTTATTTCCACTTTAAACTATTAAAATAAACTTCACTGCCCTCTAAACTAAAACAAAACCAACAAAACCCCCAAAACACTCACCGTCAAATAACAGTTAACAACCGTAAGTTATTTTACAGATAATTTATTTAAAAATGTGCATAATATGCAATTATCTGTATTAAAAAAATGATAATAATAAAAAATAATGGTAAATAATTTAAAAAAAATGGCAAATAGATGGTATATTAATGAAAGTTTATAGTTACTTTACCATTAACAAACAATTGAATTATAATTAATAGTTTATTATAAGTCTTAGTTGCACTCATTCTAACATTTTTAACACCATATTAAGTATGTTAATGATATTGAAATGATTCATATACCTTTTAGTGATTGGTTGAAAACATTTAAAGATTAAATATGTATAGCACTTTGTAAATGGTTAATGATTGGTTTATAAACCATCTATAAACATTACTTAGTTGGTTATTGTAAAGTGTTACCAAAATAATATATATATATATATATATATATATGTGTGTGTGTGTGTGTGTGTGTGTGTGTGTGTGTGTATATATATATATATATATATATATATATATATATATATATATATATATATGTATATTCTCCATATATGTTTTTCTTTTTAGAACCAGATATTTACTGTATATTATCTGCATTTTGAAAGAAGTAATCCGTCAATAACTTATTGTTATTTGTCGGGAAGTGTTTATTTATGATTTGTTTTTATGCCCAGACCATGACCATTGAGGTCAAAAAAGAAAACAGAAGAAAATATACATCAGCTTTGGAATCAATTTTTTTCATTTAATGAAGACACCTTCTAGAGATGCATGCAGTGTTATAAAGGCTGCTATGTGTGTGTGGTGTTCGTCTGCAGTTGTATGTTGCAGCAGTCCAGATTGTGTGTGTTAAGCATGCTTAAACATCTCTTCATGTTCATGTATTTATCAGCAAGCTGTTAGGCTCTATTCCCTACCTCAGCACTTCTGGGCAGCCAGGGCCACCCCTAATCCATACTGTCCCTGTCAGCCAAATGCTAATGATGCTGGAGCCCAGTCCGTCATAGAGTCCCCCCACCGCCCCCCTCCACCTGCACCGCCTCCATCTGTCATGCACCACCCCACCATTTACATTACCAATAGTTTGAATTTTTTCACAACAAGCCATCAGAACAAATCAATGGTTTTACAAGGCAAAATGTGGAGTGATCCCTCCAAGTGAAAGAGGCCCAGCTGTGCCTCGCTGCCCCACCTCCGCTGCCACACACCTGCACTCCATTTCAGCTGGGATGAACAGAGGCTGCTGCACATGATTATGTACCATTTCCAGCAAATGGCAGACTTGGAGTGGTACAGAGCAACTGTCACATTTTTCTCACAAGTAAGAAATAATGATAGTTATTTTTGTCTTGAAATTCTAGTGAAGAAATGTTAGAATCCATCAATTTACAACATATAAAGAAAGTGTTGTTGCATGACTGATTTCCTGAATTGGATCAGTGATGGGCTTCAATTGGGTTGAGTTCAGTGAGATTTATGTTTAAGTATACTGGCAGGGGAAATATTTTATAAATCTTTTACATAAGTAAATACATGCCTTATTTTCAATTAAGTTCCTGCCAAGCATTCCAACATCAGTATTTAGGTTGTTAGTAAGGTCATTTGTTCTCAAGTAAATTAGATTGGCCATAGATTAGAAATATGTAGGGTTGCAAATTTCAGGGAATTTTCAAAGTTAGAAACTTTCCAGCAAATAATGGGAATTAATGGGAATAAATGTGAATAAACAGGGATAGTTATCAAAAAATGAATGGGACTTTTTTTGGAAGAATTGATTGTTCAAAAAATTAAAACTTGATAACATTCTACTTACAAATAATTCTGATCTGAAATGTCATGTGTTTTTTTTGGAAATATAATAAAAATTCCCAGGCTTCACTTCACTTGAAAAGTTTCTGGAAATTTAATGAAAATTTACTGGAACTTTTCCACCCCTTTGCTACCCTAGATATATGCTTTGGTTATTTTCTTTATTGTATTATGTTTTCATTCTAATTTAACCAAAATAATAATGTTTGGATGTCCAAATATAGTTTCTGCTGCAGCCCAGTCTGTGGCAGATTGGCAGGGATATAAAATGATTGCAATGGTAAGAACAAAAACTCTTCAATATATGTAATTAACCTTAAAAACACACACATACACATATATATATAAAGCCACAATAGGCAGAGAAAAATAGGAACAAATGGATAAAGAGGAGACTGACACTCATAAGTTTGACAAAAGGAGGGATTCTGCGGAGAATCGCTCAAGGCACGATAGACTGTGTTATGAACAGATGGATGAATACAGTGAAAAAAGAAGAAATATTTTCAAATGAGACCACAAAGCACACACACACATGCATACATATGAAAGAATGAAGTAATGAAAACCTTCCTGGACTTGTCAGTGTTTGGAGAATAGACACTTATCACAGGCATCATCCTGCATGTTAATACATCCACAAGTAGCTAGCAGGCACACACTGCAAAAAAAGTAAAGTTGGGTGAACTCAAAATTTCAAGGCAACAAACTTGTTTTTGACTTTGCTCAACTCTGAATTCAGGGTTTTTGAACTTATAATTTTACATTGTAATTACTTTTAATCCTTACTTCTGCAATGTGTTGAATTGACACGATTGTAACGCCGCTATGAAATGTCAGCTAATGTTGCGACCACAATTTTGAGTTAGCATTGATACGCTAATAGCATCAGTTAGCCGCTAGCATCAGTTAGCCGCTAGCTTTCTCTAATGACCGAATTTCACCGCTTTCCCGCATTTCACAACAAAGAAATAAGAGTTATCAGAACTATTGTCCCTTGTTGTGAACCCCAACTTAAAGATATAAGTAACAACAACTCACCAACTTGTTTTTGAGCAGACAACTGGCTTCCTTTGTTGTGCTAACTTACATTATTGCCCTAAATGTCAATAATTTCTATTTCCAAGTTTTACCAACTTAAATCACTGTTTTAGGCAAAAAATACAAGTTGGCTTTTTTTGCAGTGCAGGTGAATACTGCACTATGATATATGCTGCAGATAGGACAGGCCTCCTGCTTTATACAGGTGGTTGTGAACATATTTAGCACTTTGATATTTACATGCTTTTCCAGCAGCGATTGGAATGATTCCAAGGATCTGGCAGTGAAGAAAAAAACGTATTGACATATTTTAGTCAATATAATAGTGTTTCAATCAGGAGAAACTAATGGAAAACATGAATGTGTATTGCTCGTGATACATCATAAACATAATTGTTTTCAAAGGTTGGTGCTCTGCATTCTGGATAATGAACAAGATCAATCCCTAATGGTGTACTTGGCTGAGCCCTCCATTGGGTGTGAGGAGGAAAACAAGGCACAGGGTGATCTAAACCCTCAGGGCAACAGTTGGATGAGACATGAGGTACAGTGGAAATCAGATTTCTCTAAGGCTACGTTTACATGATGATGGTCTGAACAGAAGACGCAAAAGTGGCGTCACGTCTTCACTTTTTATTCCGCGTTTCGACGAGCATTTTCAGGAGGAAATCTGCTGCATACGGTGATGCTAAAGTGTATGAATTGGATTGGGTATACATGCCAGGCGGCATCACTTAAAATGATAAGAGCATCTTTGGGCATGCACAGCAAAAGCTGTAGTGTTTTTTTTTTCAGTGTTAATAATTTTGAGTTGGTGAGTGTCTATTTTGGAGTTGTTTTAACACTTGTAGTGATCAAAAAGCTCTGCCAGCGTTGACAATCAAGTGAGTTACATGTTAACACCTGAGTTAGATTCACTTCAGTTGGAGTTGATTTTCAGATTTTGTGACTTGTATGTTCGTCTAAAGACAGAATGCACTTTTGATGTATCGTAAAAAAAACAATGAATGTTAATTATCACATTAGTGAAAGGAAATAACATGATTTTAGGGTTAAAAATACACTTTAATGTGTCAAAGTAACACGATATATGTTAAAAATTAACACTCAAAGTGAAAAGGAATAACACGATTTCGAGTTAAAAGTGCATTTATGTGGTGTCATAAAACAATACCAAGGGTGTCAAATATTTAACACTATTAAAGAGTTAAAATATTAACACTTTTCAAAGTGTAATTTTAACTCAGAATCTGAGAACTATATAAACTCAGATAAAGTGCAGGCCCAAAACGCCGTCACCGTCTAAACGAAAGGCACTTCCTATAAAATATTTTTGTCGTTTTTACCTGCAAGCGTCCTCGTGTAAAGCAGTGGAAGAAAAGTGGGAGACAGAGAACATCTAGATAAATATATTCACAGGAAGAGTGTTAAATTTAGCAGGACAAATTCCCAAAACATGGGGAGATCTGACATGTTAAATTCAGTGTAATCTAAGAAAGCAGGAAATAACCTACTGAGACAAAAAGAAAGGAAACTGAAATAGATGACAGTGTGGGATAATCCCTGTCTCTAAAACTAAATGACAGTGTACATAACAAAGTGCAGCCTGATTGAACTTTTGTTAAACCTTCATTGCATTACAGTTCTGCACGATTGAACCTACGGGTAAATATAGCCTAGTGCTTCAAATGGAAGTGGAGAGATTATGGGATCAGTGGATAATTATATTAGTGTTTTAAACCAAAATGTGTAGAGGAGCAATCATCCACAAACTTTCCATTTTTTCATCACTGAATTAAAATCCACAAAGGCAGATGGAACAGAAGAACTCTGACAAACTGCCTGTTAGCCTGACAGAGTTTTGGATGTGATCAGTCTCTTCTTGTATAATTAAACTTTCTAACAGACACCTAGTCAAAATGAAAACCTGACATGTTACAGATTCTAAGCACTGCCCTGGAATGCAAGCAAGGTCATTTTTACACACACACACACACACACACACACACACACACTGTATAAAGAGACCAGATGGACGCTCTCCACCAGCTCGACTGCATACGGCACTCATATGACCCTGGCCACCTGGGCTCCGGAAGGTGACAGCGTGTCTCCGTAGTAACTCACATACACACACATGCAGGCATAACCACATGAACACTTGTGCATGCATGCATACACACACATGCACACACCTGGACACAACCAACAGTAGCTTGGCACCAACGTCTTGGTGGCCAGCGGACCAGTAATTTGCTGTTCAGGTAACTGTAGGAGTGTTGTGCTTTCCGTAAACAGGCCACATCATATGAATGATGTAATGATGAATCATGGGCCAACAGAGGCACTGGTGCATGCAAAGCGTATATAATGTGCACTGAAACATTATCAGTCACAGTTTGAGGGAAACAGAGGCAAGCAAGTGAGCCAGTGTGTTACTAGAACAAACAGTTTTTGATAATGCAAAACTTGATTTGATTCGAGGAAAATATTTTTAAACTATCACGGGTTAATGAAGCAGCCAGTGCCGTTTTCTCATCAATGTACTGCTGTGAAATTGGATGGGAAGACACATTTTAATGGTAGGATATGAGTGTGACTGACACTGACTCAGACAGCAGTAGTTTCAATGGGTCCAATTTGGTAGTTGGCAAGAAGGCCCCAATGGTACCCTGCAGGAAATAGACAGCAGATTATAGTTATAGAGTTAGCTTATAAAAAGATACAGACACAAATAGAAAATGAGTAATAACTCCCCAAAACATAGACTATATACATTCTGCTCTTGTATTAATAGATATATATATTTGCAAATACAACTGTTTAATTTGTCAGATAGCAGAATAATTCATAATTCTGTTCCCTCCATTTGCTCACTCTTTAACAAAACATCTTACACTTTACTGCACCTCTTTTAATATAGTGTGCCACATTGCATTAATAGAAAAAACCTTCTTGTATAATTCAAAGCTCTTCACTATGTAAAATGCATAGATACTGTATTCCAAAGGGTATGATCCATTGTTGATGAGGTACAGTATACTTTGTGTGTGAGCTCATAAAAAAACATGGAGAATAACCATGGAAGAAAAGTGGTGATGGTCTCTTTTGCTGCTACAATATTAATATTTACACTGCTGTACTGGTTAAATCTCTGGTGCATTTTTGCATATGTTATAAAATATTAGTAGCACTTTTACAAACACAGTACAATAGTAGCTACAGTCCCACTGGTGGTTTATCATGCTCACCATTTTCTTTCTTTATACTGCCCTACAAAGTCTAACTGCAGTAACTACATTTTTGGTCAAAATTGGGTTATAACTAAAAATTAACCCCTTGATGTCTGTTTTATCTTGTGAAAAAAAATTAAATTTCAATTTTGCTTTATTTCAGAGAAATAATGATATAAAAACCTAATTGTACTTACCACGGTCTGCTTTGGATTTTTATACTAATTTAAACATAAAAATAATAGAAATTATACATTTATTTGAAAGGGAAATTTTTATCTAGATAGTGATGAAGAAAAAAAGTGAGATAAAATCATATTAACATTTCTTTATAATATTAAGTCTAAAATACACAAATCTTTGAATAGAGTTAAATACACTTATAACAAAATCTATTAGAAATGTTAATTAACTGGAAACAAAATATAAAAGCTGAAAGAAGATGACAACATTGTTTTTACTCCACTCTGTTTTTGCATTACTATTAGAACCTTTTACAGCAAAACCAGAGTGCAGTAACTAGGTTTTTGGGGTCAAAGGTCATCATGATTTTTTAGCATAAAATATACATTATCAATACATGTAGAAATAAGTGTCACATCTACATATAACCAATTTGGCTGGCAAGTTAAAACATGTTAAAAAACTTTAAAGCAGTTTTTTCTCAGTTTTACCCTTGGCAGTTGGTTTGTTTCTGCCACTAGTGAATTTAACTCCAAGGCTATGACATTAAAACAAAGATAAAGTGTCTCTTTTATCATCAGTTTTAGATGAGTCAAGGTGCCACAAGGACCACAACTTTTATTTTATATTTATTTCTATATTTAATCTTATATAATAATATTTTATAGGCGTACAAAATACCAAAACATTACATTTCTTATTGTTTGAAAAAAATGCAAGGTTGTCAAAAATAATAACGATACAAGAACTTGTAGAAATTAACATTTTGCATTTACTCAATATTTTTGCATTATTTCTATTTTGCACTATTTTACTTCTCCGCTACATTTCACATGAAAATAATTTCATTTCACTACATTTATTTTACAACTGTGGTTTCCAGTGCTATTGTATAGTGGGATTTTATATACATAGCATATGAACAGCTTGAAAAAACATGACATATTTTGGAGATTAAACAAAATTAGAGTATGTATGACCAAGTTATTGCTTTAGTGTTAATGTAGAAGTAAAATATTTGCATATATTTGACTCATAGCATTCGACTGCTGTAATAAAGTACTAGCGTTGTGCTTTTAGTACTTCTAGAAAAGCAGAAGCATCCAAATATGTCAACAACCAGTACAGTTGCTGTAAATGCTCCCAAGCACATTTTGTATTCCATCTGAACAGACTGCAGTACACATTTGCAGCAGACTTGTTACAGCTTCACATCCTATAACTCAAGTCCAACTTATTTTGACAGTTTTGTATTCTCTTTTTAGTCGTACCAAGCAACAAATGGTTTCAGTGTCAGCGTGTCTATATGTGTCACCCACAGTTTCATTCTCTTAACTTACAGTCAAAATGGCCATCTGTGTGTCTGTGTTTGCATCCACAGGGATGAGGAGAGGAAGCAGAGAGAGAGAGAGAGAGAACTATAGTGAGCAGGCCACGCTGAGAGCCTCTGTCCTAGCTTTCAGGGGGGATAATGACAGCGCAGAGAGCACAAGTCTTTCAGTGTGGTCTATTTTGCCGACACTGCAGGGAAATAAAGACAAATTGGTCCAACAATCTCTGCTTCCTTGTACTGTGTGTCCCATCCGGTGTATACTTTCATCTTGCCTTTTTGAAGCATGCCTGAAATGTTCTACTTCTCTCTGTACATCTCTATATGCACTCAGGGAAGGAATCACTTGATCTGACACTGGAGTGTTAAAATACAGCATAATAATGAAAGGAAAAAAGCTGCCGTCATAGATTTACTCGCCGTGTTATCTCAGATATACACTACTGCTCAAAAGTTTTAGAACACACCAACTTTTCCAGAATTTAATTGAAAATTATGGAGTTTAATGTCTCAGTGTACTCTGAAATTAAGGCACATTTGCAACATTTAAAATTCTTTATTGAGCATGATAGTGTTTTGAAAGTAAAAAAAAGATTCAAAATCACATTTTATGCTGGACTAAAGCACTAAAAAAGACACAAAATGACCAAAAAAAGACACAAAATGACAAAAAAGACACCAAAAGATACAAAATGACTAAAAAAAGACACAAAATGACTTACAAAGACATGAAAAGAATTCAAAAATGGACAAAAGACAAAAGACTCCACTTGAATGACACTGCTTGAATTTCAATAAAAAACTGGAAAAATTGGGGTGTTCTAAAACTTTTGACCGGTAGTGTATATATATATATTACATTTACCTTGTGAGCCATAGGAGAGCCATTTTAACTGAAATTATCTCCACATGACCGTTGACTTTGAACCGCTCTTATTAAATCATCTCAGCCCCAACTGATTTTTGCCCTTTGTTAATGATGTAAATGTATTTAAAGTAATTATTAAGTTCCAAAACCTCAAAGAAAAGACTCTACTCAAGCACTGTGTGTTCACTTTAAGTGGCCTTTTAGCGGCACCACTGGAGCTTTTTAAGGTCAGAAGTCCCTGTCGGAGGTAACTCAAAAGAAATATCTCTCATTCACTACTCATTCTGGCTTTCTAGCTGTAGGGTTAGTATGCCATTTCCTTTAAGAACAGCCTGCATTTGGACTGAAATTAATTAAATCTTGCCTCAAAAAGAGTTTAAAAAAAAATTGCCAGTCTATACAAATTAACAGTACAATTAGGATACAAAGAACAACCTAAAGTCACCCCAGAAGGGAAACTCGCTGTGATTGCGTACGTCCCAACACACAGGATGTCAAATACGGTAAACCAGGATGTCCTGCTGCATCCAGTTGCAAATTTGCAATATTTCCAAATTTGCAATCCAGCATTCTTTCCCAGCTGTTCTTTCCCACAATCCTTTTCATAGCATATACAGTATATGAGCCACAGGGTCAAAGGTCAAGGTGCCATGTTATGATTAAGTATGTCCCACTTATATGCATACAGCAAGCAACAGTAAGGGCAGCTAGAGTACATATAATAGCAATGCTTTGTCACAGCCCTCACTGACACACAAGGAACCTTTACACTGCAAAAACCAACTGACAAAATTAGAAATAAATAACTAGAATTTAGCAAACACATGTTTGAAACAAGTCAAATTATCTGCCAGTGCAGTAAGTAATTTTTCTTTGTAAGAATTATTTAAGTAAGTAAAATATTCTGCACTGGAAAAACAATGATGTCTTGAAATAAATCCAAATATACTTATTTTGAGCAATTGTGGCTTGAAAAGCCAAACTGTAGTAACATTAAAATAAGGCAGCAATACTTGAACGAGCATGTTTTTTTTTCTCATTTCAGTATCTGTGGGTAGATACTGGTGGTAGAAAATGCTTTTGAAATAACATTTAAACTACATGCAACTAAAACTCTCAATTGGAACCAATATTTTAGGTAACAACTCACCATATTCAACAGTTGAATAGATTGAAAAGCATGAAAAAGCTCACAATGTCAATCCTAAAAACAAGTCTTTACACAAGACTGAAATCCCTGTGAAGAGGTTATTCACTTGTTTTGTTACAAAAAGACACATGTTCTTAAAATAAGCACATGAAGCTATAGTCAGTCATTATACTCAAAACAAGATAATTAAGATACTATTACTAGATATAAAAAGAAAATACTTGGTAAGCTTTATGTTTTTTGCAGTGTAGCGTCTGTGTGTGATGCACCACACTTTGTATTAACTTCAATGCAAATCCATCCGTGGTAATATAAAATGCCTAGAGTACCAGACAAGGAGCATGGCGGTTCATTTTGGGTGAAAAAAAACAACCCAGATTTTGACTAGTGTACAGGTGTTTTTTAATTTTTAATTTTTTTTTTAATTTAACCTTTATTTTACCAAGAAGTCCCTTGAGATTGCAATCTCAGGAGACCTGGCCAAGATTGGTTGCCAGTTACAGATTAAAATGACAGTGACAAAACATGGGAACATATATTAAAAACAGCAAAAAAGAAAAATAGGCAATACACACAAACATAGAGAAACATACTGAATCCAATTCAGGAAAAACAGTATGGAGAGTATGAGGACCAGAATTAGTGATGAACCGTAGAGCACAACAGCATCTAATAGATGGAGAGTACTAGATGTAGCATGCATATAGAGAACATCCCCATAATCCAGTACACTTAAGAAGGTAGCCTGTACAAGTTTTTTCCTGGCTAACACAGTGAAGAAAGCCTTATTTCAATAATAAAATCCTAACCTTGGTTTCAGCTTTTTTTTTACAAGGTTCTCTTTATGGGTTTTATAAGAAAAATTATCATCAAGCCAAAAACCCAGATACTTAAATGATGACACAATTTCACCTCCACTTTGAGTGTAGAGATTTACATCACTTTTGCTTTGGGACTGTGTCTTAGTACAATGTTGTTGTTTGGAGTCAACCTCTGTAACTGCATCTGGTAGTTAAGCTGCAGAAGTTGTTGTTCCCTGACACAAAGCAAAGTAAAAAGGATGTCTTGTACGTCCGTTGGTGAAGAGGAAGGATGAGAATGCATTGAAGTAGATGTACAGAAGTATAACTGCAGAATATGAACTGAAAAATTGTACATATTCACTTCTTCTGTAAGTCAGTTTGTGTGAGTTGAATGGCTGCCTATGGGGATTACACTTCTTGGCTTACAAAATAAAGAAATTATACATTTGCAGAAACAGGCAAATCTATTCATCGATGGTTAATGTGAACTTGAACTGCCGCCATGATTAACAGTAAGGGTGCATTTGTGATAATGTATTTCCTGTATATTTACTTTTCTTACTCTAAGCAGAATTTTGAAAATCTCCTAGGCTGAACACTGAATATCTGATGAGAGGGAGAAAAACAAACTGCACACATAGCCAGGAAGTGAATACAGAGGAGACAAGGATAACAAATTACACAGGAAAAAATAGATAAACAGCTCGTCTTTGAACTCATTTATCGGAAACTCGTGGACTCCTTTGGGTCCATCTGCTGTTTGCTGCAAAAGTCGAGAGACTCCCTTCCACAGACAGATGGAGACAGAGGTGAAAGGCAGGCAGGGGAGGAGACGAGAAAGTCCTTTCTCACATGAAAAACAAACTGCCTGTTTGCTTGTCATGCTGATTAGCTAAACGTTTGTCATCCTTTTTTCTCTGACAGAGACAATGACGTGGGGAAAGAACACGATACAAAAACAAAATCAAGACAAAATGACAAAATCATGATCCAACAATGACAAAGTTTTCTGTGCAGACTAACTGCACTCCTGCTGGCACTCAGTTTTTCTCTCACTATTTAATCAAAGCTTTGTCTTGTTTCTAGCTGTGGCTGATTGCAGCTTGTTGGTACTTTTGGTGCAGAGCTTGCTGGTGAGCTTATTTTGATGTTAGCAGACTTCTGTCTAAATGATGCAAACTGGCACCTTCTGAGCTGAACGTGCAGGAACAGTTCACTGACCCCTGGTGTGTGTGTTTGCCTTTGTTTACGTGTGTGTGTGTGTGGCGTTTCTCTTCATTAGAGTCAGCAGCTCTAAGACTGAAGACTTTCTGGTCCAGACTGAACTGTAGGACCATGCTTCTGCTTCATTTTTGTGCCTAGAGGGAAAACAAGAGCAGACATTGCATCCAAAAAATAATCAAATTCTGTGTATTGTTTTGCATTGATGTTGAGACTAATTTTTGTTTGATTCAGAAACAAATTCATGTGCATATTGATTTGCCAACCTTGCTTAGGTGTGATAATAATGCAATTAACATATCATTAAAAAAAAGACTATGCGAAGCCCAAAATAGCTTCATTTTACTGGCTCCGTTCTGCATTATGTCATTTTGATGACATGGCACATCGCAGGCTTTGGTTTTTAGGTTGAGGCCAAGGAACATATGTACGTGTGTGTGTGTGTGTGTGTGTGTGTGTGTGGCTGATGCATTGCTGGGGGGGATAATATGACCAATAAGTCATATTCGATTAGCATTACAGTGATGTAAGTTAAGGTTCCGAGCCACAGCTTTGAAGGGCAGACTGTGCGTCGACATTAGATGCCTTTAAGGTTCCAGCTGAGGTAAACCACATCAACTTAAAGAGCAATGTATGAGATAATATTCAGCACAATCATATGGCAGCTTAGTCACATCAGGAGATGCAGTTGGAGAATGAAAATACTTTATTTCTTCTGGATATCATATACACGGTGATTGCTCCTGATTGCAAATGTTCAAATTCAGATGTTGTTTTTGCTTGGTTGTTACTTCACAATGTTACGATTAATGTCACATATGGGTTTCTCACACTGCAAAAAAGGTGTGTCTAAAAACAAGATAAAAACACTAAATCTGAGGGAAATGATCTTGCTGCATGGACAGATAATTTCACTTGGCAAGATTTCTTAAATTAAGATTGTTAAATCTAGTAATAAGCACGTGGAACACTTAAAATAAGAAATTAACTCTTAAAAAAAGATAAATTATCTAACACTTCTAAATCTAATCTAATTTCTTATTTTAAGCGTTCAACATGCTTAATTTCTAGATTTAATAATCTAAATTTAAGAAATCTTGTCGAGTGAAATTATCTGTCCATGCAGCAAGATCATTTCCCTCAGATTTAGTGTTTTTATCTTGTTTTTAGACACACATGTTTTGCAGTGCATATAGTATCCTAGCTTTAATGTTAAACTAATACCGATGTCAGATCTGGTAAATTTTTGACGACAATGCTAAGTAATGAACATTAATTATTAAGGAGGAACAGCCCAGGAAATTGTCACAATGTGTGGGCAAATGATGTCTTTATTACCCATCTTTACTTTCTTCTGAGACATATTATGACAAATATGAAAGCTGCTAATGTATCCAAGGAAAGAAGAGTGCAGGTATCAGAGCCAAAGTGCTGCCAGCTTTTCACTGAGGATGAAATGAATGTCGGGTAAAAGTCTCAGGACTATAAATAAGAAGTAGAATGTTTCCCTATTCCTTATTTATTACAAAATGTGCAAAACCATACAGGTAGAGCTGAAGGGAATTGTAGATGTTTATTTTGTAGATTCGTGGATTATGTGGTCTATGAAATAACAAAGTAGTAAAAAAAAAAGTCTTTCAGAAGTTCCCAAGGCCGAAAGTGGTCTTGAAGTCTTAAAATTGCTTGTTTTGTGTAACCAACAGTCCATGACTTAAAATATTACATTTACAACGGTAAAAGCTGAAAAGCAGTGAATCTATGCAAATTTAGAGAATGAAAAATTGTAATTGTAATTTTTACATTACATTACATGTCATTTAGCAGATGCTTTTGTCCAAAGCGACTTACAATAAGTGCATTAAACCTGATGGTACTAGACATAGACCACAGGAATCGAATAAGTACATAACTTTAAGATCCAACTGTAATCGCTAAAGGAGTGCTATATGTTAAAGAAGAAAAGAAGAGAAAAAAATAAGAGCATTTTTTTTTAAATATATATGTTAGGTGACCATGACTTAACCGAGGTATTGTTGGAAGAGATAGGTCTTGAGCCTGCGGCGGAAGATGTAAAGACTGTCTGAGGTCCTGATGTCGGTGGGGAGCTCCTTCCACCATTTGGGAGCCAAGACAGAGAAAAGTCTGGAGGAGGTTTTGAGGCGAGTTGACCCACGCAGGGTGGGAGTCGCCAGCTGTTTGGCTGATGCAGAGTGGAGAGGACGAGCAGGGGTGTAGAGTTTGACAAGGTCCTGGATGTAAGCAGGACCTGAACCGTTAGCAGCAGAGTACGCCAGAGCTAGAGTCTTGAAGCGTATTCGCGCAGCTAACGGTAGCCAGTGGAGGGAGCGGAGGAGGGTAAAAATTTGGGAAGATTAAAGACCAATCGAGCAGCTGCATTCTGGATGAGTAGCAGAGGTCGGATGGCTTTGGCAGTCAGACCTGCCATGAGGGAGTTGCAGTAGTCCAGGCATGAGATGACCAGCGCCTGGACCAGGAATTCATTTTTAAATCACTTTTTAAAATCACTCTGCATTTCTTAAAACCGAGGAACTTCCATCCACAAAATCTCAGACTCTTTCAAAGAAATTCCCCTTTAATGAAATGCTCCTTCATAGAACTCCTCGTGCTTTCAGCTCTACTGCTCATACACTGCAGTATAAAAGTGCCTTGGACAAACTGAGTGTAGAATTAGCCTGTGATCACAAGTACCACCACACCCACGGCTGTCACAGTGTGATTAGCCTACGCTAGCAGCCGCTGCAGATTTACACAGGATTTAAGGCAACTGACAACTTCAACAACCTTTTCAACTCACCAAACATTGCCAGGTACTCGTCCCGACGAGACTTTGACACAGAAAAGCTGTCATGTGATTTACTTTTATCAGTTCAGCCTCTTTTTTGTCTTCTTCATAGCTGGAGTCAAACTTAGCAGCCAGCGGTGAGACTGAAAGTCTCAACTTTCAGACAGAACGCAGCAAGCTGTGAGTTGACCCGAATCTTAATGATGAAAATAGTGACACAGTTGCAAAAGTGCTCTCAGATCTGATGCTGGGAATAAAATTAGAGGAGAGCCTCACATTCAAAGTGTGGAGGGATGATGTGTGTGGGTAGTCAGGATTAGTATTTATTTTTCCTCTTGGCAAGTCATACTACGTATATTTTCAATATATTTGTTGTGTTATTCATATGAATGTCACTATTAATACATCTTCGGATCGTTTTAAGACGCTAAAGACATTATAGAGAGCTCTGAAAAGACAAAAATGTCTGTTACAGAAATGTCAAACATGTTTGGAGGGAAGGTTCAGGAGTTTAGGAGGTGAGCTCTTTTGATCAGACACTTGAGTAGTTTTTTTTAGGAATCAGCATCAACTAACTGTTGTCTGTTGTTGCCCATTTAAAGTCGACAGAAGACAAGGCTGTTTCTTAACATCCTGTCAGTCAGTTCTATTTTCACTGTGTTAAAAGTAAAAAGAAGTGATGAGGCATCTGAGAGTTTCTCACTGGATTCATAGGTGCTCAAGTTATTTGTTGCTGATTAGGAATGTTGAGAGAATATCGAGGTGGTTTAAACCTCTCAAGTCCAGGAGATTTTTTTTATTTTTTTATTTTATTTTATTAATTTCTGTGGGTCACCATATTAGGTACCAGGAAGGACATAAGGACAAAACTAAATAAATAAATAAATAAATAAATAAAACAGATAGCAGTTTCAGAATTTCATCAATATCAGTTTCATAGTATTTCATCAAAATCAAAGTTACTTCAGAATTTATCTGTCTTATAATGTTCAATGCTTCCCTCAATACTAATAATTGGTTGTACCGACCCCCTTCCCCACACCCATTAACCCATCCACCCGCACCGGATAGAGCTCCAGGAGATTTAAGTCCCGGCCCTAGTTGAAATGTCAATTTCCAAGTATTTCAATGAGTGCCCTATAAAGGGTTAACAGTGTTTTACTTTTCTCTGGTCTTAGCAATCTTCCATTGAGTTTTTTAATTTTTGAGCAGAACAAAGTGTATTTCTATACAAATTCTAAGTACGATCACTTGAAATCGCTGCTTGCATGTGAAGGGGTTCAAAGTGCTTTACATAAAATAGGGTCTGCTGCTAACAGTACATGGACATATGCACCGACCCGCGGGGGCTACACCTTAGGACTGGAACCTGCAGCCAGCTGTCTGCCGCTGGGCTGCTGGCCGAGCTCCACCTCTGAGCTCATCGCTAACCTCGTCCACGCGCACATTTACACAGACTAACAAAAGTACACGAGCATGTGAACACACACTCACAGCGTCAGCCTGCTGTCTTTGGCGCCTGTGGTGCTGTATTTGGATTTGACCATCTGTTCCAGAGTCACCTGACAGGTGTAGGTGCACCTTTCTCTCGTTGTCTCTCTGTCTCTGTCTCTCTCCTCTTTGTCCTCTAATCTTTCTGTGGATGTGGAGATAGTGTCACATGCATCGCAATTTACATGTATAGTCAATTGCAGGGGCACACACACACACACACACACACACTGGGGACTCCAGTTTTAATCATCACTTGTGGGGACTACCCTTTCTAGAGGTTGTAGAGAGCTGAAAAAAATTGAGTAAACTTGCCATAACTCAGTTAGTCTATACACGCCTTCAAACCTCTGAAATGATGACGTGATGTTTTAATCAGGCTTTATGGGGACATCCGTAAAAACCAGTAAACATGCTTACATCATTTACAAGAATTAGCATATTTCACACAGATTATTTGGTGACTAATGGGGACTACTTTTACATAAAAAAATGAAAACGAGATACTTTTCAACAATTCTATAATTATGGAATTTGCAAAAAACTAAATAACATTATGGACAAAAATAATATTGAGTAGAGACAGTTCAGAATATTACAAAATATAGTATATTACAAAATATTTTTGACCATTATACTAAATGCATATTATTTGAAAATATTGTCGGGCCAACTTGAATGTGAAGAACTGAGTATAGTGAATTATTGTTCAGAAAGTCTTTCCACAATAACAGTTGTATTCCCTGCCTGGCCCAACACACACACACACACACACACACATCTTTCTCTCTCACCCCTGAAAGCCCATTTTACTCCAGTGAAGTGAACTGAAGCAGTCACTGTATGTTCTAGTTTATGGTAACGCAGGATGTGTGAATATGCAATTTACCAAACCAGTGAAGGCTGCAGACCCCCACACCAGCAGGACTGCTGCAACATCATACATGTGCACTACGACCAAGGCTTGATTTTGTACTTTATAATGTACTTAAAAAAAAGAGAAAACATTTTTTTAAATGTATTTTACATACTCATGCATCCAAAATACATACATCCCATCCATTTAAAAAAGTAACAAGTTACAAATCCAGCAGAAAACCACAAAAACAACCTTACACTGCAAAAAAGATGTGTCTAAAAACAAGATAAAACACTAAATCTGAGGGAAATGATCTTGCTGCATGGACACATAATTTCACTTGACAAGATTTTTCAAATTGAAGCATGTTGAACACTTAAAATAAGAAATTAACTCTTAAAACAAGATAGATTAAAGCTGCAAGCAGAGTGACCTGCAGATTATTTGTTTCTTACCAAGATAAAAAACTTTATACTTAGAACTGTTACATCATTTATCTTGTTTTATGAGATAATTTCTTATTTTAAGTGTTCAACATGCTTATTTCTAGATTTAATAATCGTAATTTAAGAAATATTGTGAAGTGAAATTATCTGTCCATGCAGCAAGATCATTTCCCTCAGATTTAGTGTTTTTATCTTGTTTTTAGACACACATTTGTTGCAGTGTACATTAGACATGGTGATTTTTTTATTTAAACTATTTTTAAACTAGCTGTCCCTGTGCTTTGAACCTTTGTCAAGGATCAAGCAATCGAAGATTATAAGAAAATATTTTCTTTTCTTTCTTGTCTATGTTGAACTTCAACAAGAAAATGAATCCATGAGGGAAAACAAAGAGGACAGGACAGAGAATATATGTCTGGAAAGATGCTAAAGTCAACAGATGGAGGGAAAGAGAGGGAGATGGGGAAGAGGAGAGAGAGTCAGAGAGGGAAAGGAAGAGGATTTCATCTATATTATCCCTGAAAGCCCAAATTCTGTTGATCTGCATTCATGCAAAGAAGATTAGAAATGTGTAAGATGGAAAAAAAAAAGCAGGGCATTGTGAAACACTCTTGCACATAAATGAATATCAAAGTATGATTTCTTCTGAATAAATTAGGGAACATTAACACTAATTGCATGAGCGCTACATTCATTTAAAGTCTGACTAACTTTGTTTAAGTGTTTTGCGGTTGCAGTGTGAGCCTCAGAAAGAAAGCCATGCATGCGTTTGCTTGGTGCTCTTCCCCATTATGTGACTTGAACTGAGAAGTTAAAGGTGATTCTCAGACCTTTCCACTGGTGCCTGTTCTTCTCAGAGATAGTAAACAGAGAGAGGATAGAGGAGATAAGGTAGCATGGGCTAAAGCTTTACACTGCTGAGCTCTCTCCCTTTGGACGAGTCACCTGTGCTGTGGATTGGGAAGAGATGCATGGAGAGCTTTGCATTCATTTAGTAATCCCTGCTGCTGGCACGGCGACTATTATCACACTGATTCTTCAAAGACTGCATCAAAGAGAGAGAGAGAGAAGGAGATGTATCTGGGTTGCTTTATTTTGTTTGCGTCTTTTGAAGTTATCTGATGATGTCCACGCGTACAAAAGTCTCAGCCCTTTCTGAGGAAATGCTAGTGATTCTCCATGTGACATGAATTGAATAGTATAAAATGATTTGTAGCCATTAGGTCTTCCAACATGGTGGCAGCATCAGTGGCTGACTTCACTAATGCTGCTGTGCACTGCAAAAAAAGAAAAGTTGGGTGAACTCAAAATTTCAAGGCAAAATTTTTTTTAAATTGGACAAGTAAACTAAATATTTTAAGTTTTGTTTTTGAGTTTGCTTAACTCTGCATTCTATTTTTTGTCAACTCAACTGTAAGTTGCACTAAATTATAATTTACATTGTAATAACTTGTCAGCTAATACTGCGACCACAATTTTGAGTTAGCATTGATACGCTAATGGCTACTCTTGGAGCTGTAACAAGCAGCGCCGTTAGCATCAGTTAGCCGCTAGCATCAGTTAGCCGTTAGCTTTCGCGAATGACCGAATTTCACCGCTTTCCTGCATTTCACAACAAAGAAATAAGCGTTAGCAGAACTATTGTCCCTTGTTGTGAACCCCAACTTAAAGATATAAGTAACAACAACTCACAAACTTGTTTTTGAGCAGACAACTGGCTTGCTTTGTTGTGCTAACTTATTATTAACCAACCTATTATTGCCCTAAATGTCAATAATTTATATTTCCAGGTTTTACCAACTTAAATCACTGTTTTAGGCCAAAAAATACAAGTTGGCTTTCTTGCAGTGTGGCTGAATGGGAACCTCCAGCCAGGTTTCAAAGCCTGGTGGAAAGATTTTCACACAGTTTTGGAATCAGATGTTCAACAATTCCAAGCAAACCAGCCAAATTAAGTGTGTGTGCATGTGTGTGTGTGTGTGTGTGTGTGTGTGTTCACTTGGGACAGATGGTGTTGATCCATCAATTCTTGTTGATGAGGTCATGTGACAAGCACACCTGTGGCTATTTAAGCAGGTCTTTGTGTGAAGTTAATCAGTCAGATGAAGAGCAGCATGCTCCAAATGTCATGCAGTCATCTGTAGTCAGCAGGTGACTCCATCATAGACAGAAGAACATAGAGTTATATACTATATACTTATATACAAATGTTGGATCCAATCGCATTGTGAGTACAAACAATACAACATGGTCTCACGGGAATCCGTGAAATAGCCACGGAATCACTCAAATTTTCGTGAAACTGACACGGATTTCGCTACAATTCAAGTTAATGACAGTCATATCCCGTGGCTATTCCAACATACAAAGTGATTATGTACATTCACTGAGTGAATATTTAGAAAATTAAACATATATTTCTCGCTAGAAATGTGATCAAAATCCATTTTTATGCAGAAACAGTCAAACAAGTCAAAATATTGATGTTTTCACTAAAAATGAGACACCATGTTTTTTGTTCTGACCGCCGGAATCTTGAAAGTCACGTGACTTGGAACAAACCAATAGGAACAAATATCCATGGAACAGCCACGGGATATGACTGTCATTGTCTTGCATTGTAGCGAAATCCGTGTCAGTTTCACGGAAATTTGAGTGATTCCGTGGCTATTCCACGGATTCCTGTGAGACCAGGTTCAAACAATAGGACCCAATGATCATGTTAATGTGGTTCAACCAAAAAAAAATAAAAAATAGAGTTTTCTTGGGGATAACCAAAATTATTGTAATTCTGCAACACTGGGTCTTACAGGGTTAAAGCACATTTCAACTTCTGCATCATGCATCAAAATCTGTAAGAGAGTGAGAATGATAGACATGAAGAAGAAAGATGTAAAAATAACTTTGTAATAGTGCACAAAAACAAGCAAGCGTCTGAGTCACCCTGGCTGCAGTGCTCCACAACCTCCTGCTTTCCCAGCAGACACACATGTACGTACATAAACTGTATCAATCCTTCACAGAATCAACAACACTTTTTATGAAACACAGAATTGATGAATAACACAGAAACTCCTTTCTACAGAAAACTGTAGAAAGGAGCAGAGGGGGAGAAAATAGTGCACTGATGACATAAGCAGCTTAATATTTAAGTGGCCAGAAGTCTGTCTGGCTACCCTGCAACATTTTTTGATGAAAAATTCAGAAGTTTGACTGTAATTCAGCAGTGTTGGAAGTAACTTTCTCTAAATTTCTACTCAGTACCTCCTTAACTGGTTCTTGAGTTGAGTGAATCTGGTCAATCAGATAGAAAATGTTTCGTTAAGTTTGTCAGGAGACTCCCACACAGAGGCATGCATGTCTTCATTTGATATTCACAGACACGCTCTCAAGCACATTTGGCCACAAAACAGCTGCCAGCAGACACACCCAAACACACATACACACAGGATCAGGCTGACTCAGCAGAACAGGAGACCGTCAGTGATTCAGGGCAGCACTGTCGGCTGCTTTCAGGTCCTCTGGAGATCAAAGTTTTAAGGCTAAACTTAAGTTTAGTGGTTGTTTTTTCTTTTGTGATTTAAAGAGACAGCTGATAAAGACAGTTGGGTGATTCTCATGAACATGGTACAGCTCATAGCAAAAATCCAAGAGCATTGAATACATATTTTAATGTATTTTCTGACATTTTTAGAGACACTGTGAGCAACAAAATTCATTACTGTAACACATTTTAACAAGAAAAGAGAAAACAATAAAGGTTTTTTTTTTTTTTGGCAAGCACTTAAATATGCTCAAGGGCAGCTGGTATCACCAAAAAGTATTTTAATAAAATTTACACATATTTTAATTCAAACAATTCTATCATTACCGTAACATTTAATAATTTTTCTCATCAATTTTCATTCAGATTTTGTTCTTTATACATTGTTAAAAACCATTATGTTTAATATTCTGTTAAATAATATTTTTAAACAAATGTATATTTATTTTTATAAAGTTTATTAAATATTTATTGTATATAAGTGTGGGGAAACTGTGACATTTTATATCTGGATGCATTACGGTAATGAATTTGTGAATCAAAAATATGTTCAAAAATAAAGAAAATATTATTTTAGCACAAAACAATGAATTGTGCCTCATTATGGCTATATTGTTCATTCATATACAAGTGAAATATATTTAGTTTAATAAAGTATATCCTTATATTCTTCACAGACATAACTTAGACTGGCTTCGTGAGAATCACCCTGTTGTGATAAACAGACATAATGACTGACAGTTGTTTATTAATGTACCATGCAGCTTCTATTTACAGTAGCTGCTGCCCAGGCCGGATTAATGCAAACAGGAGTAAATGCTTGAGTGGCGGAAAACTAAAAACAGACAGAGTTCAAAACCGTTATGTAAAAATGAGAACGGAAGTGTGGTGAATAAAAGCGAGGCAGAAATGGCAAGAGAAACAGAAAAGAGCACTGGTGATATAATCACATTAATAGTCAAAGGGTAAAAGTCAATTAAGCTGTTTTGTCACATTGTGGAGACAAAGAAAAGACAGGAAAACATCGTCTTCGTCTTATTAAGGTTAAGAAATGTCTCATGAAATGCCATTTTGCTTTATAATAGGCTATATAAATATAAGTATAAATATATATATATATATTCTTTCTATAATATATTTTATGGGAAACAATATTTTCTTAGTATATATATATATATATATATATATATATATATATATTTATTTATTTTTTTATGGGAAACGGCAAGCTACCTACAAATATTGCCCAGAATGCATTGTTTTCTAGAGTATAATACAATTTTATGTTACTGTCACAATTTGGCTGTTTTTTCTTACAGCAATTTGTTACAGAGTATTTTAAAACATTTTACATAATTGAATAGCGATGGGTCACTGGACACAGGCAAACAGGCAGATGTACCTCCACAGACCCGTTGAAGGCCTGCTTTCATCAACACCAAATCAATTCTGTCTGGTGACCGCTGTATGATCACAAGACCTTGATTTCAACTTCAAAGCCCAAATGAGAAAACAGCAGAAGCTGAAAGAGTCAAAGAGAGTTGAAAGGATTGCACCGGCTTTATTGAGCATTTTACCTAATCTTCTCTTTATATCTGCCTTTTTACATTATGGCCTCTTTTTTATCAGAGGCATCACCCAGTTTCCCTCGGTGGAACTTTTTTAATTCATTTTGAGTCATAAGTATTTTCACTGCTGCTGATTCTGTATTGTCTCACCAACATCAACACCGTCTTCAGGTTTAATCCATCATATCATATTCACAGCATGTAACTTCATCGTCTGAGGTACTATGCAACATATTAACTACACATACTCTGACTCTAGGTATCAACAGACTATTCTTATATTTGCTTTCAAGATATTTGGTCAAAACAGATTTAATTCTTATGAGTTTTAAAGTTTCTTAAATTGAGTCCTTAACCCTCTGGAGTCCACCTATTTATTGAAAATACACATGTTTTATTGACAGTAATAACTTTATCTATATATGATATGTAGACAAGCTGAGAAAGCCAGTTAAAGTTCAATCATAGGAGCTTTCACAGTGTGCCATTTATGTCTCTAGACCATTTTTACAAAGTGAATTTTCTTTCTACAATGAAAACTATTACTGTTTTTAATTTATATGCAAATAGACTGATTTGCAGTTTTATTATTTATTATTTTTTCAGCTGTTTTTGTGTGTATAAATGGTTAAAAAACACATGGTGCATTCCCATAGACACCTGTGTCTTTTGTTTGTATTTTGGGTTCCTGGCAGCTTTATAATTTGTTAATTAAAATAAAATGAAAAATCTGAATGATAGCCAAGTTTGTGTGGAGAAAAAAGAGCCATGCATGTGATAAAAAACAGAGACAGAAATTAATGCATAGGAAGTTGACAAATTTGAGCCAAAATCTCCTGGACTTCAGAGGTTTAAAGTTGAATTTAGGTCTCAAGTTCAGTTATTATTATTATTACTATTATTATTATTATTATTATTATTATTATTATTTTGTTTGGATAAATAGTCTATGCAAGTAAATAGTGGGCTAATTTAAAAAAAATATATTTTCTAGATCTTTTTTCTCACTTGTCTATCTAACATGTTTCCTTTATTTTAATAGTTCTTGAAACAATAACTCTGGTAGGTTATACTCTGCACTGTCACCAATGCTTTGTCACATCTTATACCAGTGCACAGACACAGGGACAGTCTCACCCACTTGTTTCATGCAAAGTGCTTTTTAAAAAACAAACTTCTATGTTCACAGGAAATGGTTTCTGCAGGCAGTTAAACCACCTGAAGGATGGTGTAAAATAACAAGGTGGTGATTAGAAACAGCTACTTCCACACCTCCACACCTAACTGCTAGACAAACTTACTGTTATTTGTTTGTTTATTTGACAGGGACATTGCACAGCTCCTTAGCTGTACTGGAGTTAGCTATTAGCACATTTTCATATCTATAGTCCCTCATCAACCCATCTGACTCCAAACAACAACACTGACTTGTGGTTTCCAAACAGTCAGCTATTATGAGCCTTGTTCTGGCCAGACGAGGGAATCGGTGACATAACGAAGGCGTGACTGGCTAATTAGCCTGTGCCAGAACTATATAATGTAATGTACAACCACATAAATGCTGCTGCTGCAGTTTCCTTTGAAAGAGCTATCTTCGGGATTTTTGCACAATAGGGTGGCCTAAAAAAGACGAGAAGCCAGCTGAGAAATTAAAGAGAGGAACATTTGTCTTCTTTATTATTCATGGGGAAAACAAGTGGTTTGGTGGAATAAGGTTATGTTTCTTTTGCCTAGAAGGATGCAAAAAGCTTTTCACATTGCGAAACGATGAGAAAAATACATCTCCAGCAGTGGAAGGTAGGATTTACCCCGATTTTCAGCCGCATGTGTCAGAAACGGGTGTAAAATTCAAGCCCTGGAAAGAGTACTGTATGTCAAGGTAAAAGTGATGTTTTCCATCTGAAAAGACTGTTTCTGGACTTTTAAGGATAAGAGAGAGGATTAGTTTTTTAGTAGGAAAGTTTCGAGCTGTCAGACCTTTGGAAGACGGAGGAGAAAGGAAAGACAGGAGAGGAGACGAGAGACAAAGTGTGTGTTTGACTCTTTAAATGTTTAAATATACCACCTCTTTCTGTCTCGTTCTCCATCTCTCTCCTTCACATTCTCTGTCTTTCCTCAGAGGAATTAGGTGACTCAGAAAGCAATTAAAACTGAATTGCTGCTGCTAGACAGAGAGAGGCAGAGGAGGAGAGCGGGGAGGTAGAAGAAAGGGATTTAGAAGGAGAGAGGGAGGTGAGGAATTGGAGATTGGTACAGACGAGAAGCGGAATTTCAAAACAGCTGCCTACATTATCCTACTCATTAAAGACTCAGATGCTTTCATATTAGAGAGTGTTTGTGTGTGTCTGTGTGCATAATATGTGGGTGCATTCATGCCTATTTGCATGTGTGCATAATTCTGTGTCCTTAATGTGCATGTGCATGTACAGTATGTCTTTGTCCATGCTTGTTTGTTGATATTCAGGAAAATGTTTGCTTATGCAAATCAGATATGAATAAAATCCTTTGAATGTGGGCATGTTGTAGTTACAGCGAGTTCCTCTCCTCAAATCTGTGTGTGGGAGAGCTCGGCAGCTGCAGAATGAGCTCGGTGCCATAAGCCTCTGATGGAAAATAAAGCTGAATGCCTCCCTGAGAATACCTCCATGGGATTTATAGGGTTCATCATTTTTATGATGTATTAATTTTTTCGCTGAAAAATTCCGTTTTAGGTAATAGATCAGTTGAACTGAAAAGATTCAGAGAAAGCAGTTTGCAATTTGAAATCAGTTTAGAAATCTAAAAAAGGAGCTTACGATCATCAGATAATATAAAATGATCTTAACTGGTTCCTGTACATCACAAGAACTGCTAGTTGCACACACATTATGCTTTATCATGTGTGCAGAATCAGCAAAATATAAGCAAATATAGGCTAAATAATCTGGGCTCAGCTCTAGTGACAAGCCAGCTCACTCAGTGGCAATATTACACTTCCTGTTTGCATCACTTAAATGATAATGGCAGCTTAAGTGCCAAAAGGCTTGCAAATTTGTGTTCACACTGCAAAAAAGGTGTGTCTAAAAACAAGATAAAAACACTAAATCTGAGGGAAATGATCTTGCTTTTTTAAATTAAGATTATTAAATCTAGAAATAAGCATGTTTTAAGCTTAAAATAAGGAATTAACTCTTAAAACAAGATAAATTAAAGCTGCAGGCAGCGATGAACTGGCCCGAGCAGAGTGACCTGACAATTATTTGTTTCTTACCAAGATAAAAAAAAACTTGTCACTAATATCTTATTTTTATCATTCAACATGCTTATTTCTTGATCTAACAATTTTAATTTAAGAAATCTTGTCAAGTGAAATTATCTGTCCATGCAGCAAGATCATTTCCCTCAGATTTAGTGTTTTATCTTGTTTTCAGACACACACCTTTTTTGCAGAGGAATTTTCTGTTCACATTTGATTTGAAAGGATGAGAAAAAACTGTAAGCAAACCCAAACTTGATTTCATAATATTTCTCCATCATCACAGCTAGTTCTCTCTGCAAAAACCGAATTTTCACTCTGATAAATTCCTCTTTTGAACAAAAAACCTCCAAGTACAAGAAGAAATCTCCGCAGCCAGAAATCACAACCAACATGTGCCCAGTGTGACTGGAGGACTCGTTCTTTACTCCTTGCCAAATTGCAGTTTCTTTCTCTCCCTTTTCTCTCTCTGTCTTTCTATCTTTCTCTCCCTCCTCGCATGTTCTCAATCCATCTGTTCTCCCATCTCTCCTCCACACTCATCTGCTCTTACCCCTCTTCTCACTCATTCCCGGGAACAACCTGTTCTGCACACGAATCCTCACACTCTGCTGTGTGTGTGTGAGTGTTACTGTGCATGCGTGTGTGTGTGCGTGTGTGTTCATGCATGTGAGTTGTCTCCCAGGTTGTTATCTGTTTGATGTGTGATCAAAGGCCCTCTCAATTGGGATGAACAGCCAAATAGACAAATCTAGTTCTGTGCACGTGTGTGTGTGTGTGCGCGCGTGTGTGTTTCGTGCATGTCTGAGTTCTGCACAATTTGTATGTTCATGTTGTTTGCATAAAATGTGAGCTCTGTGACATCCTTCCCATGCCGTGACAAGGTCTTGTCTGAGTACTTTCTGGAGCTGTGATCTCCTATCTGTATCTGTGTATGGTTCACCGGCTGCAATACACAAACTCACACACACATACTTGCATACACACAGACGCACAGAAACACGACAAAACAGTAATGGATGCACTTAAAGTATCAGTCTCACAGATTCCGGGGACATTTATTTTTATGCACAACCAGATAGACGAGCATGTGTATGTTGGAACGTGTGTTTGTTCTTGCAAATCCCAGTCACGCAAACAGTGCTGCAGCGTATTGAATGAATACAAGGTTTAGGAAGGAATATACCAGCAATAGCATTATCACGTCCCCCTGACAGAAATCCTTGTTTCATATCATCTTTGACGACAGAACTATTTGCTGTGTTTCTAAAAAAATACTTCATATAAAACCTACCTGAACTCCTCTTCCAGTGAAAGGTGTTTGGCCCTAAGTCTGTACACTGTAAAAATAAAAAAGAAACCTGTTGAACCTGTAGAAACATGGCAGCTGTGGTTGCCAGAACTTGAACTGAACTTGAACTGTAATAAATACGGTAGAACTTTTTTTAATATTACGGTAAAAAGATATTGGCACTGTTGATTTCACTTTTAATATTGTCATTTTATTCCATTTTTTACTGTATAAATAAAAAGTTTTTCCATCAAAAGAAACACTGTCATATAATTGAAAATACTTTATAAATGAAAAAAATTAAGATTTTACCATTAAATATTACAGTATATTTATGTTAGAGATATGGTGTTAAGTACATTTAACAGTGTGAAAAAAGTATCTTTTACAAAAGATAAATGCAAAAATTACAGTGGCGGCTTGTATATATATATATATATATATATATATATATATATATATATAATATTACATTACATACATATTACAGTGTATTTTACAGTGGAGTAATGTATTTTTCAAAAAACAAAACTGTAAAAAATACTGTTTTGGCTGATATAAACATTCACAGTGTTTCATTGTTATTGAAACTGAATTAACCCATTTATCATTTTACGGTCTTTTACTGTCATGGTTTAGCAGTTTTTCACCATAAAATCTACAGACATTTTTTACAGTGTAACTAGACCTTTAGTCCCCCCCAAACTCCATCAGATCTCCTGAGTCCCTCTAAACCTTTAAGAAGAGACTAAAGACCTAGCTCTTTATTGAACACCTTCACACAGAATCTACACAGATGAAAAAAAACACTATTTTCACTGCCTGATAGTACTTATGTCTTAATGGACTCAAACTGAACCCATGGCACTGACTCATGTATTGTCTTCTGACTTGATCTTTGCTTGTGTTCTATTAACTCTCAAATGTACGTAGCTTTGGATGAAAGCATCGCTAAATGATATTGTAGAATTATAGACACATTAATAATTTGCAGTGAGCTTGGATACTTGGTCAAGGACCTTGTTGCACTTGAAATGTTCTTGACATTTGACATCTTGCTAACAGAAATGACTTGAGAAAATTAATATCTCAGAAGTCCAGAGTTGCTATATGTCAATGAAGAGTATCAGTCATCCAGATTATTTATCTATTTATTTATTTATTTATCAACACATCATCATTTTAAAACAACAAGTGGTTCCACATTTCAGACGGTAAAGTTATTTTCCTTTAACCATAACAAAAATGCAGTATACCAGATCCACTCCTTCCATTTTTTACCTTTCACAATAAAAGCCCTAGATATAAAAAGGGAACTAAAATCCACTCAGAGCATTCTGCTGAAAACAAACCCAGTAGTTTAGGCTATATAACAACTTACCTGTTGTAAATGTGTATCTCTGCGGAAATAAATAGTTTTCATGCAAAATATTTGCTAGTGAGTATTTTGCATTTTTGTGTCATTTATCTGGAAAGTTATAAAAAGGCCTTAAGCCCTACAGTTTTATATACGATTACCACCTTTGTACTGCTCCACCAGCATGCAAGTGAATTGTTGCTGAGAATGAGTAAATGTGCATGTATATCTTTGGAATTTACATAAACATACCTCGCTTACATTTTCTCTGCACTATGAAGCTGCAATAGAGTCAAATTTACAACAGAGCAGTGTACGCTGTGACATGAATCACCGCTCCCTCTGTTGTTTGTATTGAGGTGCAGATCTGGATAGATTTGTTGTTATGCTTTCTGAGGCAGACTGATATAAATGCGGCCGAGACACTAGAATTATTACCCCGAATACTGCCGAGTAGATATGAGAGTAGTAAAAAATAATAATAGTGTAGAGTTGCACTGTGGCTGTTGCTGCAAAAATAAGTGTTGCATTGTGTCTAGCTTCATGTGAACAACCACCTTGGTTTTGTAGCTGAAGGCAGTGCAGTGGCTAACATTGTCCTTTAGGAAAGCTCACGCAGTTGGTAACACACAAACACACCCACACACACATTCTTGTACTTCTATCTTTGTGAGGACCCTCATTGAACAGTGAATTCCCTTGCAAGGTTATAATAGTTTTGGATTTTCCATTAGTTTTAGTTTTGTTGTGAATGTTTGTTTTCAAATAGTGAAAATAGCTTTAGTTTTAGTCTAGTTTTTATCATTTTTAGTTTTTTGTAATGGGGTATTTGTTGGGTGGGAGATTAAAAGAGGTCACAGTAAATGTTGCCTTTATTTCCTTTGTCTTATCCATCTTCATTATGTATGACAAAAGTTGACAAAGACGAAAACGAAGGACATTTTCACTATAATTTTAGTTAGTTTTGTAACCACAAAATACAGTGTCAGTTAATTATCATTGTTTTTGTAACATTAACCCTAAAACAAAGTCTTAAATATCAAAAAAGCCTTTAAAGAAGTGAGGACCGGCCAAAATGTCCTCACTTTGCAAAAATGTCCTCACTCTGTTGGTTAAAAACGTGTTCCGGTCCTCACTTTGTGGGAAGTACAAGAACACACACACACACACAAACAAATAAACACACACCTAAGAGACGGGGAGGAAATGAGCACAACTTTATTTACTCTTCTGTTGAAGACGAGAGCACTGACCCCATTGTGGTTTGGGATTTAGATGTTTGTTTGTGTGTGTGTATGTGTGTTTACATGTGTTTATATGGGTGTGCATGCAGCTGAAAGAACACTGTAATTTGTGTATGTATATTTATCTGCAAGTGTGTGCATGTTCCATCAGCGTGCGTGTGTGTGTTTGTGTGTACCTTCTGAGAAATAAACCTGCTTACGTCTGCATTCCCTCCCTTTTTCCCAACACTGCTGATCTCGGCACATGATTAAAGATGAAGACAGAGGCTCAGAGAGAGCAAAGAACATCAGAAAGGTTGAATCATACACAGGAGGCGCCATATAGTTCAGTAACTTCCACAGCCTCGCATAAGGGACAGGTGTGCTCTTTAAACACGTCACATAACCATTATGGCCAGTTTGAGACTGCTTGATAAATGAGGTTCAAGGCCCAAAAATAACACAGGAGTATGAAAATATACCTTAAACTAGAATGACACAGAACTCCAGCAAGGTCCCATTTCTCTGAATAATCCAACAGCACATGAATGCAGTACAAGGCATGAGGGAAAATGGGTAACACTTTACAATAACCATCATTTATAAATGGTAAACAGATAGTTTGTTAAAGTCTAATCATCATTTATAAACCGTATATAGGCAATTTAGAATTGTAAATACATCATTTATTAATGTTTAACTTACTACATCATTTAAAAATGGCAAATAGATGGTATATTAATGTAAGTGTATAGTTGCTTTACCATTAACAAACAATTAAATTATAATGAATGGTTTATTAATAGTTTTAGTTGCACTCATTTTAAAATTTTTAACACCATATTAAGTATATTAATGATTTTTGAAATGATTCATATAACTTTAAGAAATGTATTGACATTTTTTTTAAGATTAAATATGTATAGCACTTTGTAAATGTTAATAATTGGTTTATAAACCATCTATAAACATTATTTAGTTGGTTATTGTAAAGTGTTACCGGAAAATGTATGGGTATGTACACTATGAGGCTACACACTTCCACATCGGTCCATGAAATTGAGGCCAATAGTTTTTCCATAATCCTGCTGACAGACAGAAAAGAGAGACCAATAAAATAACCTCCTCCTCGGTGAAGGTAAGTGAGTGTTGTATCTGAAGCAAAACTCACGTACCTACTGGAAAAATAAAGGAGACACAATACAATTAAATCATACGTTTAGTTCCAAACCACAAAAAGTCGAAGGAGGACTGCATAAAAGAAAATGGCTCCCTTTCTCTGCAAGTCTACAGTGTATACTGGACAGTTAACACAAAACATCCTCAAATTACTTTTGAGAAAAAAATAGACTGCAGTCAGTGAAAAAAACAAAGATTGATAGGCTTGGCTGGTGTATGGGGATCTGGAAAATAAAGTCTCTGGCCCAGTCAGCAGTGGGCTTTAAATAGTCAAGGCAATCTGGCTACCTGGATATGCCCACTCAGTTGGCCAATTATATTGTATTAGCAGACACATAAACTTACAGACACACAGAAAGAAGAGGAAAAGGCCTCCCAGGATTATAAGCTTTCAATGAGCAGTGGGTTTTGGGGCTATGTCTAGTATTAGAAAATGATTAAAGACTTGATTTGTGTTAGAGTAGTGCTTAAGATTGTACATGAAGCAAATGGGCTTTAAAAACAAGCTGGTGGAGACTCCTTAGTAAATATTGATAATTAAGGCCCTTATTGTGTAGAAATTTCTTTTGTTTGTGAGAAAGAGAGAGAAACAAGAGGTCTGGACAGCCCAAGAGTTTGATTTTGATTGCTGCTGCTGTGTTTTGGGGCTAGAACAGGTTGAAGATGAGTTCATTGTTAGGGATGTGCTTAAGGTCCTGCTATAGAGTGTGCACTTGATCTTCAATACAAACGTATGTTGGTGCTCTCCTGAGTGCGGTGTCTGTTAGAGAACCGGGCCGAGCAGGTTGTCGCCTGCTAAACGGAAACTAGGATACGCTCCCTGCACACCAACGAGCCAATGATATCTTTCCATTCCCCCTTTTTTCGGTTGATTTCAAAGGATTGCAGCATCCGCTCTTCCACTGGGCCCTCGGGGTGCAGAACAAGACATCCGAATTACAGAGCAGCAACTGAGCTGAACTCCAGAAACAAGGCCACGACTTAATCTTCATCACAAGATATCTGTTAAACACTGAAACTGCTCAAGTTAATTTCAGATATCACTCAATTTGCCTCTTCTCCTTTCACCCAGTCCATCTGAAGTCAATCACAATTAATGAGCCTTCCTCTTAATGACAAATTAGTGACACAGTATGCATGCTTTAATTGTCCTTGTCCATCACGTTCTGTCCAGTAATTTCTCTTTTTGGACTCCTTCTTGCTAACTGGTGGGTTGATCCCAGATGGTGCTCTGCAGTAAAATCCATCAAATGCTGCATTTCTCCCTTCATGTCTACGCTGGCTCATACTGATGGGCAGATAAGAGCTCTTGTACTGACAGCAGCCTTTTGAAGAGAGTAAAATAATTTTTGATCCCGCATTTGACCGTAAAAAATCTTTGGTCAGGTCTTCTGAAAAGCTGATTTCTTTATACTGGCTTCCCAACAAATACAAAATGCAGTTCAAGAACCGTGCGATCACTTTTAGAACTCTGCATGCCCTCGCCTACATTTGTGCCCCGCTACTGCTGTTAACACCACCGAGTCAGTGAGACCTTTGCACAGAGTAATGTTGGTCATTGCAGAATCAGCAGGATGGGACATGACTTGTGAAGGCTTCTCACTCTGGCACTGGAGCCAAACGTGTAGGTGGTTTTAAGACACATGCATACATTGTTTATGTATCCTGTTGCTTTTAAGCATCCATCTGGTATAACACAGACTACACAAAGAAGCTTTGGAATATTTTGTTCAGAGCCACAGAAACCAACCTGTCAGTGTCTGTTAGCTGAAATAATCAAGGTATTAAAGCTAGTGGGTGCTCAGTTTGAAATAAAATTGAGTGCTGTAGCGGTCCCTATTACCTGCCAATTTGGCACCATTTATTCAAACTGCTGGCAATCAATACATTTATTCAACTGAACTAAAATTAATTGAATTACCAGAACTAGACAGAAAACATGGAGTTGTCTACGTTGCCTCTTTGGTGATCCATCTTGATTGATGGCTGTCAGTTTGTTTAAACACAGCAACGTTTCCTATGCTGATTTCTCCTTGTTGCTATGGGAAACATTAGCATTATTGAAATGGTGATGACAATTTAGATCCACACAATACAGTACATGCAGCTGGTTTAGCAGGTAAAGTCAAGAGTGAATGAGACAAGAGCTTCCTGTTCGATTAGTCTAAATTACAGTGGCTAAGAGATAAGATCCAATTGATATTCAGGGCAGGGTTAAATTGTCAGACTGGTATTTTCTTTAATTTGCATCTCTGGTTAAATGAAATGCAGGATGTCAGACGCCCACACCAGTTGTATAAGATTGAACATGCAATTGAGCAAAGCTGTACTGAGAGCCACTGTATTGCTTGCAAGCTGCATTAACACACATAGGGGTTTGGCTCAACACTGTGTTGGCAAATGATAGCTTTCTCTAGCTTATTATTCCTCCCCTAGACTCTTTGCAAAGAAGAGATTATGCAAATACACACTTTCTAAAGTTTCTCACATCCTGATTCTTTCTTTTTTTCCCTTTTCTGCTATATTTGGGTCTGTGTAACTGGGCCTCTCTTTCTGTCTGTGTGTGGAGTGGATGTTTGCCGTGGCAGCCCAACAGATATACGCCTACTCCAGTGTTTAAATCGGTAATGATGAAAGTTGAATTTATGGATTTTTGGAGCCTTCATTTGCACACACACACACACAGTCAGAGCAAAAGAAAAACGCACAATCCTTTTTTAATCCTACCACCACACTAATTCCTGATGTTTTCCTTGCTGCTGCTGTTCTACACGGGGAGGCTGGCGTGTGCATGTGAGCGTGCACACATAAGTCTTATCCAATTAACCAAACGACGTGATTAGAAATACCAACACTTCATCTGCGTGCCACATTTAGGTTTAAATCCTCCTCCGTATTTGATTATAACATGACTTTGACATTTGCATTTTTTGGTATCCACGCTGCTTCTTTCTTATCAAACAAAAGCTTGTATACTGCAAACAATGTGCTAGAATTCTCTGCTTTAGTACAGCTTCCCAAGATTTCTTAAATCAGTGAAGATGTACTGTCATGTCCCTGTTGGGGAAGGTCTATTAAATCTCACGAGGACAGAGAAAAGGGTTGTAGCCCAGCTTTCTCACGCAGAGATGTCAGCCATCCATGATTGAGCTGTTTGAAAGGTTATGTCCCAGGACTCAATGCTTCAAACATTCCTAACTGTTCCTCACACAGTATCCCACAAAATCTCATGATTATGATAACTCACAGTAATCTGTCATGAATGGTGTTACATTTTGTGCCATCTTTGGTTAAAAATGGGCTTAAATATGCATTTTTTTTTTCAAACACTTCAGGAACTGTTGAAAGGAAGATCTTATTTCAGGAATCAGGAATGTACACTAGGAACTAAAACACCATTTTTAAGCATTTCCTTTTTGTCTTTCCTGCTATTTTGTGGGTTTTAGAAACTGGAAAGTGAAAATTCTAAGCAAAAAAGTCACATTTTTTTCTAATGTTGTCTTTTCTTTCTTTCTTTCCCTTGCTTTCCGGTCCTGCATACATCTTATTTTCTACCAAGCAGGTAAGTGATGACTTCTATTTGCTATATATCTACCCACCTATTGCCTCTATACATGTTCATTGCCGATGGGCACACTTCCCTCCTCTGACTGAGCATAAATCTGTGCTCAGTCTTGCAGTGCTATGTTCAGCCAGTGTAATAATGCATGGATGGTGTTGCTACTCTAGCGTACAGGGACCCAGCTATATGCCAAGGCCTGTGTGTTTTATGCTCCACGCTGTCTAAATGGCCGGCAGCCGTCGCCTCAGAGGAAGAGGCCTTGCCTTGCCCTTGCTCCACTTTACCCTGAATACAATCACAACTTTTGAAGCGAGAGGGAGAGAGGGGAATTGATGGAGGGAGGTGGTGAGGGAAAATGAAGGGAAAGTGATTTTTTTTTTCATCAGAGAGACAGAGAGAGCAGCAGGCCATCAGACACTGCACCAGAAACTAATTATGTTGCATATCCACACTGAGACATGCATAAACATCCCAACTCTCAAAAATATCACCACGGAGGTTAGAGCACGAGATCAGCCGAGCTGGAGCCACGCAGCAAAGGTCAGGAGTCGTCCTCAAGGAGAAGCTCGGTCGTCTGTAATTCAGTATTTCTAACCTTGGTGGCTTTGAGTGAATGAGAACCAAGAGCGAAGGAGAGCGAGGAGAAGGAGACAAGCAGTGCCCAGGAGGGGCAGATGTGTGAAAATGTAGTGGGAGTCTGGACACCGGAAACAGTAGGTAACAGAGGAGGGTGCATGAGAAGACAGAAAAGTGAGAAACTGAAACAGAAGGAGAGAGGAGGACAAAAATAGCTCAGCAGAGAAGGAGTAGATGTAAAAATGGAAAGAGTGAAAGAGAACATTTGTTCCAACTAAGACGGCTGAGAGAATACCTGGAGCCTTAAAGGAGTAGCTCAACAATTTGGAGAGTTAGTATTATTTACTTGTGCACATTATGCAACATATTGTTAGATAGGCGTTTGTATGAGGGTTGTACTTAAGCCTGATTTCCACCGGGCGCGTTACAGCAGCGCCACGTCAGCGTCTCTACGCGAGCATTAGGTAGGACTTCTATTTCTCCGCGAGACGCTGCCAAATCGCGTGAATCTCAACAGAGCAGATCGCACCAGACAGGAAGTCCGACTCAGAATCAGCGTAAAACTCTTCCGCCCTTTTCAAAATAAAACACAATACGCAGTTCATGCAGCCTAAAACTACTTCACCAGATCAGCAATCAATCAATCAAAGGGTCTCAGAGGATTGGCGACACGGACGACAAGAGACTGATTGTTGTGTAGTGGAACATCATACAATCATTTATGACATAACATATTGTTTTTATAAGGATAGATGGTCAGATCAACATATCTTTCACGTCAGAGAAGCAAAGTAAGTTGGTTGTTGTTGTTGTTGTTGTTTACTTTATACACACAGTTCATCCATAGACTGTACAAATAGAGTTTAGAGTTTATCGCGGGATCTTGCGGTCTCCCGTATGGTCAGGATTATCGCGTGATCTCGTGATCTCGCGTGTATACGACCGGCTCGCTAAGCTGACGTGACGCTGCTGTAACGCGCCCGGTGTGAATCCCCAGTTAGGCAACAAAACCACTTGTCCAAGGTTAGGAAAAAAACAGCAGGGTTCAGCTTCACTGAACTACTGGACACAGTTACCTTGGTGACATAGAGCAGGAGTAAAGAAGAAACCAATGGAATGTCTGGGTGAAAGCCCTGAAGTGTGTTAACCTCTCAGCAGCCGTATCTAAAGAAAGCTACAGTGTGGCCAGAGATGCTGCTCAGAGGAACTGGGCAAACAACAACTGATTATTATTCGTTAGTGAATAGTTCCATTCAGTAAACCTCAGAAGAATATCCTCTGACAGAAGACACACTCACATATGCATGGCACATACACAAACTCTCTAACCCTGCCTCTTCCCCTCTACATTCCTCTTTTTTCTCCTTCTCTTCCTCGTCTTTTCTTTGTGTTCTTCTGGCAGGCTGTGGGGCTTGACACATGAAAGGGCCTCTGTGCATCGTTGCAGGGTTTTTTCATTCATAATTGATTTGTGTCACATAATGAGGGAGTTATAAGGCGGAAATGAGTCAGTGGACGAGCCAGCTGGTCCGATACGGTTTCAAAATAGCTACAGGGGCAAATTTCTAGAGGATCTTGCCCCAGAGGATCCCTCGCTGGAATCATAGAGGGAGCAAAGGGGGAGAGCAAAGCGATAGAAAGAGAGAGTAAAATAGGCATAGCAGACTTTATGCACAGGGGTGTTTGTAACAGCCTTGAAAGAGTTGTGTCCTTTTCGGGGACAGAGGGCCTGTGTCGGGCTGTGATGTCCTGCGGGGGACAGCCTTGCAGGGTTTCACAGCAAGGGGCTGATCTTATTTGCCGGAGAAAGTTTCAGCTGTGCAAACTGGGCCACTGAGCCGCTCGATTGACGTCACGCTCTCTTTTTGGGCTTATATGACACAGTGTCAATAAGTCGGCGTAACGTCTCTGCTGACTTTTTACCTAACCTTTTAAAACCCCACGCATAAATGAAAAAAGGGATCACTTAGCTTATTGTGCTATCAATTTGTCAAATGAAGCACACAGTTAGATGAAAACATCCCTGACACAAAAAATATCATTGTAACGATAAAAGAATATAATACTGAACCATTATGGTAGTGACCAAAATATCCTGCCAATGCAAAAACTCCATGATTTAGTACCATGCCACTTAAATTACAATATCCACAATAACCTGCATCAAATAAACAGTCTAAGGAAATATATAAATCATTTATGAATTTCCCACAGAACAACAAAAACTATTCTTATAATAACAACACAGTTCAAGAAGCTGCACATCTGTGATGTTGTCTTGATGAATTTGTAATGGGATGTTTTGGGTCATCCCCATAGGTGGTACATCTTTACTTCTATGCATGTGTGACTGTATACTCCTTAATATAAGTGGTTTAACATTATTATACAACCACATTTTTTCCTGGTAAAGTTCAAAGACAAGGACACATGAAGTGCAAGAGAAGCCTGGCTTCCTCTTTCTCTTTTTTTTGAGTAATGAATATGAACTATGATATCTTGTATCAGAATAGAAAATACAGTCTGGACTCAGAGGAGACAAAACAAATCCAGTAGCATCTTCAAACTGCAAAATCCCCATCAGATAATAGCCTGTGAAGTAGAGACAGGAGGCAGACAGATAGAGAACATGCATGAAAATTCAATGAGATTGCATCACAGACAGGGATTTGTCTTGCTGACATAGCAACGCTGTTGCTATTCTACAACTGCATTGTTCATTGTTTGTTTATCCTTATGAAAGGCAAATATGTAGAAAGCTTATAGACGACTTTCCGCTGCAGCCTGGAGATGCTATTTGGTTTGTCTGACTGTCACAATCTTTACCTCTTCCTGACCCTCATTCTTCATCTTCTCTTTCACAGTAACAGAGTACTTTGTATTTAGTAGTGGTCCTCCCAGGTCCAGTTGATTTCTTGATCCAAAACTGTATTCAGTCTATTCAGGTAGATATCAAGACCCTGTAGAATAATAGAGTGAAAACAATGGTGGAAGCATGGTAGAAGCTGCACTGCAAAAAAGCCAACTTATATTTTTTGTCCTAAAACAGTGATTTAAGTTGGTAACACTTGGAAATATCAATTATTGACATTTTAGGGCAATTATGTAAGTTAGCGCAACAAAGCAAGCCAGTTGTCTGCTCAAAAACAAGTTGGTGAGTTGTTGTTACTTATATCTTTACGTTGGGGTTCAAAACAAGGAGCAATAGTTCTGCTAACTCTTATTTCTTTGTTGTGAAATGCGGGAAAGCGGTGAAATTCAGTCATTAGCGAAAGCTAGCGGCTAACTGATATTAGCGGCTAACTGATGCTAGCGACGAACTGATGCTAGCGGCGCTGCTTGCTACAGCTCAATCGTGCCTATTCAGCACTTTGCAGAAGTTAGCAGAAGTAAGGATTAAAAGTTATTACAATGTAAAATTATAAGTTAGTACAACTTACAGTTGAGTTGACAAAAATCTGAATTCAGAGTTGAGCAAACTCAAAAAGTTTGTTGCCTTGAAATTTTGAGTTCACCCAACTTTTCTTTTTTTGCAGTGTGGATGTTTCAATCCTTTGTCCATCAACTATCCAGTTCAACACATCTACTGCATACAAACTAATTTTAATGCACTGTCAACAGCAGCAGGTGGTGGTTATTACAACCTGACTCAGGTTGGTGATAACAGTAGTGCATTCCAGTTTTGTTCCCAAATAACTGCCCACCCACATCAAACACACATGCACATCTCCACACCTACACACACCCACATAAAGTCAGTGCCTGTCTCTGCCCTCTCCCCATGTGGTAGACTAGGTCCCACGCTTTCCCAGCCAGCATCCCTTATCACTGCAGGCATTGCAATCTTACCCTGCTTTATTTATGAGCCCTCTCAGCAGAGAAGGAGAGAGAGCGAGATAGAAGGAGAGAGGGACTGTGGGGTTGACTGAGTGAATACTATATTTCTGTGTATATCCACTTTTGTTTTGCTTGTTTTTTTTTAGCATAGTGGAGAGGTTAATGAGCTCTGGATGGTTATCATACACTCTCTGTCTTATTGTCTCACACACACACACACACACACACATACACATGCCACAGCTGCACGTCTGCTGCTCTGCCTTTGCCTTGTTTATGAAAAATTTACAATCATCGGCAGATAAAGCTGCAGATGATTCCTTGTTGAATTGTGTATTTCCGATGCTGTTTTGTGCCTGAAGCCTGTTTCCAGTATGTGCAGTGCTCCTGCATTTGCAGCAGCGCTACAGGCACTTAGGATACACAACGTCGCCTACATACGTTACATAACAAATGGCATTAGCAGCACCATCACCCATCTCACAGGAATCAAACTCTGGATGTTGTGACCTCGTTTTTTGTGTTAGTACAGCGTTGTGCAGGAATTTAAAGATCAAGGCAAGCTTCGCTCAAGTGAGTCTTGCATCCTGTCTTTATTTGTTTCCCCTAGTTTGCAGCAGAGGCAGACCATAATATACAGTACATGTTTACCCTGGAGATGTAGAAATGCAGAGCTGTAGAGCTGTAGAATTGTCTTGACAGCACTTGTGGGGCGGCTTTATGTTCGTCTTCCTGTGTCACTGGAAACACAAATGCTTGCATCTTGTTTCCACCAATAAGAGCCAATCCCTTTTACATAAGTATGAACGGCGCACTTTGGGGGAAAATATTGTTATTCTCATATTGATTCCAGGAGCCTTTAATCCATTTTTGACAGTTTGCGACATCTAAATATGAATAGTTTTTAAATGCTGTGCTGCACGCTGTCTGAAATCCTCCCGACGTCCTCGTTTGTTATGTATTTTATTCATCTGATTTCACACACGCTGGCTTCAACGCTTGCAGAAAGGCAGTATTGATCCTTTCTATCCAGCATCAGTGGGAAACAATACTGGGAACTTACATTGGTATGCTTTTCTTGTGTGACCTAATACTGATTCAAAATCCATTGATTAAGCCTGGGGCTTGTGTTGCTGATAGTAAATGCTCACATCACACACAGACAGGTCCCTCTTAGACTGAAAATACCAGTAGGAGGTTGGTTTTTCTGGCACTTGCAATCTGAAAAATGCCCTGTTCCTGCCTCCATTTGTTGCTTTTGGTTGATTATGTTTGTTTGTAGTATCTTAGGGGTAAACTCATGTTTTCTCATTCCTTTTCTTGCTTTTAATTTCACTAATTTAGCCCTTTTGGGCTTGGATTCTGTTTGGGAGCAACTAGTGGACCAGCTCCATAGCCTTGCAGGGCTTCTAGAGGGCTTGTGGAAGTTGCCCAATCCAGACTTCCTGTGTTCTGGGGACTTGGAGGAAGATAACAACCATGATCCCCAGGGAATACTCTGGAGGGTAGAGCACTTGGTCCTTGTATCACCAAAGTCATGTTTTGGTGTTGGGTTTTGCCAAGATTGCCCCTTGGCACTAATTCTGTTTGTACTTTCATGGACAGGATCACACCCCAGAAACCCTTACTCATGCAGTAACACCAACAAGACTCCCTGAGGGATTCCTTAGTAAACAGAAGGCAGGAATCCAATTTTAGAGTTTGTCTTGAGCTGTCCAAATCTCAACGTAAATCAGCTTAGTCTGTCAGTGATGAGGAGGATTTTAACTTATTGACTACTTTATCCTGGGGGTTGTAGGTCAGAAAACAGTGTTTAACCAGTGCTTAAATTCACTGAAAAATCTATTTATTTGTTGCTTATGTAGAAGGAACTTGTTGGGTTCTTAGACAATGACTTGACGCCTACACTGTAAAAAGTGTTTGTAGAAATTACAGTAAAATGCTGTCAAATTGCATGAGAAATACGGCCTAAAATAAAAAATTGCATATCACCATAATAGACACTTTTAATTACTGTCACAGAATAGAACAAAACTTTTGAAAAACACAGTTTTACTGTAAAAATATTTTGAAAAATCATTGAAAATGAATGGAGAAATACCATATTGTCTCAAGGACACAATTACCTTTAAATAAACAGACTACTCAGTCTAAATTACAGTTTTTGCTGATATTTACATTTAAATTTACAGTAGAAAACCCACTCACTGTAATTTTTACGGTAAAATTCTGGCAACCACAGCTGCCGGTATTTTACCGTAAATTTAACAGATTATTTTTGACAGTGTATCTAGCCAGTGTCAGCATTTTAATATGAACAATATGAACATAGACGATGAAATAGACAAATCCAGTCAGAAAACTCTTTCACCTCACATTCACCCTCTGACACCGAATCCATTCTACATGCAAACACAACAAAGGCTGTCTCAATACTTTTATCTTTGCTGACTGAGCCAACGCAGAGAAAGCCATGTGACTCAGAGAGAAGACTTGAAAAAGGCGTGTCTGTCTCTCTCCGTCTGTGTGTGTCTGTGTGTGTGAGAGCGATAGTGTGCATCGCTGAAAGTTGCCCACACAGTGATTAATTTAGCTCTTCTCTCTTTCACCTCCCCCCAGATGTCACTCACACCACCACCCACACACACAAGCACATTTATGTATAAAAAAAATCATTGTCGCCCTCTCGCTTTCACATGCATTTGTTGCTTAATGTGGAACAAACACATTTAGCAAAAGTATAAACACAAAGGAAGTAAATAATCAGTACAATAAGTACATAAAAATAAGGATATTGCACGCTATAATTTCAGTTTGTTATGCATGTCATACAGCGATGAACCATGAACACATCTGGTGACAAAACTCAGTTTAACTGTCTTGAATGTTCATAGCTTCACACCCACACAGCAGACACACACACACACACACACACACACACACATGCTCTTCACACAGTGCAAATTCAGTGCTAACAAGGCCACTGTGCATCACATAGCAACAGTAACTCCTTCCACCTCGTGCTTCACTTTTCTCTCCTTCTCTAGTTTTCTGTTTTTTTTCTTCTTCTCTTTATCTCCTTAAAGAAATGTGATGACACAGTGTTGATAATTCACAGGCACACTGAACTGTGGAAGAGATTAACAGACACTCACACACTAACAAAGAGTGTCAGTGCTGTGATACCCTGTATTACCACTGAGCTCCAGCCTCAGTGTGTTCCAGCCTCCTTGTTACACTTCTTTTACGTCACGACATGCATAATGTAAAGCTTGGCTTGCTTTCACTGTAAATAATCTTTACCGGCCGGATGAGCCGTGCATTCCTGCTGAGCAGTAAACAAACGATGATAAGGATTCCTTTCATAATTAGCATATTTTTTGTAATTGTGTCAGCTCCACCCCTCTGCTTTACAAATGCAAAGTGATTCACTCACATATGGGAATATCACTCTTCTCCTTCGCTGCTCATTGCAAAATGTGTTGTGTTTACATGTATTTGGTTTGTATGAGCATGGAGAAAATAAACAAGAATACAATTGCTAAAAGCACATTTTATACGGTGAATCCAAACAGGTGTTCAAGGAAAAGAAGTAATGGCAATACCCGTGGTCTGTTGAGTTATATTAGACCTTTTAAATCAGAGCTCCATCCCTCACCACACCTCCCTCATTATGGCTCCCTTGGGGAAACTCACTGTTGCATAAATCTGGCAATTAATTGTACTTATTGTATTTTCAAAATGGCTTTCTTGAGCCCTAATTTGCAGTCAAAATGTAGTTATGTTCCATTAACTCTCTGGAGTCTCCAAAAGCTAAAAACAAAAAACAAAGCAGCGTGGAGCCCTACTGTAAATTTACCTCTAAAGTTCTGGCTGTAAACTCCATGAGGCCAGTTTCAGTTTGATGATGATATACCAAGTAAAACTGGAGACAAGCTCAAATATATTTAGTATAAAATGATAGAACTGGATGGAACCCTCTTATATGTTATATTTGACACCTTTGTTCACATTTGCAACATTTCAAATTCTTTATTGAGCATGATTGTGTTTTGAAAGTAAAAAAAAAAAAATATTCAAAATCACATTTTATGTTGGACTAAATAAGACACAAAATGACCAAAAAAAGACACAAAAAACACAAAAAGACACAAAATGACACAAAAAGACACAAAATGACCAAAATAACTACAAAAGGCACAACAAAAGACATAAAATGACCAAAAAACACACAAAATGACTAAAAAATAAACAAAATGACCAAAATTATGCTAACTACACTAGAATAAAAACAGAGTTGGATGACAAGATCACACACAATCACAAGATCACATTTATGTTGGTTTTTCTTTGTTTCTTTTTGGTTCACAATGTTGATACAGTAAGTCAGAATAAAAAAAATATATTATTAGGTCATATAGGTGAGGTTTTGCTGAAAAAAAATATACCAACATGGCATTTAAACATGTTTTAAGTGTATACAGGCAGGGTGAAAAGGATTAAAAAATGGACTAAATAGGCCAAAACTCCATAGAGTTAAGTTGCCCCCTCAGAATAAGTCACACTGATAGGTTCCCCACTACTGAATTGGTCGCTTATAGCCTGCAATATGAGAGTAAATAAAAAATACTGGTGTTAAAATGTGAACACCAGCAATTATATTTGTGCCTTGCAATATTAACAAAACATGTTTGTTGTCCCCAGTAGAGCTCTGGACTAACGTGCTTTTTGATCCCCAAGTGTATTCATGAATATTTCACAGTTTCATTTCCCACAGTGAAAGTAAATGTGTGTGAATACAGCCTGGCGATGGGCCAGCGACCTGTCAGGGCCACCTCCATGCCTCCTGCCCCACGGCATGTTGGAATCAGCCCCAGCCCTGCTCACCCCTTAATATGAATAAGTTGTTACTTAAAAAGGATGAAAGGGTTTTTTATTTTTGTCCGATTTTCAAACAGTTTAGGGAAAAAAGGACAAAATTGAAAATATACAGGTGGAAAAACATAATTATAATGTATTTTTATTGGAGACAGGGTGAAACCAGATGGATAAAATTTTGAAGGATAAAGGGGTAACACTTTACAATAACCAACTAAATGATGTTTATAGATGTTTATACACCAATTATTAACCATTTACAAAGTGCTATACATATTTAATCTTTAAACGTTTTCAACCAATTTCTTTCCGAATCATTAACATACTTAATATCGTGTTAAAAATGTTAAAATGAGTGCAACTAAAGCTATTAATAAACTATTAATTATAATTTAATTGTTTGTTAATGGTAAAGTAACTATAAACTTACATTAATATACCATCTTTTTGTCATTTATAAATGATGAAGTTAGTTAAACATTAATAAATTATGTATTTACCATTCTAAATGGTCTATATACTGTTTATAAATGATGATTAAACATCAATAAACTATCTGTTTGCCATTTATAAATGATGGTTATTGTAAAGTGTTACCGATAAAGTTTGTGTCTTGCAAATATACAGATACAGATCATAGTTTGCTTAGAATGTTTGAATGAAAATGAACTTCAGTAAGAATAGTTTTAGTTATGGATTTTTGCAGCTACTAAAAATGCCAATGGTACAATATACAATACACAAGGGTAAATTACATAAGCAAATGTAGTGAAGGGGGGGTTACTCAGCTGTATTTTATAATGCAAAGTGAAAACTGAAGACAGACAAAGTCAATACAAAGATGTAAACAGAGACAAATAGATTCATATTGGCTCTAGGCAGCATGCATTTAGTAGAAGATGTTTCAACAAAATTGGAACTGAAAGTATTATTGAGTATAAATGTACAGACACTGGAGGAAAAAAGCATGGTGTCTGCAAAAAAAAAGAAAAAGTCAACTATAAAAGTCTGAAATCCAGTCTGTCCTCACAGCTTCTGCTCTGCAGCGCTCAAAGCCCGCTGATAAGATTGAGTTGATATTGCAATCCATTTTTCAGCTCCAGATATGTATCATTACATTTATGAATCATAAAATACTGTGACGTGTCGTTAGAGCTACAAAACATATTCAAAAACACCCCTGGAGTGGATCATATGTGAATCATTCCTTTCAAGGCGCATCATGCTTGTCACACAGCAGCCCACCGTGCCGACACTAACCCGGCAACAGGCTCTGCTGGGGGGTCCTGGGGCTGATTGAGGGCGTTGTGACAAAGCGAGAAAGACTAAAGCAGAGAGCAGTAGCGGTTCTAGACCAGTCTTACTGTGGGGGCCAAGGAGGGGCCAGTGTTTAATCAGAGGGGCACATTAAAAAACGGCAAAGAAGATATTTAAGCATTCAAAACCTTTATTTTAGCTTATTTAAAAATCTAATTTAAGTATATTTGGAAGATACAAATACACTGGTTGAAACAATGAGACAGTTATTTTTGCACGACAATGACATTTCTCATTTTTGTGCACAATTCCTTTTACAATGTACACATTCTGGATTCCTTTTGTGTACAATGAGATATTGTTTGAACAAAAAATAGGTCCGAATTGTTCTGTCGTTCATCGTTATAAATTGATATTTTTTTATTATTAATTTGACACAGGGGCCACAGCAGGGGCCAAGGGCTTCTTCACAGGGGCAGTGGCCCCTGTAGGCCCCTGTGTAGAACTGCCACTGGCAGAGAGGAAGAGCTGGAGGCTCACAGAAGAGCCCATCAGCAATGAGAGGTCAGCAGCAGAAATGTCCTATTGATCCCAACAGATCCGCAAAAGAACGGCCCTTCACGTTATAGCTGCATACACTGCGAAAAACATGAAGCTTACCAAGTATTTTTTCTCATATCTGGCAATAGTATCTTAATGATATTGTTTTGAGTAACCCCTCTTTCACGGGGATTTCAGTCTTGTGTAAAGACTTGTTTTTAGGATCTTAGGATTTTAGGAGGTTCTCAGATACTGAAATGAGAAGAAAAAAAACGTGCTAGTTTCAAGTATTACTACAGTTGGGCTTTTCAAGCCTTAATTGCTCAAAATAAGTATTTTTGGACTTATTTCAAGACATCATTGGTTTTTCCAGCCTAGATATTTTTACTTACTTAAATAATTCTTACAAACAAAAATGTACTTACTGCACTGGTAGATAATTTCACTTGTTTCAAGCATGTATTTGCCAATTCTAGTGATTTATTTCTCCTATTTGTCAGTTGTTTTTTGCAGTGTAGACACATGCACACACACAGACGACAGCCCACACATCATTTTGGAGGGTGACATGAGGAAGAGATTTGACGTGAGGACTTGACATGAGAAAGCCACAGGCAATGAGGCACAAGCACTCCCAGACTTGTGTGAGTGATACGAGGAGACTGTCTGATAAGCAGAAAACAAGACGGTGTTTTATCAATCAGGAGATTGTCTTGCACCACCAGAAAGCCGTAACGGTAAAGAAGTCGCCACAAAAGCTTTCCAGCAATTCCACAATTTCTCAGTAGTTCTCTTTTTATTGCTGTGTCTATTTGTTGTAGTTTAAGAGAAAAGCCATAAGGTTTTAACAGCCCTATTTATTCTTTTTTCATGAAGCCTGGGTCTGGGCAGGCTGATAAAAATGGATTGTGTCTCTGGAGTGTGGCCTGTGTGCTCTGTCTCCGGGGCTGCGGCTCCTCTGGGGGGATTTTTGCTCTCACAGGTTATTGGAATGGATCGGAGAATAGACAGAGAATTGCCTGAAAAACACCCAACTACCAATCTACAATATACTCTTAATGAAGTTCTGTCTGCGTGCTGCTGTAATCATTGCACAGAAAATCTTTGCCACACAAATGCATAGGTATTTCATTATTACATTTTAAAAGATTTCAACACTTGAGCGGTTTCTAAGTCAGTGCTGAAATTAGATCATTTAAAGCCCTGTTATCTCGCCTAGACAAGCCAGTGCTTTGATTAACATTAAAGTGCAATGTATGTGCTTTGTGGTGGTTAAAAGAGAGCAAGCAGGGCTGAGCCTGGCTTCAGAAAAATGAGGTTTGATACTCAGGTAGAGCATATCTTAAAACGAGATTGACAGCCTTTGCTGGAGGAGATATTGCGTCAACACTGCGACAAAGTGTAGGACTGGCATGAAATCCACAAATCGCCAGAGAAAGCTGGAAAGCCATCCCAGTTTAAAAAGCCTTTTCCATGGAGCATCTGGCCATGGAATTAGAACAACAGTAGCAGGTCAGGCCCCAGAAGTGTCTGCCTGGAAGGAACGTCTTAACATTTTTTGCATTGGGATTTTTCTTCAGCAAAGCACACAGACAAAAGTTAACTGCATTTACCCCTGAGCTACTTTAAAGACTGCTGCTAGAACTATTTGCACAAGTGATAGCAAAGGGTTTCACCAGCCTTAACTATGTGAAAGGCCAATATAAATCTAAAGTTCAAATGACAAATCCACCCCATGTCTATAAAGAGTCATACATATTTAAATTGACTTTAAAAAGGACAACCGAGTTAGCTTTTTGTATATTAAAGACATTTTTTACCACTTGTCCTGAAGGACTTTGTCAGTTCTGGTGAGAAGTTTGAAGGAAAATAACGTCCAGATATGGACTTCACACAGTCAGTAGGATTAAAGTCTTTTGAATGGCTATCCAAAAATCCTAAAAAGTAGATTCTGTTGTCACTTTAAGAAGCCAACTGAAGACATTTTTATTTGTTCAGGCTTTTGATTAGTTGTTTTGGGACTGCTATGGTTGTTTATTTGCTGTTGTTTTGGTCTTTTAAAACTTGTATGTACATTTTTATGTTTTGTTTATGATTTTTATGTGAAGCACTTTGTGACTTCTGTCTGTGAAAGGTGCTATATAAATAAAGTTTACTTACTTACTTGCTTAGTCTGTTTCAATCAAAGTTAAATCCTGGTTACGGTTTGTTTGGTCACTTGTGAACGCTCCAATTGTATTCTAGTGCGGACCAAAACAACCACTTGAGAGAGGGGGTCTCAGTCCGTTTCCAAATGAAATCTAGTGAGGTTCAATTGTACAGTGAACATAATCCGACCCAATTACAGGGAGTGATTACAGCGGATTGTGGGCGAGCTGTGAGATGTTCACAGAGAGACAGCTGCAACAGGACTGGGAGAGGACTGACTTACAGCTGGAGTACTATGTTTGATTTACACCTGGGCCAAAGAACAAAAGGAGATGCTGAATAAAGTCCACAAAAACAATGACATTTCTAAAATCAACATGGTCTCACAGGAATCCATGAAATAGCCACGGAATCACTCAAATTTCTGTGAAACTGACACGGATTTCGCTACAATGCAAGTGAATGACAGTCATATCCCGTGGCTATTCCAACATACAAAGTGATTATGTACATTCACTGAGTGAATATTTAGAAAATAAAACATATATTTCTCGCTAGAAATGTGATCAAAATCCATTTTTATGCAGAAACAAAAAATATTGATTTTTTCACTAAAAATGAGAGAACTGTCCGCCATGTTTTTTGTTCTGACCGCCGGGACCTTGAAAGTCACGTGACTTGGAACAAACCAATAGGAAAAAATATCCATGGAATAGCCACGGGATATGACTGTCATTAACTTGCATTGTAGCGAAAATCTGTGTCAGTTTCATGGAAATTTGAGTGATTCCGTGGCGATTCCACGGATTCCTGTGAGACCAGGTTCTCTAAAATACTTCAAGATCAACCAGAGGAGAAAGGATTTGTGTGTCAAGGTAAAAACAACTTCAACAGCAATATTTTATGGTGCGTTTGGCTCCATGTTGCTTTGTTTATTTCCGTGATTACATTTTCCACCGCCAACTTTCCAACCAATTAGAAATAATACTGAGTATATTTCTAGCCCTTCAACTTCCTACACACCCCTCAGCAAGTCTTTTTTTTTTGTTTGTCCTGCTTACATTTCTGCACTGTGAAAGCAAACCAGACTAAATACAAAATGAACCAAAAATATCAATTTCACTGTGATTTGGACTTACAGTTTAAGTCATGTGCCTAAAACAACATAAGCATAGAAATGGAGGCTGAAGACATCTTACCACTTTAACGCTACATAGACTGTGCCGTGATTTACCTGCTCAAAAAAAGCTAATCTGCACTTGAACCTGAAGTGATCACCTCATATTAAGAAAATACAAAGTATCCCTCTTAAAGGATTAACTGATATTTTGTCAAATGTCATTGCAGAAAAAGAAGATTAGAAGCAGTTTGTGCTCCGTCAGAGCACCGATACCTTTGTTTCCTTGTATCTCAGGAATTATATAATCTGTACTGTGTGGGTATCAAGCATTTAATACAGAACACTGGCAGGGGACTGTGTTTGCTGTGCGGACCAGATATTACAGGATTTCTACAAGACAGAGCCAGTAAATGATGTTTTGACTTAAAAGAGTGAAATTAATTAAAGTGATTAAAAATCACTTCATTTATATGAAAGCCTACTGTTAAGTCTTTAGTGCATATCAGGGGTTTTGGATATGATGTAGGAAGACAGATTAAACTGTGATTTTAATTAATTTGATGCATAAAACTCAAAATGTCACTCTTGTCCTTCTTGCTGAAGGTCCTGAATGCACGCAGCGTGTGTCAAAGCTGCTGTATCTCTCAACCGTCACACCCCGGATTTAGACAAGATCCACACAGCATCAGTGACTGCATCATGGACTACTTGGTCATGAAATCAGCTCCTATTGAGCCTGATGGTGTGAATCCAGTTGACTCCTCAGGATCCTCCGGGTGATTGGACTCCTAACGGAACCAATTTACCCGGTGACTCCGGCCAGGTCCTGGGCCTTGCTGTGTATGGGACTTAGACTCTGTGTGTGTGTGTGTGTGTGTGTGTATGTGTGTGTGTGTGTGTGTATGCGTGTGTGTGTGTGTGTGTGTGTGTGTCTGACAGACAGAAAGAGCATGAAAGTACTTCCGACAACAGTCGGTTGCAACAGAACTGCACACACACAAACGCACGCACACACACACACACACACACACACACACACACACACAGGGTAGGGTGAAGTGCCTGGCCTGCTCCCCTGTCCAGCAGTAATGGGTCTTCTCAGTCCAGCCGAAACACTCAGTCACACTCTCAGCTGGGAAATTGATTCTGCTGAGGTTCCCATTCCATTTGTGTGTGTGTGTGTGTGTGTGTGTGTGTGTGTGTTTGAGAGAGAGAGAGAGAGAGAGGTTGTGTGTCTGACTGTCCATCTATCCAGACATACTGGCAGGTATACTGTTTAAACAACACTACAGTTGGTCAGTTTGACAGGAGATAGCTGTTTGCTTCCCATTTCCCTCTGACAGTCAACATTGCTTCCTTTTACCCTGACCGTGTCCGTTCCATAACTTTTTACCTAGCAGTTATGTTACCACAAAATCATGTCTTAACTTTTTTTGCCAAGTGTCTCAGTCTAGACTGTAAAAAATAAGTTATTTTTCCAAGTAATTCACAATTTTTGACTACTTTTTCTGACATTAAGTAAGATAAGATAAGATAAGATAAGGAAATTACAGAAAAGAAAAGAAAAGAAAAGATAAGATACAATAAGACAAGGTAAGATAAGATAAGATTAGACTTTATTTATCTCACAGTGGGGAAATTTAGCTCAAAATACAGACATAAAGATAAAAAATAAACAGAATAAAGAATTAAATTGAATAAAGAATTAAATTAAAACGAAATGAATATATAAATAAATAAATATAAAAATAAGACATATACATATATAATATACATAAATCGTATACCACTTAAACATAAAAAAAATACTTTTATTACAAATATTAAAGCTTATTATAATGTGACATTATATACAGTCATGGACAAAATTATTAGACGATTGTTTTCTTCCATGGTTTTCTTTATAATAATCAAAATGATTATCAAGAAAACCATGAAAAATGGCAAGATATCAGCTCTTCAATTAAACTCTTTTGAGCTATTTTTGTTGTTATCATTATATTTGTCCAAACAAATGTACCTTTAGTTGTACCAGGCATTAAAACAAAGGATGGTCTAATAATTCTCTCCATGACTGTATATGTATATATATATATATGTATATATATTTGTTTTTATTTTTTTTAAGTGTTATTCAATTGCCTAATGGTCTTGAATAAATGCTTTTTTACAGAAAAACTTTAAACTGAATGTTAAAAAATAAAAATAAAAAAAGGAAAGGAAATGAAATGAAATGATAATAAAATGAAAAAGTCTGTCAGCCAATGCAGCAAATCACTTACTGTCATACTACAGTAAGGAAACATTATCGGTATTAAAAAAAAAAAAAAAACGCCCCAAAACACTCACCGTCAAATAACAGTAAACAACTGTAAGCTATTTTACAGATAAATTTAAAAATGTGCATAATATGCAATTATCTGCATCAAAAATAATAATAATAATAATAATAAAAAATATATATATAGAAAAAAATATATATATACTAAGTTATATATTTATACATATATATTATTATATATATTTTATTAGTATTATTTTATATTTTCCATATTTATATATATATATATATATATATATATATATATATATATATTAATACAGATAATTGCATATTATGCACATTTTTAAATAAATTATCTGTAAAATAACTTACAGTTGTTTACTGTTATTTGACGGTGAGTGTTTTGGGGGTTTTGTTGGTTTTGTTTTAGTTTAGAGGGCAGTGAAGTTTATTTTAATAGTTTAAAGTGGAAATAACACTTTACTTCTAAATGAGGTGTATTCACCAATCAGCAGAGTAGCCAAAGCAACAATCTGTTCAACAACACTGTGTCCTCTCATCTTACTCTGCAGGGCTGAGATGCTGCCACCCTCTGTGTTTTTAATCCCCCCGTACACGTCAAATATTGACTGTATGTGCTCGAGGCAGTGTAATACCACTTTGGCTAAACGTTGTTCACCACACTAGCCAACGTGGAGTACCTGTGATGGAGAGAGTGGGTTGCCACTATAAATACAGAGCTGTCTGATTCACATAGCCTACATGGCTCCTCTCATTCATCATCTATTGTTCTTCAACTCCCACTAGAGAGAGGCAACTGAAAGAGGAGAGGAGGAGTGTGTGAATAAAGGGAGAAAGAGAATGAAACAAGTGAACATGAGTATTTTAGTGTGTAATGTTGGTGAGAGTAGAGAGAGAGAGAGAGAGAGAGAGAGAGAGAGAGAGTGTGTGTGTGTATCATCATGAAGACTGTCAGTGGTGTCTGAGGTTCCTCAGCTTTACTTTGATTAATGTAACACTGTCTTGTTTATCTGAAGCTCTTCAAATTTGTTTTAATGTATGAGGGCAAAAATAAAAACCCTTAACCCTCCCCACATCGCCCCGCCCCAAACAAAACAAAAAACAAAAACAAATAAAACAAAAATAAAAAAAAGAGAACGAGCGAACACACACAAACAACAACAACAAAAAAACATATCCAGGCAGCAGTCACAAGTGGTCACAAGTCACAAGAAGTGCAAATATTCATACTGCAGAGCTGAAGTTAAGTTAAGCAATTAGGTTAGATTAGGTTGGATCAGGGTTAGGGTTAGGGTTAGTTACAATTTTAAGTTTATCCAGTGGGAACGGTGTAAAATTTCATCAGGCCGTGTCAAGCACATATTGATGTCTGGTTTACTCGTTGTAAGATTGAGAGCCACAAATCCTCAGTAATGCTTTCACCCAAATCAAATTCCAAATGTTTTTTTTTGTATTGCTGACTGTTTGTTTGTGTTTTGAAGACCAGAAACTGTATCAGTGACCCTGATGCACAAAAAGATGAGTCATCGAGTTGTACCATGAACAGAATGAGGCATCCTTCCCAGAATGCACCACGTATAGGTCACTCCTTGCATTCTGTCACAGTCACAATGTATTTCGGTCCCTCTTTCACACATATGTTCTCTTTGTTGCGAGTGCATGTGTCTTTGTGAGCCGTGTGTGTTGTGTGAAAGAGAGGGAGAACAAGATCCAACAATGGGAAACAGACTTTAAACCACCGACAACGAGGAAAGCACGTTCCAGCCCATGCTGAGGTGACAGACGCTAACCATGGCAACCTAGCCCCGCTCAAATATCCATCTCAGGAATCGGACACTTCTTGGTCCGATTGTGTGGAATTATCAACAGATTTCACTTGTGTCCATCTCCAAGACCAACATGATCTCACAGGAATCCGTGAAATAGCCACGGATTCGCTTAACTCAAAATCCGTGAAATAGCCACGGATTCACTCAAATTTCCGTGAAACTGACACGGATTTCGCTACAATGCAAGTTAATGACAGTCATATCCCGTGGCTATTCCAACATACAAAGTGATTATGTACATTCACTGAGTGAATATTTAGAAAATGAAACATATATTTCTTGCTAGAAATGTGATCAAAATCCATTTTTATGCAGAAACTAAGTCAAAATATTGATTTTTTTCACTAAAAATGAGAGAACTGTCCGCCATGTTTTTTGTTCTGACCACCGGGACCTTAAAAGTCACGTGACTTGGAACAAACCAATAGGAAAAAATATTAACTTGCATTGTAGCAAAATCCGTGTCAGTTTCACGGAAATTTGAGTGAATCCGTGGCTATTCCATGGATTTTGAGTTAAGCGAACCCGTGGCTATTTCACGGATTTCTGTGAGACCAGGTTCTCCAAGACATACAAAGCTTTAAGAAGCTCATTATCAATTAATTCAAGCTCATTATTGATTCATTCTCACCAGGATGTTGTGTTTCCTCCAAATGTAAATGTTCAGCAGCAGACAGGACTGTGAAGGTTTGCCCTTTGTTCAAGTATTAGCAATAAAGTAGATTTTTCCTGCTGGGGACCTGGGGCTGGGTGTTGCAAAGCTACTGTTTTTGTTTTTTCTTCTCTGCTCTGTGCTGCATCGAGTGGCACAGGAGCTCTGGCCGGGGGCCACATATGCCTCCAAGGTGCTTCACCCTTGTATCTGTTACAATAGGCTGCTCTCAATGTCTGGGTGTTGTTCAGGTGAAACCTTGGAAATACTGAATTATCTGCCTTTGATCTGTTTACTGCCCGGGCAAGCTCCAAACCCCTCGTGTGAGTTTTACCAGCGTGTGGTTCGATATAATGTCAGAGGCTCTCCACTGTATCAAACCAAGAACTTAGGCAGACACTATGGTTAGCTAGCAAAAAAAACTCTTTCCACTTTTATTTTATTTTATTTTATTGTATTGTATTATATTTGCAATTAAGGTATATTTCGCACCCACTACTACAATACTCAGAGTGGAATTAGTACACAAAGAACACACACATAAAGACCACAAAAACCACACAAAACATTACAAAAAGCAGGAAAAACACAAAAAATAACAAACACAAACACAAACACACACACACACACACACACACACACACACACACACAAAATACTAAAAACATACAAAAATACACAAATACCCCAAAATCGCACAAAAAAACTGTTTTGGAAACTATTTGGAAGAAGAGCAGACACTTAAAAAAAATACCTGGCAGCTGATTGAATGAACCATCTGTCTATCACCATCACACAGTACTCTCCAGTTCTCATAAAATTGATGCTTTTGTGGCATCTACACTATCTGATTGATCAGAACCTACAGTTGTGTGACTGAAAAATGTATTACTTGGAGCCTGGCGCGATGGATTTGTGATCTTGTGATCTTGTGATTCTGACGTGATCTTGTGATATCACAGGAATCCTGCTGCCGTGCACGGTAAAGTGGAGCCAGAGTGTGAAGCTGCTTGCTACCAGATGAACTGAAGTGGCTGTTGCACATGTCTGTCCTCTGCTACCCACAAGACAACACTAAAGGGAAAAAAAGATAAAGGAAATTAATTTTTAAAAAATCACTTCCCACTAGGGGTGTGCCATATCGTATCGTTCACGATTATACCGGTATATTTTTTTTATGGGTAAAAAAAATGTATACCTTATTCTCCTTTACAATAATTAATTAAAATAGGCAATGATTAAGATCAGTGTATGTGATGGAATAGTGGCATTAGAATGTGTGAGAGGCTGCAAATTTGAGCTTTTATAAAAAAAAAAAAATCTCTAGTCCACACAGTCTGGCTGCTCTCTCCCCCCTGTTGAGATTTGCAATTTACACTAAATTTAGATTTATGATTTATTTTTATTTTCTTGTACGATTTTTATTCATTCATACAGACAAAAAAAATATTTTTCTATATATTTTTCAGTATTTTTTAATATCGTCAAGTATATCGTTATCGCAAAAAATACTCGTGATAATCTTTTAAGGCCATATCACCCACCCCTTCTTCCCACTAATCTTCAATGGTGAATTATCTTTGCTTGCAGGGAGGTTGGAGTTCAGCTCCAGCTACAGAATCCCCCCTCAGGAGCTGGTTGAGGTTCAGTGCCAATGTCATGACCCATCTCCCAACCCTGTCAGCTCGCTTACTGCTTCCATCGTAGGGCCATGAACCCTGGCGTCCCTCTGCACACTGCTGCCCTCAGATACATGTCACGCAGATCTAAATGTCAATGCCTTATGGTATGGACTTCACACACTGCAAAAAGCCACCTCTCAAAACGAAGAAAAAAGTAATTACTCATTTTCTCAAACATAATGGAAAAAAATATTATTACTATTAATTATTTATTATTTTTTTCTCCTACCAGGCCCCACCCAGTCCTCTTCCGTTCGCTACAGGTGAATAAGGTCTAGAAATTAAATAAAATATTACCTTGGAACTTCTTTTTTAGGTGGAATCAAATGCAGACAAGGTCTAGTGAAATAAACACCTAAATGTGTATTTTTTTTTTGGGGGGGGGGTTCCACTAAAAAGACGACATGTTATGTCCAAAATCTCAAAATTGACAATTGTATTAAAACACATTATAGTTTAATTTGCAAGTTCGGACTGAATTAAAAATGTTTTTAAAGAAAAAAAAAAAGAAAAAAGTACAAAAATTAGGTGTATTTTGCTTAAAATAGCTAAATTATCTGCCAATGGAACAAGAAAATTTGGCTTATCAATACTTTCCAAAACAAGTAAAAATATCTAATCTTAAAGAACCCCAAATAACATTAGAATTAGTGTATTCTAACTAATAAAAAGTAAAAAAACATTAATTAATCTTAATTAACACGTTAAAGTCCCAGCTCTAATACTTAGATTTCAGTTTTTGCAGTGTATGGCAGTTAGGACCCAACATATTATTTCAGACTGCTTACAGCTCAACAGCATCCCTCCGTCAAACCTATAAATATAAATGTGTAAAGGATAGATAGCTTCCACCAGGTCGCAGACAGCTGGGTCGGTGTTGATTGGTGGGTTGGTGAGCTTGTGTCAGCTCGATATGATCGACATGGCACACTGTATATCCCCGTGTATGTATGTTCGTATGTGTGTGTGTGTGTGTGTGTGTGTGCAGTATCACGTGTCCCTGTACTGCAGGTGAAGGTGAGAGCACTGAGAGTTGCATGTCCTACATTTGGCTGACAGGTATTTGTGCTGGATGTTGTGCCATTAGCCTCTGCCCTGGATAAACTCCTGAGATCCCCTTGCAGTCAAACAGACAGTTTCATCATTACGACGATTATTAATGTGACCTTTTCATTCTAATGAGGTTTGCATCAATCATGTAACAGTCAATTGAACATCTCTGCGTGATTTGCATTAATGCCACAAAACAATGTGCCCTTTTTAGCGAACACATGGAATGGATTATACTTATACAGTATTTAGGGGAGGTTTGGTTCGTAACATGCCTGCAAGCATTGATCCAGAAACTGAACATTAGAGCGTCTAAATTGGGAAGAGTTAACCTTCTTAAATATGGTATGAAGCACTTACTAGCTTGCTTGTCATAATGGAAAAACCTCATACCCTATGGCAAGATTCGGTGAAACATTAATGAAACATAAAGCCGTACAGTAAGCCATTAGGCCTCTCTGTCTCACACTGTAATCGATCCACTGGTGCCTCTGTGACTGTAGCCAAGTGTCCTCTTGTTGCTCCAGTAATAGCAGGTGTTCGGGACAGCATCTCCCAAAGTTGAGTCCACAGCCTGTGGAGTGGGTGGAATGTTATGGTCTTCCTGTTGCTCCTTAATTCCTTCTTAGTCCCAGCTGTTCATCTCTTTTCCCACTGAGAGCAAGAAGTAAAACAAGGATCAATCTGTTCTCCTGAATGTCTTTAACCTGCATGACTCCTCACTAGTTCTAGGATGGAGTGGTGGGAGGAGCAGGAGGAAAACAGAAGAGTGGAAAAAGACAAGAGAGAACAACAGGTTGATTCATTTAAAGAAGAAGGAGGGAGCTCTTGTTATTGACAAGCCAGTGGTGGTTTAGAGTTTGAACACTTGTGTTTTCTGTTTGCTTCCCCAGTATATGAACTAAAAGACAGCTATCTGCCATCCTCAGGGTGTAATGCTGCATCTCTTTCTCTTCGGTTGCATTTTTTTTGCACAATTTTAAGTTGCAAAGCACATGCATCTACACTGTAAACAATGTTTGTAGAAATAACAGTAAAACACTGTCAAATACATCAGAAATAGGGCGTAAAATGAAAAATTGTATATCACCGTATTAGACACTTTTAATTACCGTAAATCAAAGAATAGCACAAAACTTTTACTTTTACTGTCAGAAACACACAGTTTTGCTGTAAAAATATAACATTTTCATGCAAAATTTATGGAGAAATACCATGATGTGTGAATGAATGACACAATAACCCTAAAAAATAACAGGATTATTCAGTCTAAATGACATTTTTTGCTGATATTTACATTTAAATTTAGAATAGAAAACCCACTCACTGTAATTTTTACGGTGAGGTTCTGGCAACCACAGCTGCCGGTATTTTTCCGTAAATTAAACATATTATTTTTTACAGTGTACCTGAGAGCTTTTACCTTTTCATTATGCACAATGCACACTGCAAAAACATGACGCTTACCAAGTATTTTCTTCTTATATCTAGCAATAGTATCTTAATTTTTATCATTTTGAGTAATATTTACCAACTGACCATAGCTTTATGTGCTTATTTAATTATTAGTATTTTTATTATGTGCTTATTTTATTCTCTTATTGTTTAAAGACTTGTTTTTAGGATTGACATTGTGAGCCTTTTCATGCTTTTCAAGCTATTCAACTGTTGAATATGGTGAGTCTTTATCTAAAATATTGGCTCCAATTGAGAGTTTTAGTTGTGTGTAGGTTGAATGTTATTTTAAGAGCATTTTCTACCACCAAAACGTGCTCGTTTCAAGAATTGCTGGCTTATTTAATGTGACTACAGTTGGGCTATTCAAGCCACAATTGCTCAAAATAAATATATTTGGATTTATTTCAAACATTGGTTTTTCCGGTGCCGAGATATTTTTTACTTATTTAAATAATTCTTACAAAGAAAAAAATGCTTACTGCACTGGCAGATAATTTGACTTGTTTCGAGCATGTATTTGCTTAATGCTGGTTATTTTTTTCTTATTTTTTGTCAGTTGGTTTTTGCACTGCACTGCTGTCTGTTGCTGCTCCTGTTGGAGCTGACACCACTGCCCTAAAAAGCACTTTTTCTCTTGCTGTGCAAAGTCATAAGCCACAGACTGACAGGTACTGTGTAATGCCTACTGTACCCTAAACGTTGCCTTGTTTACACGTAAGACAAAGCTAAGGGCAGATGGAACCGATGGTGATGCTATTTAAGTGCTATTGAAGCATGAAGCAGGTACTCCTCACTGCTTTACCTACATCTTAACCAGAGTTTACATGAAATTGTACCATCTTATGAAGCTATTGTGAGCTGAAAAAAAAAAAAATATATATATATATTGATTGATTGATTGATTGAGAATTTATTTGAACACAAAATAAAAGATGAACATTTAAAAACAAACGAACAACAATAAATACAAGACAACAACACAAAACTCAACACTTATTTGTGTTCAAAAGGAGTGGGAAGAAGCCAAAGCTTATTAAATCCCACCCCTTCTCCCTATGTTAATTTACTATATTTAGTTATATAACAGTAATATTTATATATATGTATGTATAACACATAGTGATGTAGTTTATAAACTCATTATTACCATTATTAACACACGTAACTTGTTATTAACTTACAAACACATAAGTACACATACACCCATGTAGTCATGAGACAACAATGAACAAACAAACAACAATAACACACAAAAAAGAAAAAATATATATATATATTCTTTAAAATAACTGTAACAATTATGTTCTGAATCAGATTTTTAAAAAAAACATATCAAGGTAGGATCTAAATGAAGCAACACTCCAGATCAATCACTTTAATACATCATGATTAATGACAATGTATGAAGTCCAAACAGTCTTTTTAATTAGAGGTATTGGATTGTTATAGACATAGTCATGCCAATTGACAAATTGGATCCAATTGTAGAGAGCTGTTTGTTTATTAATCCATGTTTGGTAGTTTGGGGATACAGAGTAGATGTAAAGTGGGGGCCATCAAACAATCACTGTACAATCTTTCTTTTGGAATATTTGCATAGAAACATTAAGAGACTTAAAGCTATTTTCATGTTTATTTGCCGAAGCATAATGTGTGTATGTTGAGGGGGCGTCTAAGTACTCAAGCTTATGGGCTCACAAGCACAAGAGGCTATCGTTTGAGTACAGCTGTGTACACATATCGCCTCTCCTCAAATTGATGGGCAACACTTGTTCAGCAGAGTCAAACAGTTGTGCACAGAGTACATGTACATGCTCAATCAACACTAACTGCACCCCCTCTCTATATGACTCATTACTGCTGTGTTGACTCTTTACTCATACATGTTAAACAGGGCAATACATCTTCTGCTGAATACAAAGGGTGTTTATCACTCTATTTACATATTTCATTAGTGATTTTGGTAACACTTTACAATAACCCATCATTTATAAATGGTTAACAGATAGTACATTAATGTTTAATCATCATTTAGAAACCGTATATAGGCCATTTAGAATGGTATATATATAATATATAATGTATTAATGTTTAACTAACTAAATAATTTATAAATGGCAAATAGATTTGTAAGTTTATAGTTACTTTACCATTAACAAACAATTTAATTATAATTAATAGTCTATTAATAGTTTTAGTTGCACTGATTAAACACTTTTAACATCATATTAAGTATGTTAATGATTTTGAAATGATTTATATACCTTTATGAAATGTATAGCACTTTGTAAATGGTTTATAATTGGTCTATAAACCATCTATAAACATCACTTAGTTGGTTATTGTAAAGTGTTACCGTGATTTTTTTTTTAATTTTACAAACAGAATGGACTGAAATGTGTGCAATGAGCAGAGAGGAAGATATGCGATAGAGACATTGATCTACTTCTTCACTGCAGTTCTAAGCCACATGTGATGTGTAATTATCCAGGATAGGACCCTGAAAAAACCCCCAGTAAATAAGGTATTTGTTTAATTAAGTATACAGAAAATAGAAACTGACCAGACGGAGAGCTAAATAAAGCTTCCAGCCACCAGTGAAAGCTCTGAGCTCTCCCCATCTTTGTTGAAGTAAATCATGTTCTTTGTTACTTCACACCCACCTTTCTTACTATGTCGCTGCCTCGTTTATTGTTAGTTTGTGTTTTCAATGTTCTTTCTGGAGCTCATTTTCAAATGCCAGGAAAGTCTTGATGATTAGTGCCATCCAAAATGGACTCACATGAGCCTTTTGTGATGAGCCACTCCTGTTGCTCTGATGTGATCTGATCTACTTGTTTAAGGTCTGCAAAAGGCTTGAAATCATAGACTTTAAATAATGGACGTAGTCACCGTGACGTCACCCATTGGTTTGTGGGCCTGTCTGAGTGGGCGATTCTTTATCTTCTATTTTCTTCTAAATTGGGTCATTATTTACACTATTAACATCATATTATCTTGAATAATATGTTTTACTAATGATTGAGACTACAGTGTTGTCCTAAAATAATTTTATAAGGTAATAAATCGAGCAAGTTTTCAAGCAAATTTTCTCATTTTGTATTGAAATGAATGGACCAAAATGCTTCTGCAGCCGCCGTCAGCGCCCCCCTGTATAATTTTTCTGTAGAATGCAATTTAAGGCACTTCCTGGTTTGCCTCACTGCTCAATCCCGGAGGTTGCCGCTTGTTTGAAACATATCGGTCATGTTTAAAAGAAACTGACAGTTAGTAGCAGGCGGGAACTGTTGATCCTAGTGTCAGAATACCACACATTGGTTTTGGAAAAAAAGTAGTCACTACTGTTGCTTTTTTTCTGGACAGGGCAGTCTTAATGTTAGCAATGAGAAGAACATTTTGTGTATGCCGTGCTGAATGTCATATGTGTGTATGTGCAAGTAAGAGAGTGTGTAAAAGAAAGATTGTGAAAGGAGCTGTGTAATAGGATTGTGGGCCATCTGCCTCCTTGTGCTGCCCACAGACTGTCTAGTGTCCCTAAAGGCTCCCAGCAGCATTGGCAGCTAGCGAGAGATAGAGCCAACTTTGTTTCCTTGGAAAAAGTTGTAAGAAAGTAGGGTGGCATTTAGTTAATTTATTCAAATTGAGCTGTATTTTGCTGCATAATGCCTTTATATGTCCCAAGACAGAGCACAAAACCTAATCTAACCTAGTCTAATATCAGGCATATAGGTCGGCCTGAGCATGCAGCTGGAAATTATCTTCTCAGAATGAGGCCTGAAGGTGAACCACTGACCCCATTCATCTGTGTACATTTTGTGTAAAGGGTCTCCCGGTGGACTCCGAGAGCTGTATGGAAGAATCGTGATGCACATCATTTTAAAAATCCCAGCTTTATGCTGCTTTTCTTACTGAGCAAAGGCTCCCTGCTGCCAAGGAGCGTGGCAATTAAGTCTATCTCATCTTAATCCGATGGCAAAGTCCACCTGAAAAAAGATAATTTCACTCCAGGTTTCCACGACGAAAGAAGTATATCATCCTCATTAGCAAGCTCTCCCGACAGTGGCTTATACATTTACCAGACATTTCATGAAAAAAGTGGCAGCTCAGGTCATCATCAGTGCTGTCTGGAGCCAAGAAATTCCTCTTTTGCACACTGGAGGGAGTGGGATTAGAAATACTGCCTGTCTAGTTCATATCCTGTAAAATGATGAGAAGCACAGGTCCAAATGTTACTGATGGTTTGTGTAAGACCGTTTGCTACTGAAGGGAGTTCTCATTTTGTCTGCAGAACATAGCCCCATGGTAACTGGTAGAGATTCAGTGTTTTTGCTTTAAGGCAGATCAAGTACTTACTGTTGGAAAGGCTTACTTACTTTCACTTTGAATAAAAACACATCTGAAGACTTGTTGAAGGCATCTCTAAACACATACTCAAACTGGTGACTTGGATTTTCCCCATAGGAGATATCACACAGACCTTTGGTGTTTCACAAGTCATTTTAAACAATGGGGTATTTCTATGTGGCCTTCTCAGCTCTGAGCTCTTGCATAGATATATTTACTATACTGTACATTTGAAGCAGGGAGTCTATGGCAATGATTGATATTTGATAATATTGCAGACCAAATATATATTGCATTTTAGAGCTGTATGATGGCATGGCACAGCAGGAAAAAATAAATGTGGGGAGACTTTATGACTTACAAGTGTACAGCAAAAGCTTTTACACAGACAGAGACTTTCCACTCACAAAACCTTGGCGAGTATCTTGCTAGCTTGTTTTAGCTGTCTTTACAGTCGCTATATTGACTGTTAGTACCAAATTAAAAAGTCTGTCAACCTTGAAAATGATATGGTTAGTGTGGGACAAAGATTCGCCTTAAGAGGTCACTTTTTTGTCGATCAGTTTGCAACAGTGAACATACTAACAATAATTCAATGAGCCAGAGCCAACATTGCTATGCAGAAGAAGTCATAATGATCTTGGCTTTAGCAAACTGCTTTGCAACTGGTAATAAAACGCAGCACAATGCTGAATGTATTGTGCAGTGACATAGAATAACCTGGACTTTTACTGCTGGAACATAGTTGTCTGAGAGAAATCCTCCTCCCACTGAGCTGCTCCAATAGTTGCTATAGTCAGCATTCAGAAACCCAACATCTTGACTTGCACTTTTTTTTTATGAAGACTAGGACTTGCCCTACAGCAGTGTCTCCAGTGTTGTGCAAGTTCATACTTCACATGAGGGAGTTCAAAGTTAAGTTCACACCGGATGACATGAACAAGGCCGGGATCATTGTTTGCAGTTTTGAATTTTTATAGTCATTCATTTCTTTTCTTTTTTCCAGAACCGCCATGCACAATTGCATAAAAATACTTCAATATGAATTTTTTTTTGTACTCTAGTGTAGTGGCTACAGGACTACTGGATCAGCTGTGTTTGCTGACTACAAAGAAGGGCAATAAGCAAACATAATTTTAACAGGAGGCGAACACGAGTCAATGGGGAAACTGACTTGGACACAACACTGAGTGCTGTAAGTCACAGTCTCAGTGTCATTAACTGTCACAAGAGTTAAAAACGCTCTTGTTCTATAGTTGAAACTGATGTGTTCACCAAAAACATGGGCAGATTCAACAAATGTGATTGTTCATGCAATACATTGGGAGTCAAAGTGCCTTTCCTTGTGCTAGAGGATTTGCCTCTGTGGGAAAACTAAGTGAAAAATGAAGAGAATCACATGAAAAGAACCAAAAATCATTAAGAGTTAATTCAAAGCTGTGATCACTGCTCCTCTGCATTTGCATTCCAAGCCAAAGTTCGAGCAATGCATTTCAACAAAGGACAAAACTGGAAGTGGAGTGATACGTAACATTTTAGGCATCTTTTAGCCGCACAGAATCATAACTTCTCAAACTGAAAAGAGCTATTCCATTCCCCAAAATAGTCCTGCAGTGCCTTGAATGCATAATGAGGACCTCACAGAAAGGCGGGCGGGCAGGCGGCCACCGGACTAAAATCATCACAACACCATCTCCCCCCGGATCCATAATAGATGACAGTCACAACCAAGGCGTCTCTCATCACCAGTTCATAGAGGGTCAAACCCTCACTCTCTTACAACCAGACTGAGCTAAGTGGAGCTGAATGGATATAATCTGTCACATCCAATCAATTGAAGGACTACAGAATGAAAGCGAGCAGGGTGGGGTTAAAGAACAGAGTGGAGGAAATAGGGAGGACAGAGATCAGACCCACTGAAAAAGATGGAGCATGGGAGGAGCACTGGAAAATGAAAGATGGAAAGCCAACTGCAGAGACAGAGAGAACTTCAATCAAAACCTCCACTTGAATAAGTCATGTCTTTCTAATAGACTGCAGGAAATAGTCATGAATATATAAAAAGGGAATGTGCATTAATCAGATCCTCTTACCTCCTCCTCTTTGTGGGCACACTGAAAATTGTACCTTTTTCAGTCACTAATCTGGCACAGTGACAGAGTCCAAATAGAGAGAGATGAAAAGACAGGGGAGCAGAAAGGGAGAGAAGTGGGCACTCCCAAAAAATCTCTGCAGGCAGCCGGGGATTTGGCATGGAAATAAAAAATATATTGTATTAATAATCTGAGCACACAATCCCTTTATTTTATTTTTTTATATTATTTTCTTTATTTCAACACAATACCCAAAGGGCATCCAGGCACGTCATAAATCCATACAGGCAGACAACATTGAGCAGTAAATAAGATAAGTCTGAAAGAGAATCAAGCATGATGGCTGCTCTTGAGTTCTCTGGCACCTGTAACCTTTTTCAGAGTAGAGGAGAAAAAAAGGAGGTGAGATGGCCGGCAGGGTGGGGTAGACTGGCAGATTAAAGTGCCTTTTCATTTTGCTCCAGAAACAGCTGGGATGCTTTCTTTTCACTCTGCTGGTGGCTAGACTGTGTGTGTGTGTGTGTGTGTGTGTGTGTGTGTGTGTGTGTGTGTGTGCGTGAGAAGGTGTGTGTGTGAGTGAGTGTGCTGCTGCTGGCTACGGGTTGTCACCTGCATTGCAGCGGGAGCTAAATTTAGAGTTGACTCCGACAGAAGTATGAGTGCTTCACTTTCATTCTGCCACTTGCCAGATGGATGGATGGAGGGATGGTCAGATAGATAGATAGATAGATAGATAGATAGATAGATAGATAGATAGATAGATAGATAGATAGATAGATAGATAGATAGATAGATAGATAGATAGATAGATAGATAGATAGATAGATAGATAGATAGATAGATATTGAAGCTTAATGTTGAATGAAAGTCTGAAAGTGCGGGGGCAATGGAGGGTGGAAATGAGGCTGTGAAAGACCAAGATAAAGAGAGAAGACTGAGAGAAATCAGACAGCAGGAGGTTGGTGGGAAGTACCAGCTGCCGTCCCCACTTCTCTTTCATTTTTTCATTCGCCTCTCTCCTCTCTCTCTCTTTCTCTCTCTCATTCTCTCCATCTATTCATCTTTCTTTTGCTCTTTCCATCTTTCTGCATCTCAGTCACGACCAAGACACTGGGCTTTGTGGCTCTGCAGCTAGCATGTGTGTGAGTCTGTGTGTGTGTGTGTGGGCATGTGTGGCCGTGCGTGGGATGGTAATCAGTGTGCTAATGCTCGCACTGCCTGTTGGGTTAGCGTCTGCCCTTTTGTTCCAGCTCAGCCCAGATGTAAAGCGAACAAGACTCAGGCAGCAAGGCTTTGCTGGGTTCATCCAGCCAACACACACATAAAAAACCCTCAGAGTTTCACACAATAAACACACTGGCCTCATTTATTATTGGCTTCTAACTGATTTCTCTCAAACACAGCTGCAGAAGAATGTGAATTTTTAGCATAATCAGCTCCATGGCGTTCTCCAGGATGTCACCAGGGGCCTGAGTCGGCCAAGCCGTGGTGCGACTACTGTATATTTTATGTAGCATTATTTCTTTTATATTCCAGATGGCTGCACTATGACACAGATGAGTGCATCCGATTGCCACAATGTGATAAATGCCAGGAATTTAGGATAAAAAATACTTGTTCAGCAAACCCCTCCCATATGGTAGGATTTACCTCTAACAGCACACCAAATGCAGGACCACACCAAACGCCACAAATCATTAGACTCCAACTGAGGTCTAACGCTGCATTAATAAAAAAGAACATATGGGAATATTTGTAGACTCCACCTCCCATTTAACTTCATGAACACTGGCAGAAAACATGTGAATTCAGTCAAAGGCAATGAATATCAACATTTTAAGAAATCCCTTCCATTCTAACAGTCAACCCAACTTAATAAATAGTAATTAATTCATGATTTATTCATAAGTTCATACTGCACATTTAGGATTCCGGATTCAAACAATTTCGAAGTTGTGGCAACAAAACATCGTCTTGTTTTCCCTGCTGCTTCCCATATCACATGTGCGCGGAATACCAAGCAGGCTGAAATTAGAGAAGTTGTATGAGCACTCTCAGCAAATTCATCACGGTTTATTAATAAAGCTCTGCAGCAGCAGCAGCAGCTCAAGACAAATCTCAGCCATCATCAGCATCATCGGTTTATGACTTCTCTAATTGCAAAGTTTATTGAACCCTACACTCAACCTGAGAGACTCGGCTACACATCGAGCTGTACACTCTTTTCAAGGTCTGATTCAGTTCTGATACTAAATGCCCTTTTTATCAGATGCTCTCATTTACATCCATCCTTTATTTATATCTAAAGGAATCATTGAGGGCAGGCCATAGTTTACAATGATGTCGAGAGCACAGAAGAGAACATAATGACAGAACAAGTAACAGTAGACAGAACACTTGAAAAACATTAAAAACAGTTACAGTGAAAGGCAGAGTTATTGGTTATCATAGTTTTTGCAAATTCAGTATTTTTCCAGCGAACATTAAGCATTAGGCAATCACTTGAGCGTGTGGGATAATTACTATGTGACCAGTTTGATAAAGTGCTGAGGTATGGTGGCATGTTGCCTATCAAGACTTTATAAATGAAAATGAACCAGTGCATATCTCGTCTCATAGATAAAGGTGCCCATCCCACCTTGTTGAAAAGAATGCAGTGAGGTGAGAGTGGAGGCAGAAGCATGAATATAGATAACATCAGCATAATCCAGAACTGATAAAAAAGACAGCCTGAATGATCCGTTTCCTACAGAGGTAGGTTTGTTTTCTGTATAAGTATTCGAGTTTTTGTTTTAATTTCCTTGCAAGTATGTCTATATGGAATGTGAATGTGAGTTTGTGATCTAATGCCCAGATATTTATATTCTGAAACCCTTTCACTACTGTGACCTGTTAAAGTGGTAATGTGTAGACCATCATCTGCAATATGTCTGGCTCTTGAGAATATCATGTATTTGAGAACTAGTGTAAGATTGACAAGAGAATGTTGTAGTTTGTCAAAGGCTTGCTGGAGAGTTTCAATGGCTGAATGTGCAGTATTAGAGGTGTCATCGGCGTAGAGATGGGTGTTACAGTTTGTTATAGTGGATGTTATGTTGTTAATAAAAATAGTAAACAGGGCAGGACCCAGTATTGAACCTTGTGGAACTCCCTTTGTTAATGGTAAGAATTCAGAGCGGTTGGATGTGAGGGTCACACATTGCTGTCTGTGGGATGGGTAGTCCTGGAACCATTTACAGGAATTAAAGTCAAAGCCAATGTTACTGAGTCTTTGTAGTAGCAGAGCATGGTCAACAGTATCAAATGCTTTTGATAAATATATAAAGAGTGCGGCACAATATTTTCCTTTGTCCATGACACATGTAATTTTGTTTGTAACAGATGTAATAGCAGTAACTGTACTATGTTTTGATCTGAAACCAGATTGTAGGGGACTCAGCACATCATTTAGTGAGAGGAATGTTTTGAGCTGATTGTTGACAAGAGATTCTAGAACCTTAGCGAGACAGGGCAGTTTGGAAATAGGTCGATAGTTGTTGAGATGCGATTTATCCCCACTATATAGTGGGATAACATGTACTGGCTTCCATAACTGAGAGATAACGCCAGGAGAAATGGAAAGACTAAACAGGTATGTAATTTGGTCTGCTATATAAGAAGCACCAAGCTGTAAAAAAAAAAAGGATCTATTTTATCCTCACCTGTTGGTTCACATGTGTGATGAATGTCACTTCCAGCAAGGTCACAGAGAAAAGCCTCCTCATTGAAGTGTTTCAAGTTTCTTTTGAATACAATTTTGGAGCATGATTTTTCAATTTTTGCACTTCTGACACAGACTACAGGGCAGTTGTCACTGATGCCAAGGCCAAAAACACCAGAAACAGTTATTTTTGTCTCTCCTGTCAGTGCTGACTTTACTGGGGTTCTTTGTTAGGTCTTGTTGGCTCATTAATAAACGATTATCACACGTCTTTTAAAGGATCTGAGTCAGAAGTCAACCAGTTAAGATTAAAGTCACCCAAGACCAGCGTCTCGATTTGTTGTACTGAGCGATCAGGTCAGCTAATGTAATGATTGAACTGGGGATGGCTGGGGGTGGTCTGTATGCAACCACGACGGGTGGAATTATTACTGGATAGGTTGATTTTAAGAGCGATAAATTCAAGGAATGTGGTATACTGACATTTTGTAAAACAGTGAAAGATAAACATGATTTGACATATACAGCCACATCAACCCCTTTTCTCCCAACTCTGTATCTTATGCAAGGAAACTTCTGATTCATGTATGCTATCTTTAAGCCAGGTTTCTGTTAGGACCAGGATGTCAGGGTCAGTCTGTGATATTAGAATTTCCAATTTATCTAATTTAAATTGATTGCGCAGACTTTGTATTTGTGATAACGACAGGAATACTGAAGGCAGGAGCAGAGACAGAGAGTTGGGGGTAGGGGTTGTTTCGGATGTCATACTGCTGAGTGGAAGTTAAATGTTTATGGATAGTAGACGGGAACCAGCTAAATTTGGGTGTAGCCAGTTGTTGTTGTTGTTGTTGTCATTTGATATTGATAAGATGAATTATATATTACTCTAAAGCAACCTTTATATCAGAATGATCAATCAATATGCAGATTGCATTTCCTGATCAAATCCTGTAAGAAAAAGAAAGAGTTGGTTGGATGTTGGTTGGTTGGTAAGTTGGTTGGTTGGTTGGTTGGTTGGATGGATGGATGGATGGATGGATGGTTGGTTGGTTGGTTGGTTGGATGGATGGATGGATGGATGGATGGTTGGTTGGTTGGTTGGTTGGATGGATGGATGGATGGATGGATGGATGGTTGGTTGGTTGGTTGGTTGGTTGGTTGGTTGGTTGGATGGATGGATGGATGGATGATGGATGGATGGATGGATGGATGGATGGATGGATGGATGGATGGATGGATAGATAGATAGATAGATAGATAGATAGATAGATAGATAGATAGATAGATAGATAGATAGATAGATAGATAGATAGTGTATCCACATATTTTTCACCATGTGCTGCAGACAATTAAAATGGGTGCTCAAACTATCTCAGAGGACACACAGACTATCAGACGTGATTTTAAATTCACTTAAAGCGTCGGCTGCGGTGGTGCAGGGGTGTACAGTTCACAATTCATATTAGATTGTATTAGATTTCACTATTGCTCCTTTTCTTTTTGTCTGTGTGTGTCTTTCTGCTCTATAATTGCTAAGGGAGGAGAAGGATTATATTACACTGGCTGGCAACTGGGGCCTCAGTCCTGCCCTGAAGGGCTGCAGGCGAGGCCAAGGAGCACCACAACCCAGAGGGAAATATGATGCATTTCCAAGCTATTTGAATTACACAACAGTCCTTATCCATTGTCATGTTGGTGTCCTTGAGCTTGACTCTGAACCCCCACCTGCCGCCTCAAAGATCCACTGTGTCCGTTGACCTCTGTGGTGGAAAGCAAAAATGTATATGTGCACCTCAGGAGGGCAGATGAGGAGGAAAAAAACTGCTAATGAGGCTGGATGTAATGTGGAGGGGTGCAGAGGGGGAAAGAAAAACATACACAGGCAGGTTTGTCGACCACAAGGTTGCCATGGCTCATTAAGATTGTTAAAAATACAGGTGAATTGTGCATGAGAACAAAATCCACTGGAATCATAACAAAATCTGCACAAGGAGCACAGACCCAGACCCTTGTGTGTGACTGGTGGAGAGAGAAAGAGGGAGAGTGTTGAACGTGTCACACATTTCTATTTATCTAATTATCATTTTCTCTGTCTCCTCCATCAGAGTGTTTCTCCAGGAACCCTACTGGAAAAATAATTATAAATTGCTGTCTCACAGCAACACATTTCTCATATCTTCGCTATCACAAAGACAAACTGCCAAATGATGCAGGCATAAATTCTCTCCTCAGATAGTGCTCGCTCATTGGGTGAGGAGGTAGCAGGGATCGACACACTGGGGAGGGAAACAATTTCAAATCATTGGAATGCAAAATTGAAGTAAAAAAATACATCTTGACTGTTGTGGTGTTTTATTACACCTCCTCTTTTTTACATTGCTTCATCCATCAAATGCTGAGAGAAGGGCCCTCATGCAACCTTCTTGACTGCGTCCCAATGCACCAGCAGCGGCTCTGCATGGAAACTAAATCTGTTTTCTACATAACATGCTGGGATTAGATTATTTGAAGGTTACAAGTTTGTGAATTGTGTGAAAGGTGTTTTTATATACAGTTTGAAGTTTATTTTAAATGCTCTTGTGGGGAAGAGTATCATGCAACCTATTTTTGATTGGATATATTGGATTTTATAATCAGATATTTTGAATTTGAATTGCAAAAAAACAGAATTGCACTGACTGCACATGGAACAACACATACTTTAGTATACTGTTTGTGTTTTAGAAGGATGCAATACTTTATTCTTGTTGGAAGTGTTCGTTTTAAAAGAACCTCAATGTTTTATTCATTTTTTCATTTATCCTTTATTTATTTTCTCGAGGAATCATTGAGGGCAACCCTTCATTTACAATGATGTCCAGAGTAGAGGGAAAACACAAAACAGCACAGACAAAACACATGCAAAAACATTAAAAACAGTTACAGTGAAAGGCAGAGTTATTGGTTATCATAGTTTTTAACCCTTTATAGGGCACTCCTGGGACTTGAAAATGTCAACCCTGAAGTGTTATTGAAGGATATTACAAGACTTTTTGCAAAATGTTTCATTTTTATATTGCAAATCAAGGTAAATTGAGTCATTATTATTATTATATTTATTATAGTCTCATTCCCACAGCAAACCTAAATAGACAATAACACGTCATTTGCATCCATCACCACTTTATCTTTTACATTTAAACTATTTATTATCTTTTTAGACTACTTATTACATATGTGTAATGTCTGAATGTCTTTTTTAAAGCACCTTATATATGGGAAGCACACTTAAATTTAGTTGTATATATACTTTTTTAATACAATGACAATAAAGGAAAGCTTGATTCTTGTACGGTTTACTGATTGGTCAGATGCCACAGTGTCACTATCTGTGATGTAGAAATACATGTGGTCCTATGAGCTCACGGAGAGAGAGGAGACCTGTTATAGATGTCCGCTCAAGTTACCAAATATGGTTCTTTGCCTGATAAAGGGTTAAACTGGCCCATAGTTATAATTGTGTTGAGTTTGAGTGAATGTTGTAAGATGTTCCAGGTAGATGCAGGAGAAAAACTGAAAGCAGTTTTTCCCAATTCAATATTTGTCCAGGAAACATTGAGCATTAAGCATCACTAGAGCGTGTTGGATAATTATGATGTTACCAGTTTAATATAGTGCTGAGGTATAATACTTTATAAATGAAGAGGAACCAATGCATGTCTCGTCTCACAGATAAACGTGTCCATCCCACCTTGTTGATGTTGATGGCCTCTTTCAGGTTGGAGAAACATGCATGAACATATCAGACATGAGTAGTAGGGATGACGCCGATCGATCGGCAACTGATCGGATTGGCCCGATATGATAAAAAAACGATCGATCAGAAAATCAGATCAAAGGTTAAAATCACCGATCCGATCACATTATACGTACATGTGCTTCATAAGTGTTTGTTATGGTGTGATATACATTCAGGATCCAAAGGTGGCGGTAGTGCGCCGAAACGCTGCCGATTTAAAACGAAGAAGAAGAAGTGTTGTCTTGTGGTCACGCAGCCTGCATGCACCGACACACACCCACAACATGTCTGACATATAGAACTTTATCCAAGCAAGTGAGTCCGATGTCACCATAGACTGTATATGTATATGTCACACACAATTTATGCAAGCGTTTAGACATTTAGAGAAATGTTAGTGTGAGAGTGAGCGATAATAATATGTTACACTGTACTGTATAACAATGTGCAATAATGCCACCAATGTTCAGACTGGCATTTTGCGTTTGTTTAGCTTGTTAATTAGGCTCAATTTTTATTTGAATTTTATTTTATACGATATATGCAACAATACAGCCATTTAAAATGGATAGTATAAATAAATGAACTTTCAACATGAAGCTCTTGCCTGTTCTTGACTGCCCTATAGAGGCCATGTTGGCATATTGTTTTCCACAGTGCCACTGCTGCTATGAAGGAATATTAAAGTTACTGCTATGCAATAAATAAAGGTCAATCTAGGTAATCTAGTAGTATCTAGTAAATAAATGATTACAAGGTTAACATAAATGAAAGACTATAGGCCTGTGCATGAGTGGATGAATTGATCGGGGGGTTCAAATATTAATATCGTCCCACGTGATCGATCGGTTCTGATCGGTAATCGGATCGGTGAGGCTTTAAGTGATCGGTATCGGTCCCAAAAAACCTGATCGGACCATCTCTAATGAGTAAAAAATATGATATACCGTATTTTCCGGACTATAAGTCGCTCCGGAGTACAAGTCGCACCAGCCATAAAATGCATAATAAAGAAGGAAAAAACATATATAAGTCGCACTGGAGTATAAGTCGCATTTTTGGGGGAAATTTATTTGATAAAATCCAACACCAAGAACAGACATGTCATCTTGAAAGGCAATTTAAAATAAAAATAGAATAGAGGCAACAACAGGCTGAATAATTGTACGGTATGCTTACGTTACATGACACAACTGAGAACGTGCCTGGTATGTTAACATAACATATTAAGAGTTATTCAGATAACTATAGCATAAATAATATGCTAAGAAGTTTACCAAACCATCCGTGTCACTCCAAATAACTAAAATCCAATGAAATCTTCATCCTCGGTGTCACTTTTAAACAACTCCACTAACTCCGGAGGTAGAAGATGCGGCGCTTCTTCTTCTACGTCGCTTACGGCAGACTCATCCTCATACTCGGCCTAGAGCGCCCTCTTGTGGTTTAGTGTGAAAATAACATGTGAAATGATATACCGGTAATAATGTGTTAATAATTTCACACATAAGTCGCTCCAGAGTATAAGTTGCACCCCCGGCCAAACTATGAAAAAAACTGCGACTTATAGTCCGGAAAATACGGTATGTAGTTGAGGTGATCATTCTGGATCAATAAAGAGGACATCCGGCAACTTGCAGATGTTGTCAAGAGCTGTTGCAACCTCAACCACAAAACCAGACAGGCACAGACAGAAAAGCAAACTCCAGGCGATCATTCACACAGAGAGAAAAGAAAGAGACCAAGGCTGCTGAGAGTGGGTGCTGTGGTTAGTCATAGAAAACACACTATGCTTAAACAGTTACGAACAAAGACTCAGCAAACAGTGGCTGAGTCTGCAGGAGGATGAAGACCCAGATAAAAGTAGACAAGATGAAACACACACGGGAGCCATGGACCAAAGCCGGCAGACAGTCCTGCAGAAAAAAAAGCTAGAAGGAAAGAGAGAGGACTTGGAAATGACTACATCTACTTTTTTCTACAAATGTTGATTAGCCCTTTGCACCTGTCCACGCTCACGATGCCAGTGAAGTCTGTTTAAAACAGCTGCTCTGCTACAAGTAACGAGTTACTGGCCATATTTGTATTTTCACACATAAAAAATCAACAGCACAAGCCCTGTAGTATCACACTTTGTTAGCTGGCGCACAGTTCAAGTTTTGCAATATTGGATTTAAATAAACAGCAGACTTCCATAACAACTGTGCCATTTTTGCTGTAGACCATTCAACCTGTCTCTACACTGTAAGTGGCAACAATCCTGGAAGATTAGGTAAACAAAAAGAGCTAAATCACTCACAAAATGATTAACAGATAGATCAAAACATTAAATATACTTTTTGATGCAATAAAAGGTTTGGTAACACTTTACAATAACCATAATTTATAAATAGTAAACAGATAGTTTATTAACGTTTAATCATCATTTATAAACCGTATATAGGCAATTTATAATGGTAAACAGAAAATGTATTAATGTTGAACTATAATTCATAAATGCCAAATAGATGGTATATTAATGTCAGTCGATAGTTACTTTACCATTAACAAACAATGACATTATAATTATTAGTTTATTAATAGTTTTGCACTCATTTTAACATTTTTAACACCATATTAAGTGTGTTAAGGTTTTTGAAATCATTCATATACCTTGAAGAAATTGGTTTAAAGCATTTAGCGATTAAATATGTATGTAAATGGTTTATAAACAATCTATAAACATCACTTAGATGGTTATTGTAAAGTGTTACCAAAGGTTTATTTACATTAATAATGTTTTCTGAAAAATGCAAATTACTGCATTTAATGAACTCTTCAACTAAAATGTTATTACTCATTTCATTTATTGATAATAAAAATCTTATATGCATTTATATCATAGGATAATTGTCTTCCCATCCCAGTAAGACGTAAAAAAAAAAATAATAATAATATTCATAAATTCCCCTTGCCATGACTTTATCCTTATTTTAGTGGCAACATGTGTCCCCTCCCCCCACACTGCACAGGATCATCAGAATAAGTTGACATAAGCTGAAAAGAAAAGCATAACCTATACAATGAAGTAGCGCGCACTATAAGCACACTTGACATGGATTACAATGTAATAAAAAGAATAAGAATATAGGTTTAAGACTATTTTCAGAGAAGCTTTTCACGCTCACATCCACTGAAGTCTGCGCAGCGATGGTGTTTGCAACCACGAGTCTTCTTGGAAAGTTTCAGTCGAGCTGAATGAAAGGAGAGATCATTACTCCCAGCTGTGTCCAGAATCATTTCATTCCAAGTCTGACTCGAACTGAAATTGAAATAAATAAGTCGGGCTCCACAGCTGAACCGTTAGCTGTTTATAGATTCTCACACATTAACACGCTGTGGAACAACTGTGCCCGAGCTGCAGTGTAATATCCTTAAGATACACGCCAACACTGGATCAAAAATGTGATAGTGGGAAGGAGGGAAATGTGATTACACCCCAGCTGCATGGGAACACAGATTCTGCATAACCAGGTTATTGCAATTAAGGTAAACATGCTCCAAAAGCTTGCCTTCACTTGATTTTCCAAATAGCTCGGCTTCTTGTGTGCATACAAAAGGACAGTGATGACTTCATCCATCAAATGCCAGCAGCTCTCCTCAGTTTGGGGGACAAGAAAAAAAAGAGCTAACATCAAGAAAAATGATGTGTGGCTTCAGGTGAGAGATGCCCTTAATGGATCAGCAGGAGCAGAGGAGAGAGGAGACCTCAGCCTCAGCAGAGGCACGATTTAAACATGTGTCATTAAAGTCAAATGGGTCGCACTTTTATCTTTCTTTGAATTTCCTTACATGCACCTCAGAAACGTAAGGTTAAACCACTACACACGACAGGTTGAAGACAGAGTGCTGAATTGTGTCAAAGTAGAAAAACATTTAGTACACAATTGGGAAAATCAAACATCTATGCTCAAATAAAAACATATACACTACCGGTCAAAAGTTTTAGAACACCCCAATTTTTCCAGTTTTTTATTGAAATTCAAGCAGTTCAAGTCAAATGAACAGCTTGAAAGGGTCCAAAGGTAAGTGGTGAACTGCCAGAGGTAAATAAAAAAAGGTAAGGTTAACAAAAACTGAAAGATAATGTACATTTCAGAATTATACAAGTAGGCCTTTTTCAAGGAACAAGAAATGGGTTAACAACTTAACTCTATGGAGTCTTGGGATATTTTGTCCATTTTTGAATTCTTTTCATGTCTTTGTAAGTCATTTTGTGTCTTTTTTTAGTCCTTTTGTGTCTTTTTTTAGTCATTTTGTGTCTTTTTTTAGTCCTTTAGTCCAACATAAAATGTGATTTTGAATCTTTTTTTTTACTTTCAAAACACTATCATGCTCAATAAAGAATTTTAAATGTTGCAAATGTGCATTAATTTCAGAGTACACTGAGACATTAAACTGCATCGTTTTCAATTAAATTCTGAAAAAGTTGGTGTGTTCTAAAACTTTTGACCAGTAGTGTATGTTAGAATGAAAATATAAATAAGAATTGGAAAATAGTTAAAAGACTTGGGTTAAAGAAGTGAGATAAATAGAAAGTAAAAATAAAAATATGTATATTGTGCAGGTGTTTCAATGTCCTTACAGCAAACAGGGATTTTTTTTCATCCTTTTATCATAATTATTATAAACTTTTGAATAAAGTAGTGAAATGTTAAAGCTAATGCCAGTGTATTCCAGTGTAATACCTCTAATAGCCACTAGATGGTGGCTCCAGGAATGATGTTCATATAGAGATTAATGTTAATATCTTTCTAAAAATACGAAGTGAAAACAAATTTTCAGCAAAAACACACATGCACAGTCTCGGCTAGTTTCATTTTTTCCAGTTTTCTGTCACTTTTGCAATGTTTTTCTTGCTCGCTGTGGCATCAAAGCCAATGCTACTGTGTGCTCCAAACTCTTTTCCACTGAAAAATGTTGAAAGTAGTTTGCTTATTATTCAAGTTTTCTTATTTTGTGTGTGTGCATTTAAAGTCTACACTAGCAAAAACAACCAGGCTTCCAACACTCAAGTATATTCAGAAAGTGTGTGTGTTGCATCAGTTAAGTTTCTCTCCACATCAGTGTCCACAGTCCATCTCCCAGGTGGCCGTTGGCGTGTGTTTCTCATGCTGAGGTCTGAGCCCAGCAGTAGGTCTCTGCAGCAGGCTGAATCGAGCAGATAATTCCCTGTGGGTCGCCACTGAAGCCTCCCTCATCTCTCAGACCCAGTCACAGATTAATGGCCTGGTGGCTGAATTCAGACGCTCTGTCTTCTCTGATAATCAAAGGCAGAGCACACTAGCATTGGGAGGGAGTTTCTTTAGAGACAAAAAAAAAAAAAAAAAGCAGAAAGAGAAAGAAGGGAGAGAACTAATGTTGTCAGGGGACAAAAAAATAAATCAACTAATCAAACAAATGGCTCAAATTGTGACCTTAAAAAGGTTTCACAGTCTGTACAATTGTGTGGTGGATTTATATTCATTTTAGCAATTGTAGTGTATATTTAACCATTTTTCTGTAATTTCTGTCCTAATGGAGAAGATTGGATAAGGCAGATAAAAAAATAAAAAAATCCCACATCTCCAAAATATCTTTTCCGGAACCATGACAACAAGTTGCACTGATGACAAATGCATTTTCAACAATAACTAATTAACAAATTAACCCACATTATAGCACATTAATGCACTGCCAAATGATGACATGGGATAAACATTTAAAAAAGGGAAATGGGAAACAGCATATCAATAATTGCCCTTTAAGAAGGTTTATTGAATGAGCTTATAGCCCAGAATAAAGTGAACTGCTTCATTAGAAAGATAAAGTGTCGGTCTGTGTTCAGACCATATGTGAGATTTTAACAAGGATGCAGCTTTTTTTAGCTTGTTTGTTTGCCTGAGTGTTCACTGATGTGCATGTAAGCCTCATCCTGACAGTGCAGCAAGTTTTCTGAAGGGTGAGAGACGGAGGAAAAGACAGAGAAATGTGTTCCATTACTGCCGTTCTATTTTCAGCTCTACAAAGCGGTAAGCACCACTGTTGGCTCAGACTAACATCAGAGCAAAGACAGAGCTTTCATTGTGCCTTTTATGCCTATACAGTATAAGTTAGGGTTCTTCTTATTTAAAATTCAGCTGCAGTGACTTGTTGCAGCATTTTACTTCACTGAAACCAAACCAAGCCTTCAATCCTGTGAGAAGTGAGAGATAAGACAGATGGGAAATCCTGCATCCCCGTGTTAATCCCTAGTGGCACTGCACTTGAGTCGGAGCCACAGCGGACCAAAGAATTTTTTTTTTTTTTTTATAGAAGGAGAAGACAATGTGAATGCAACATCTGAAGCCATTTTATCTTTTTTTTTTTCACAGAGGTCTGACTTTGGTTAGAAGGGATTTCTTGGAACATGTCGGATGTTTGACTGATACTTCCTGAGCTGTCTGGATGATTCTTTCTATCAGTCATGCTACCTTACTTCTGATGATATGGAGCAATTGCGATCACTCATTTTTGCTGTAAAATTTCAAGGGTTACATTTAGATTTAGAGGTTTTATATTTTTATCAATTCATAAAAACTGAGCAGATACTGTTGGCAGTCCAATAAAATGGCCTAGATACATTTGCAAAATTACCATATATGTATGTGTGATTTCATGTGTGGTTAAAGACACAGAATAAATATGTTGGTAAAATTATATTAAAAAGGGTTAAAAACTCATAATTCATTTAAGGTATTAAAAATATGTGTTCATGGGTTAAAAATCGATTAAAATGTGTTAAAATACATGTTCAATGGTAAAAAAAACAACAACAAAAAAACAAACTCATAACAGAGCACAGTGATTTTAAAAGGATGTGTTTTCGGTGATTGATTAATTTTGCCTACAGGCCTGAAGAGGGAGCCCTTGCCGCTCGATGCTTCACTTGTAATGAAGCTAGCAAAGGGTTCAACAGTGTCCTATCTCTTCATTTACTAGTGATGTTCGATACCATCGATTTCCTTTCCGATCCGATACTGAGTAAAATTCAGGCTGGTGTCGGCGATACCGATCCGATACCAATACTTTGTGCAAATACACCTAATGTGCCTGGTAAATCTAAAAACAGTGTATTTCAAATGGCTTGAGAATGAATACAAGACATCAGAGTCACTTATTTAGATATTTATTTTAAACTCAGAAGTATACGGACTCATTCACAATATAGCTTCTTTTCCGCTCCGCCATTGAATTACACACACACACACAGAAGAGTGAGCAGCAGCGTGCCACTGCGCTTACGTATTACGCTCTTATCCAGGCGGAAGAAAAAGTAGTTCCTACCAGCAGTGTGTCATTTAGACAAGATCGGAATAGTTTAGTTACTTTCCACTGTATTCCTCTTAATGATATACATTACCACAAATGAATGAAATATCAAAAGTATCGATATTTTCATTTGAGAATCGATTTTAGAGCAAACAGATCTGGTATCGGAAGTATCGATATTTCAGTATCGATCCGCACATCACTATCATTTACATTTCCCTCTTCAGGTATGAAAAACACAGTAATTGTGTAATGTGGTTGTAGGTATATTTCGTTCATAGTTCATGAGTGCCCGGACGTAAAGCAGGCAGTCGTCGGAAGTGTTATTTTGTATCTTTTGTTGTGTGTCGCTGGTGTAGCATTGTTGAGTAGCAGTAGCTAAGCTAACTAGCCACCTGTGGCTCCCGGTACAGATTCTCAGGTCTGAGAAGGCACTGTGTGCGCGCATGTTAAAAGTCTGAGAGAAATACTGTGTGTGTATATTCTCAGTAAGGTTATTCTTGTGTAGTGTTGTTTATTAATGAGTACATGAGGATGTAAAATGTATAAATTCTGTTTTTTTCACTTGTAATGAAGCTGGCAAAGGGTTCAACCGTGTCCTTCATTTACATTTCCCTCTTCAGAGCAACATGGTCTCACAGGAATCCGTTAAATAGCCACAGATTTGCTTCACTCAAAATACGTGGAATAGCCACGGAATAACTCAAATTTCCGTGAAACTGACACAGATTTCGCTACAATGCAAGTTAATGACAGTCATATCCCGTGGCTATTCCAACATACAAAGTGATTATGTACATTCACTGAGTGAATATTTAGAAAATAAAACATAGAATTCTCGCTAGAAATGTGATCAAAATCCATGTTTATGCAGAAACTAAGTCAAAATATTGATTTTTTTCACTAAAAATGAGAGAACTGTCCGCCATGTTTTTTGTTCTGACCGCTGGGACTTTGAAAGTCACGTGACTTGGAACAAACCAATAGGAAAAAATATCCATGGAATACCCACGGGATATGACTGTCATTAACTTGCATTGTAGCGAAATCCGTGTCAGTTTCACGGAAATTTGAGTGATTCCGTGGCTATTCCACGGATGTTGAGTTAAGCAAATCCGTGGATATTTCACGGATTCCTGTGAGACCAGGTTCCTTCAGAGGGGTCATTACATATGACACACTTTGGCAATAAAGACAATCGATTTATAATTAAATTATGCAAAAAATTTGGGAGCAAAAGTGACATATTTTGTCAACTTTCTTGGTACCTTCTTTACTCACATCTGAGTTGAGACAAACATGAGTTAAACGTTGGAGTTTGGTGTTTATTTTACTGGTCAAAGACTTCTCCTCTCAGGACAATCAACAAGGATGATTTGAAGGGAGAAGAACTGAAACAATCATTTTTAATTTGATTATATTCTGATATCCTCCGGGTTTTTGTTGATGCTTCCTTTTGTCTTTTGGTTCTTGGCAATAACATGATGCTCTCCAGCTCTCAGTTATGACAAATGTGCAGCGCTGACACATTTGCTGCTGCTGTGATTGGGTGCTTCCCTTTTTTGTACTATCTATCTGTCACGCAAAAAATAATAATAAGTCTCCCCATGAACACTGGAGCACAAACTGGACTAATCAGTTACAAGATGCTTCATTAAAACTGGACCAGTGCTGTAGCTGTTAAGGTCTTTGAGATTTTTCTTTTTTCCTTTTGACCTTTAATTACAAAGTCCCCATTAGGCCAATAACAGTCTTTCTTTAAATGTCACAGTAGTGGCACAATGAACAGCTTTATCAAAATTGGACCCGTGCTGTCCTGGACATCAAATCAGGAGAAAAATATGTTTTTCATGTAATTATAGCACCCTCACAGGCCGATGTTTGTTGGGTGTTTTCACATTGGACAAAGGTAAAAAGATGCATTTACGGCAAAGTCTGAATCTTCCCACCCTGTTTTATTGCAGGATAACCAGCACATTTAAATATCTATAAGATACATATTTGTACTTGAGTAGAGACTAATTGATGGGTTGGGCAGAGTAAGTAAGATCATTGATAGTACAGTGTGTCTTCCTGTGCAGATAAATACATGTCTATGGAACAGTCAGACCTGCTCCCATGCTGCGAGCTCATCCCGCTTTTGATAGATTCAAGGACTGATCTCAATCTCTCCATCTGTAGTTTGCAGGCTTCCATCAACTTCCCTCATTTCTCAGTAACGAGCCAGCCCATTATTTCTTATTCAACTTCCTAATTTAGATCACAAGTGGTCTTTCCCTTCAGCCCGGAAACAAAAACCACAGCAGGGAGCTGAGGCCTGGAGACAGCAAGAGACTGATAAGGAAGAGTGGCTGAGCTGACACCCTTTGAGTTTCCCCCCCATAGTGACTAATTAACCTTTCAGGTTCTTCATGTCCCCATCATCACTGCAATACCCATCTGTGCTTCTGCGCATGTGTGTCGGATCATACTTATGTCTCCACAGGGGGGGTGACATTTCCTCTGGACTTCTATCTTCGATTGTCAAACCTTTCTGTCCTTTCCCACCTTCCCTCCCACCAGCAATCCTGTCTGTTTCTTTAGTCAAAGGCGGTCTTTATAAAGCTCATTATGTAGGTAACTACGGCAGATTGGCCTCTTTACTTTAGCCTCACAGTAGGCATACAGTATTAATGACTCCGTGGCAGCTAGCTGTTTGCTTAAAAGATCCTTTTATGAAGACCTACAAGGGACCATTCCTTTTCAAGTTGTTTCTTCGCCCTCAAGAGGCCTTTTCTCCCACCTAGGAGGACTACAGTACCCAATAAAGGTACAGTGCCACCTAACACATTTTTTGGAGTACAAGTAACAAAAAGCAAGGTATTGAAGCTGCTGTGGTGGATGGATAACTATCACATTGCCAGCCGTAATGCTGAAGACTTCTATCTCTGCCTCAGACAACAGTTTGTTTTAGACTTATACTGATTCCACTGGATGCGTTACGACCCCGAAACGGGTCAGTCCGCAACGGTTGACCTCGTTAGCGGCGGTTAGCTATAGTTAGCTCTGTAGCACTACAGTGTGTATGTGCTGCTGCTGCAGGAGGTGTTCACTTAGCGATCTCTGTTTGTTTACAACAAGCACCGGAGTGAGCGGTGTCAGTGGGGTGAAAAGACGAGTGAAAACCTCTAACCTGTTGACTTCAGGTCTGTCCCCGCCCATCATCACGTCTTCAAGTTGTGAAATACGATCCACCGTTAACCTGAGGTATTTTATTTTGAATATATACCGGATGTTTTATTTTGTGTCTGTGCACGAGTTCCTGCCCCGAACAATCTGCTCTGTGCTGAATTGATGCACCATGCTCCGTCGTCCGACAAAATTAGAAGCTCTGCGCAAGTGTTGGAGGGCTGACTGATGGCCGTGAGACGTCGGACTCACTACGCAGCGGATCTGGAGTCGGTGGAATCTCACACAGTGATTATAATGAGTGCGTTACAGCTCCGCCGACGGATCTGCAGCCGTTACGCATTCAGTGGAATTTAGGGGTTAGACTTAGGCGCCATTCACATGAGGACGCTTGCAGGTAAAAACGACAAAATATTCAATTGGAAGTTCCTTTCGTTTAGACGGTGACGACGTTTTTGGGGCTTAAAAACGCTAAAATGTGAAACCACCCTCCAGAGTGTAAAACTGTAATCCGCTCCACCGTAGCGTGTCCGTCTATACTGCCAAGACACAAAACTCTGCTCAGATCTGCTCACGCCACGTACGCGTTTACGTCACATACATGCTCCAGTACAGGGAAATAAACAAACATGTGGGATTATTTCCATGCGTCGGTATTCAGTTATACATAGACAAATGCACATTTGAACAAAATTCTCAATTTAAGATAAAAAAACAACAACTTTAAAAATAGAATATTTATATTGCATAAAAGTGTAGTAGCAAAAGTGTTTAGTACATAGACAATAAATAGACATAAATGGTTACAGAAATCATAAATGATGACATAATTTGGCCTTTTATTTAAAAAGTTACCTATGGAAATTCTTTTTTCCAACTTTAAAAACTATTTTGATTTTATTATTAACTTTCTATTGTGTGTGTTGCCTCTACAACAACCTGTAGTATTTCATATACCTTACTTGCACCCTGGATCCAACTGTAGAGCAGTTAAAGTTCCCCTTGGTGCACTAAACTCAGTACAGTGATCAACGAAGTCAGAGCCTGGAAGAAAGATGTAAACTCTGCATATTTAGTGTCGACATTATAATTTGTTCCATGAGACGAGTGAACATGATGTGATGATATTCAATTAGCTGCCTGTTCTGTCGGTCTTCCATATTTGATTTGCCTACTAACTAACACTTAATGGCATTGAGACTTGTAAAGAAGTGTTGCCTGGAGGCTCCATGCAGAAATCTCTTTCAGACTGTGTGCTTATACCAACGACTTCTACAGCAATTTTAGAAAAGACAGTTAAAGTTTGGGTAATGACTGTAAGCTCACAGGAGACTATAGTGTTAGTTTACATTATATAAGTACCTTTCTTTATGATATTTTATCGGCAAACAAATCATTTTAAGTATGTCCTGTTGGGTGTAATGGAAACATTAGCCTGAATTTCCAACGCTTTTACAATAAAACAAACATGTGGGCATAGCACTGCAAAAAAGTTGTGTCTAAAAACAAGATAAAAGCACTAAATCTGAGGGAAATGATCTTGCTGCATGGACAGATAATTTCACTTGACAAGATTTCTTAAATTAAGATTATTATTATCTAGAAATAAGCATGTTGAATGCTTAAAATAAGAATTAACTCTTAAAACAAGTTCAATTATCTAAAATTTCTAAATCTAAAGTTTTTTTTTATCTTGGTAAGAAACAAATAATTGTCAGGTCACTCTGCTCGACCCAGTTCATCGCTGCTTGCAGCTTTAATTTATCTTGTTTTAAGAGTTAATTTCTTCTTTTAAGCATTCAACATGCTTATTTCTAGATTTAATTATTTTAATTTAAGAAATCTTGTCAAGTGAAATTATCCGCAAGATCATTTCCCTCAGATTTAGTGTTTTATCTTGTTTTGGTAACACTTTACAATAACCAACCAAATGATGTTTATAGATTGTTTATAAACCAATTACTAACCATTTACAAAGTGCTATACATATTTAATCTTTAAATGTTTTCAACCAATTTCTTAAAGGTATATGAATCATTTCAAAATCATTAGCATACGTGATATGGTGTTGAAAATGTTATAATGAGAGCAACTAAAACTATTAATAAACTAATAATTATAATTCAATTGTTTGTTAATTGTAAAGTAACTATAAACACCATTAATATACCATCTATTTGTCATTTATAAATGATGTAGTTAGTTAAACATTAATACATTATGTATTTTCCATTCTAAAAAGCCTATATATGGTTTATAAATGATGATTAAACATTAATAAACTATCTGTGTACCATTTATAAATGATGGTAATTGTAAAGTGTTACCCTTGTTTTTAGACAAACTTTTTTTGCGGCGTAGCACTGGCACCAAGAAATATGTGGTTCTTTGTTGCAAAGTTTCAAACGTGTTTTGTCAACACAGTTGGATCCCTGACATTCTCTGGCCTGAAACGGAAAAATGTGAAGGAGCAGAGATATGATCAGTGGACGACAGGGTACCTGCTTAGTGTCTATCCTCCCTCGCTGTCTTTCAATTCATCAAGTCATCCCTCCAGACATCTCGCTCTTTCCGCTGTAGTCTGTCTCTTCACACCCTCTGCGTTTCCTCCAGCCACAATGATGATTTTTATCTTTTGTCCCTCGCAGAAATAAAAAAGAGGGAGGGAGTGAGGGACAAAGTAAGGAGTGGAAAAATAGTGTTTTTTTGAGAGAGAGAGCACTCCAGAGACACATACACCCAGTAGAGATCTCTTGGAGTGTCTTGGATCTGGTGGTAAAAATGGATTGCTGGTGCGGTGGCGGAGCCTCACCGGAAGATCAGTGCCTTCCCTTCCGAGTGCAAAACTCTGTGAGGATAAAAATCACCTTCTTCTGTCAATGTGATCATAAAGGGGTTTACACTGGGGTACATGAGGTCAGTGTCTGGTAGCAGGAGTGTATACACCAGTAATATATTCACAGAATATCACTTAATTGGTTATAAATATCAAACTCGATGTGCAAAGTTCCCTGCAGAGCTGAGTGATGTAGACCTGCAAGTTTTTATAGGCATTAACAGGCTGTTTATAGGCCATTAGGGGGAGATATTACTGCTCTCAAGGTTTACTTCCTTTCCAGTAATGTCAGAAATGTAAAACTTTTAATGACCTCTTAATGGATTGTAACGTTGTCTTTTCAAAAATGCTTTACAGCTTTGCAGACACTACATAATCAGTAGGTTCACTGTCAAAACACATTTGAAATTGAACTAAAACTGTTAAGTGAACCAGAACAGAGTTCATTTTAATTTGCTGCACTGTCAGGATGAGTTTTAAAGAGTTAACTAAACTTAATAAAATAAGTTTATACCTGAAGGATGCCATACTCGTAACACTTTAGATTAGGGAACACATATTTAACATTCATAAGTTGCTTATTAGCTAGCTTGTGGCTCCTTTTTGGATGAGGATTGGTAGATTGTAATGTCAATCATTACTCTACAAAGTGGGTCACTGGTAGACTAACATTGGCGCAAATTGACCCACTTTGTAGAGTAATGATTGACATTACAATCTACCAATCCTCATCCAATCATCCAAAAGGAGCCTCCAGTCACGTCAAAGTTCTGGAGAAGGTGTTTGCTATTCTCCGTTTCCATGGTTTCGTTCACCGCTTTGTAGAGACTTATAAAGTCCCTACAAAGTAAAGCATATTAAGATCATAACTCAGATACAACACAGAATGCGGAATAAGGCATTAATAACTACTTAATAATGACTAATTAAGAGCCAATATGTTACTTATTGCTAATAAGCAACTAATTAATGTTGAATATGTGTTCCCTAATCTAAAGTGTTACTGATTTGTTTTGCAGTTGTATTTGCCATTTCAGTAAACAAAAATTTTCAGGATTGGGGTTTAAAGATTGAGACAGAGTGCATGCATAGAAGAAACATAACAAGCCTCAATTATGTAGCTTCTTTATTTATCGAGCAGACTCGGAGGTTTCATAGCTTTAACCTGAACACTGTTCATTCTAAAATTATGTTTACTGACTGCCAACACTTCTGGGTGACTCTAGTGAACGCTCAGTAGGACATTCAATTCATTTAGTTCATCATTTTGAGCTTTAAGACTTGAAATACATGGAACCAACCAAGTGTTATTGGGGGATATAAGACTTTTACATTCGTGACTATTATTATTATTAGGGCCCCGAGCACTGGTCCCATACAGCAATAGCTGTAGGGACCAGTGTTCACTAAATTTGAAAACTGCGCTCCAGGCCGCAAATTCCACTCTACAGAGATAATTTATAGAAACGAAGGAAAATTTGTCTTCTCACTCACAATCCTCTGGTAAAGCTGTCAGAGTTATAGTTTGGGCGTAGGACGCACAGATGCGCCACCAACACGCACCAACAGCCTCATTGGGTGCCATATTAAAAACGCAGGGAGATTTCGGAAAAAAGGGAGATTTAACAGTTTTTTAAGATCGCTCTAACAAAGCTATTTTTTCATTTTTCTTAAAAAAAAAACATATGTAGACGCTCAGGAAGAACTCAGGACGCTCAAAGTGAAGTCGGATCAATGATAGGTATTATTGTTTTGCCAAAAATGCATTCTGTTCGAGGCCAGAAATTCCACTCTGTCCACCTCTATTACGGAACATTGGCAGGTGTCAGTTAATTATGTTGATTGCTTTGATCTGATTGCCTTTGATCTTTGATGTGATTACAGTTACAGATACACGCACACACACATTTTGAGGTTAAAGGGCATAGTTTGAAATCTCTGAAGAATCTCATCATAGTGTACACATACCGGCAGTAGCCCAGTCTGTGACGTTGCCTGATCTCGGCTAATTAGCGGTCCACTGAAGTTACCATATGTGATTTTTTGCCCGATAAAGAAATGAGAATCCATACCAAAATGGCAAAACATAACGATTTGGTCACGAGAAACACTGATGATCAGAGGAGAATAAGAGGATAACAATACAGACCTGACTGACTTTACTGCTTCTTGTTATTGTCTGTTCCAGCCTCCAATTCAAATATAATCCAACACACAAACACAGGCAAGCACACAAATGCACTTAGACACACACCAAAAACACACAGTGACACACAATCTCATATGTGCACAGCGGGTGCTTTACAAGAGAGAGTGGGAAAGCTCTATTACTCTTCCTCCTTTCACAATTTCTCAGGGGGTCTTAAAAAGTAATGTGTTTTCAAATGCAGGGCTCTGGCTTGTCGCAGGGCCTGGCTGCCTGTGATATATGAGCTGAGAAACAAGCAAAAGGGCAGCGGCAGCCATATAGAGCAGGAACCCAACACAGTCTAGTCTCTGGCTTTACAAGAGTGTGTTATTGGAATGTGCTGTACACAGGTTACAAGAGAGAAAGGGAGAGAAGAAAAACATAACAAGCTAAATTAACACAGAGAGAGAGAAGGGTTGGGGGACAGAGGCAGGAAAAGCTACTGAAGCAGAAAGGCTTGAAATTTTTGCCGGGAGTATGTTTCGGAGAGAGGCTGCCCACTTTAGTGCCAGAGCTTTATCACAGCATGCAGAGAGAGGACAGAAAAAGCACAGGTTGGGTATAAACTACTCTTTGTTTTCTTGTTATAATCTGTCCTAATCTACTTTATTCCCTTTCAGTTTTACAGGATATACTGCAAATCCTAGTGGTTCACCAGGGTACTGCAATTAATAAAAGTCCCCTGCGACCTCAGACATTATCCCCATAAACTACCGTCATAAAAAAGACGTCCGTAATTCTGTCTTGTGTGTGATATCATTTCTGTGTAAAGTCTATGATACGAGGGCACAGGGGTCAGGAAAAGAGAGGTTTTTTAAAATATATTTTATTAGGTAAACCAGTTTAATGCAATCCAATGCGAACACAACTTTACATTTAGGGAAAATTATAATGTTCAGTTTGCGTTGACTTCTCTATATGTCTTATGAGTGGACTGCATTATATTACAGTTTTTAAACAAGCTCTGAAAGTATAGATAAAACAACAAAAACGTACCATCACTGTCAGATATTAAAACAACACTGTTAAACACACTGACGCGATCTTGATTTACAAAATCTTCCATAGCAAAGCACCTCCTCTATTACAAGAATTTGCAAAAAAAAAACCCTCAAACAGGTCAAAAAGAGCTGAATTTCCCCAGAGGAAATTTTCTAGTTATCATTACTATACTCCCTCTTTCCCATTAATATCTTCGCTATACTTTTTAGGTATTAGGGCTACATGCAAGGCAAGATATACTTTATATTCTTAAAAATGTGTACTCCCAATATCATATAATTACCATTGCTGGTATTTAATTAATGTAATGTGTTTTAAGTATTGTGCATTTAAAATAGCACTTTATATTTATAGTGCAATCGGGCAATCTGCAATATAATTACGCACCTAACACTTTAAATTTAGCGTTTAACACTTGTGAAATATGTTTGGTCCCCTGACCCTTGGCCTGTATGTTCCATGATCCACTATACTTTTCATTGTTCTTGCTTTACTTTTTATTTTCTGTTCCATTGTGTTTTCAAGGACACGTTTTCTCTCTCAGTAATTAATCCTCCTGCTCATTCTGGCCATGAAGGCCAACTGTTCTACTTGTTGTTACCGTTGTTTTATTGATTTTATTGTCTTACAGTATTGACATCAACCTACCAAAGGGACTGAAGATTGGAAATTAGCCTTTGGCTATAATCTTGCATTTTTATATGTATATGTCCATTAAAATGTATTGCCGCTGTTTTTAATAAATGAACTCAAACTCAAAGATTTGAGAGGGTGTGGCCTGAGACTCTCCCGGTGGCCACATTTCCCCCAAAAGGAAACACAGCTATAGATGTTTCTAAATTGGGTGGGTAAAATATGAGATATAAATAGTCCAGTTCAAAACATCCGCAAAGTACAACCTCAATAATAATCTGACAATTTGTGGCCACTGAGTGCATGTCTCAAGATGAAGCAAACCAGGACAGAAAAAACTGTTGCTGCACCTGCTGACGGAAAGGCATCATCTTGATCCAGCATCCACTTAGCGGAATTCCCCTGTGAGAGTTACGGCTCCACACGCAGGAGAAGGGTTCTTCAGCAGTCAGCAAATTTCGCAGCCACACCTGCCACCATCACACACTCTCTAACTATCACACACACGGACACTCCTGAGATAGAGACACATGTAGAATATTGTAAATATCTATTTTTAACTGGAAAAAACAAACAATTCAGACCTAGTCATGTACACTACCGGTCAAAAGTTTTATAACACCCCAATTTTTCCAGTTTTTTATTGAAATTCAAGCAGTTCACGTCAAATGAACAGCTTGAAATGGTACAGAGGTAAGTGGTGACCTGCCAGAGGTAAATAAAAAAAGGTAAGGTTAACCAAAACCGAAAAATAATGTACATTTCAGAATTATACACGTACCGGTAGGCCTTTTTCAGGGAACAAGAAATGGGTTAACAACTTAACCCTATGGTGTTTTGTCAATTTTTGAATTCTTTTCATATCTTTGTAAGTCATATTGTGTCTTTTTTGGTAATTTTGTGTCTTTTTTTTTTTTGTCATTTTGTGTCTTTTGGTGTCTTTTTTTTGTCATTTTGTGTCTTTTTTTAGTCCTTTAGTCCAACATAAAATGTGATTTTGAATCTTTTTTTACATTCAAAACACTATCATGCTAGATAAAGAATTTTAAATGTTGCAAATGTGCACTCATTTCAGAGTACACTGAGACATTAAACTGCATCATTTTCAATTAAATTCTGGAAAAGTTGGTGTGTTCTAAAACTTTTGACCAGTAGTGTATGTTATACTTTAACCTCCTGAGACCCAAGCTTTTGTTTGGTATGTATTGTTAGTTTCTCCTAGATACTTGATGTTTTGGATTTGTAGGACATAAGTACAAAAACTAAGCAATGTCTTTGAACAGGAAGTAGTTTTTGAAAAAAACCCAAATCGGTTAATTTTACTGTCTAACATAATTAATTCACCAGTGTATAAAACTTTTATTTCCTTACATTTACTCCCTCTCTTTGGAAGAACGATAGAAAAAGCCTATTCGTTCTCAAATGAGTACTTCCTGATTAGCAGAGTCGTAGCTTGTTGCTATTGCTAAAAATAGTCAAACTTGCACAGAATATCAAGCTACAAACATTATTAAGCACAAATGAACAAGTTTTAACCATAAATGTGATCAGATTTTGTACCTGGTCCACTTTAGTCTAGGGATAAGCTGTTGATTGACTTTAGCAAGGTGCTGCCATCTGGTTTTTACACTAATTGATGTATTGTGCTTTTTCAAGAGTGTGTACTGAGGACAACATGTTATAGTAAAGCAGAGTTAAGTATAAGGTCCATAAAACCTAAAATGAAATGTCCACATATGATAGGGTGACCATATTTTGATTTCCAAAAAAGAGGACAATCGGCACGGCCTCGAGCCACAAATTCAGACAGGCTTCTCGGAGGTTGATGAACATGCTTTATTATGCTTCAATGGTGCAAAATTAACTTCTGTAATAAAATAAAATGAAATCTGTAAAAACTTGTAACAAAATAATAGCTCTCGTAGACTCTTTTCAAATAAATGAATAAATAATATGAAATAATGTTCAAAATATGAACTCTTCTGTTAGAAAATCTAGCTTCAACAATATATCTCTTAACAACTGCAATAAGATAAATAATAGAAGAGTCTCACAAAGATAGTAACTTAACAAACAAAAAGGATCTATACTTTTCATCTTTAGTTGTCTTTGAGCTTTGAGATCTCCAGCACCTTTATTAGACACTGAGACATATGTGCCAGCATTGCACACGGTGCACTCCGCCCCCCACCTGTCCCGACCGGTACGTCGGAATTTTTTTTTGCAGTTCATCTGTGAAGCTGCACTTATGCTTCGGCATTTCCCGTGAAATGTTGCTCCGCTGTTCGATCTGCCCTCTGTCTGCTCTGCTCTCTCTCTCTGTGTGTGTGCGCGGCGCTGACCCGCCCACAAGGCAGCCTCTTGGTAATTACGTCTCGCAAAATTGTGTGCAAAGCGCCGGTCAATTTACTTGCACGTGTACTGGTCCTATGAAAAACAGTGAACACGGGACATTTTCGTGAATTTATAAAACCTGGCCGGACGCCCCGGACAGCACGTAAAAAGTGGACATGTCCGGGCAAAAGAGGACGCTTGGTCACAGGAGGTTAAGTCATAGACATGAATGCATTTTTGCCAAACATATAGAACATGTTAAGATTAATGCACACATGAGACGGTTGAAATATTTGCAAATCTGTACTTCTTCAGACTACCAGTAGCATATTTCTGACTATCACATTACATCTTCTTCCTCCATTGAGACATTTAACACCCATCTCTATTTTTAATCTTTAATTATCACTATAAACACATGCCTGTTCACAGTCAGGCTTTTATCTGTTAATGAAATGCTGTTTGTAGGATTTCACCAAGACATTCTGGGATTTTACTTATAATCTCTTATTTTTCCCTTGTTTTATTTTCACTTGGTTTTATTTTATCTCTTTGTAAAGCACTTTGGTCAACCGCTGTTGTTTTTAAACGCTCCAGCTTGACTTGAATTAACACTAAAACTGCACAGTGTGATATGAGCAGTAAGCCACATCCCAGCCAGCCATGTCCCTGCCTTTTCAAACACATTCATTGCCATTCTCTTTGTGTCCACTGAACGCCCTCTGACTTTCCTCCTGTCTCAGTCACCTCACTTCCACATGCAGCCACTCCCTCCTTCTGCCCTGCAATGACCTCATTCCCTCAGTCACCTGACCTTACCCCTCCCACCTGCTCACCTGCTCCCACTTTCCTCATCAACCCTGCTGATATTTAACCAGCCCTTGTCCACTCACACAGTTTGCCAGTCATAGTTGAAAAGTGCCCGTGCCTCGCTGTTACATGTTGACCTGAGTCCCTGGAATGTGGCTCCACCAGTGGATTCTCAGGCTCCGTTTACATGATGACGGTCTGAACAGAAGATGCAAAAGTGGTGTCGCGTCTTCACTTTTTATTCTGCGTTTAGACGAGCGTTTTCAGGAGGAAAGTGTGTGAATTGGATTGGGTATCATGCCAGGCGGCATCACTTAAAGCGATAAGAACATCTTTGGGCATGTGGAAGTTTTCACGCCACGCATTTTCATCAGCTACTCCTTCCACAAAGTTCTCCACCATCCACTAGATCTCCCAGGTCTCGTCCAAAGCCGTCTGGCTCGCCTCCCACCAATTGGTGCATCCTAAATGTGATAGAGGTAATTCCAGATCCTTCTCTGTTCACTAATACTATCTGTACATATCCTGTACATTTGGTGGAGAGACTCCTGTAAGTTTATTAGAGCTGCCAGAGCAGCTTGAAGGTCCCACGCATGGAAATAATCCCACGTTTGTTTATTTCCTTGTACTGGAGTATGTATGTGACGTAAACGCGTACGTGACGTGAGCAGATCTGAGCAGAGTTTTGTGTCTTGGCAGTGTAGACGGACACGCTACGGCGGAGCGGATTACAGTTTTACACTCTGGAGGGTGGTTCAGATTTTTGCGTTTTTAAGCCCCAAAAACGCCATCACCGTCTAAACAAAAGGCACTTCCCATAAAATATTTTGTCGTGTTTACCTGTCCTCATGTAAACGGGGCCTCTCTCTCTTGTGTTTGGACTTGCTCCCCTCAGCAGTCAGCCTACGTGCTTTGCAAAAAAACCCTGAACTGTTGCTGTCGGTCTGCATTTGCGTCCTTTCCCTCGCTGCCTTGCACACACCTCGGGCTGTCCGGCCTGAAACTTACATTTTATCTGTTATCTGCAGCCACAGACACCTGCTCAGTGCAGTAATCAACTCTGCATCCCGAGGGCTCTATCAATATCCTTCAAGAAAGGTTTATTTATTCAGGCTCCGTCATGTCATAGCACTCCATGTGTGTCTTCGTCCTTTTTAAAGCCATTTAATATGTAAACATGTGTGTGCAGGGTTGTTTACATGTCTTACCATGTGAGCCAGCATCCATTTGTGTAATTCAGTGTTAGCAACATTGATCTGACGCGCTTTGTGTTGATGTTTACCACTTGTTATGCATCAGGGTGATGAGCAGCAGAGGCTGTCAGAGAATGACATGCTAATTCGCCGATGCTACAAGGGGCAAATGGTTTTTTGGCATTAAGGTGGCGAAGTGTAACTATAGAAGGAGCAGAGAAAACCAATTAGAAATCCAATTACACTTATAATCACTGAGAATCATGCAGCTTAATCTTGTCCTTGTATAGTGAGCACATGGTAGAGAAAAATTACAGCTATGCCTATGGATTTATCACATGGGTGTTCTGGGTTTAGCACCACTTCCTGTGTTTAATTAATACTTTAGTATGCTGCAGAAACCAAAGTGCATGATTAGATATAAGACAGAGACACAGTTGCTCCAAACACCTCAATACACCTTTTTAATTGCATAACATTTGAAAGTGCATACATTGTCATCTGATCAGAGGGCATAATTACATAACAACATGTGCAAAATCTATTCATACACATACTGGGACTCATTAATTATGCACACGTGTGAATGAGACCTACCTATGAATCCTTAAATAACACTTCTGCTTTTAGTTTTGCAGTGTTTGCATTACTGTGTGTGTGTGTGTAATAGCAGGCAGCACCATACAGTAAGGTAGGCTCTAATTAGCTCTCCCTGTTTGTGCTCTACATGTAAGAAACCTTTCTTTCTTTCCCTCTTCTTCTCTCCAAGGCACAAGCTGTAATGTTTTCAGTCCTGCACTGCACTAAACATGAAGCTTTGAAGTCTAGTTTAAGCGCAGAGCCTAACAATCCAAAATCCCCGCAGCGGCCCTATCATCCGTCTAGCACCACAACAACTCATGTGTTCTGATCGACCCTTTAACATGAGCCATTTTGCTCCTCATCAAGTTTCATCAAACAGGCTAAAAGGAAGCATCACAAGTGAAAATTACATTAAATATTCACATTGATTGCTGTGTTATCACTGCACTTTTCCATTAAGCCTTTACAAGCACATGGGTCTCTGTGGGATGAATATTCTTTGTTTTGCAAGCGTTTCCGACAAAATAGAAAGATACAGTTATTTGAATTCAATTACACTTATTTGAGAATGGCAACAAGCTCTGCATAGTGAGATCTTGTTTTAGTTTGATGAGAGGGAACCATCATTTGGAAAGTCTCGTCGGCCTGTTTGATTTTACTGTCCAACTAATCTGTTAGCCCCGTCCCCCCCCCCGCCACCCGCTCAGTGTCTAGCTAACAGCCATATTGCTGGAATAATGAAATTAATGTTTTATGGGCCATTACTGAGCTATGATAAGATGACTCAGAAAGAAGAGTGGAGTAGAGAAGGGGAATAGGAAGTCTAGCCAGATGGAGACTAAAAACACAATAAAACATGTTCTTCCTTGGTTTTCCTCAGCAAACTCATCTCAACCGTTATTAGAGCAGAAGCTGAGAGGAGAGATGTAGTTAGGATTCAGACAGTATTGAGGTCATGAGTCTTACGTGCAGTTTTTGTGTTTTTACGTGGTTTTGTTGAGCAATCATGATATTTTTCATGCATATTAATCACAAATCATGGTTATACTGAAAATAAACAATGAAATGTAATTGTGCATCCAATCTCGAAATCTTAGAGGAAGCAGAATAAGCTGAAAACACAATAACTTTCAGGTAACACTTTACAGTAACCCTCATTTATAAATGGTAAACAGATAGTTTATTGTTTAATCATCATTTATAAACTGTATATAGGCCATTTAGAATGGTAAATACATAATTTATTAATGTTGAACTAACTACATCACTTATAAATGATAAATAGATGGTATATTAATGTAAGTTTATAGTTACTTTACCATTAACAAACAATTAAATTATAATTAATAGTTTCTTAAAGGTATATATGAATCATTTCAAAATCATTAACATACTTAATATGGTGTTAAAAATGTTAAAAATGAGTGGAACTAAAACTAGTAATGAACTATTAATTATATTTAATTGTTAAACTTACATGAATAAACCCTCTATTTGTCATTTATGGATGTAGTTAGTTTAAAATTAACAAATTATGTATTTACCATTCTAAATGGCCTATATACTGTTAATAAATGATGATTAAACATCAATAAACTATCTGTTTAGCATTTATAAATTAGGGTTAATGTAAAGAGTTACCAACTTTCATATTGTCACCTATAAAAAAATGTCTATTTAGAAGTCCAGCAGAGCAACATCTCTTCTGAGTCCCATTTTTCACCTGATGAATATTACATCGATTTTTATTGTCTGTTTAGCTTGGGTTTCATCCTGAACCCCAAACTTCTGTCTCTATAGCAACTAGATTTTCCACTTTCTCCAGCAACTAATCACAGACTTTGTCTTTGCAGTTGGGTGCTGGGCAGGGAGCGTACCATCAGCTAATCAAGGCTTCTTGCTTTGCTGGAAATTAGGTTGATGTCTGAGGAGTTAATTGCCAAAACAATGAACTAAAGAGGCCCACAAAACCCAACGGACTGTTGAGTTGGTGACAATTTTCTGTGGCTTTGCACCATGACCAGCAGCACAAATTACACACCACAGGTTGCTCTAATCCCCAACAACCATCACAATATTGAGGGCATGACCTCAGCATCTTTATTGCAAAAAATAGCTTTTATATCTAACCCCCCATGTGCCTCAAATGCATCCAATCATCCACCACTGTTTAGGATTCAGATACATTGCGACAGGCATTAGGAACACAGCTTGAAGTTTGTATAACTCACCGGACAAGAATAAACAAGACAGATTGAGTGGATGACTGGCTGATTCACTGGCTGACTGGGAGAAATAGGATCTTGGTGACGGACAGACTGCCTGACTCGTTGACTGATTGGCAGAGACAATGTCTAACTGGCTGGCTGGTTGGTTGATTAAATGGCTGATTGACAGGCTGGTTGACTGAGGGGAGGACGGTTTGCCCGAAAGGCTAAAAGACGGGTTGTTGTGGCGGCAAAACTGATCTGTTTGTTGTGTTTACTTCGGGTGTGATGTGTATTCAGCCATATGAGTATCATGATTGGATATTCTCCATGCCAATTTTCCCCATCTGTACGTGACGGTCTCACAAAGTCTGCCCCAAGTGCTGGCAAATGAGCTGGGAGCGCAGATGAGGGGAAACGATTTTAAAGAGGCAATCAGTGTGGGAGGGACAGAAGTGATGAAATGGAGTAAACAAGTCCCCTTCTCTTTTTACACACACACACACACACACACACACACACACACACACTCACAGCCCCAACAGCCATCACTCTCAAGAGCAGTAAAGCAGCAACAGTCACAAGAAAATCCATTCTCCAACAGTTCATGAATTTATGAATTTTTCAAAGCTCACACAACAGCTCTGTTGAATTTCGAATGGCTGGTGAGAATAGGATTTAACTTTTTTTTTTTTTCTTTGCTCCAAACACTTGGCTTTAAAGTAGTGTTCGCATATGATTATTTGTTGAGGATTAATAATGCACAGGTCATCCTTGTTGTTGTCACTTCTGACAATTCATAAACACTCACGGTTATGGAGTGGTAAATGGTCACAGGGAGAATGAAAATGCACAAAATATCTAACGAACTTGTCAGCCAAAACAAGAGTGCAAATGAAACAGCATGTCATGAAGCCTCTTGAATTAAGTTACGATCTGTGAGGTAGTTACAAGTAAAGACATGCTACTGAAACAGTCCTACCAGCTCTAAATGTGGAGAAATAATAGATACAACATATTTAACCCCCAAGATTTGTTTTAATGCTGTAGGGTTTATATTTTTTAAGTTAAAAGGCTGTTCTAAATGTGTCTACTAAATTTTCCAAGTCTAGAATAGAAAATATGAAATAACATAATAATTTTACAAGTAAGCCAAACTTCTCTCCCTCCTCCTTGCCTGGGGGGAGATTTAAGGAAATGTGATATGTATTTATAAGAGATTTATATGAATTATATAAAAAAGGTGCAACATTACTTGTTTTTATAAAAGAGACTTTGTGCTGAGTGAATAGTACCAATGTGTTGGGTTTTATTTTGCAGTTGAAAAATAATTACCTGTGCAGTTAAAACATATTATCTTGCATTCTCAATTTCCTTTCATTTACCAAGTGCATTTTATTTTACATTTGAGGAATAATGATATGGCACCCAACAAGGTCATTTTATGTATTCATGGCATGTATTCATGAGAAGACATAAAGGAAAGTTGTTTTATCATAGTTGGAATATGTTAGAGGAGGTGATAACTTCATTTTGTTAAGTGAAAGAGTTGCATGATGAGTCTGGAATGGTGCCATTGGCCTCTATCAAATGTTATTTTTGTCCCTCCAAAGAAAACAACTTTGGGCGCCTACAGAAACAACATCAGATAACTTACAGAGATGTACACTCTGTCTGTCCTGATAATCTGGCTGGCCATGTGCCTCCGGGCTTTATAAATTATAGTTGCTGAGAGAGTAAGGCGCAGATTTCTATCGCCGGCGCTGCTTCAACTCTCCTAAAAAGCATCCCTGGACATACTTTCATTGATCAGCGGCCTGGAGCGCTGCCGAACAAGGTGCCCGCTCAGAAGTGGAATGTGTTTTTTCAGATGTGGTGGAGCAGATGAGGTTGTGCCGGGTGTATGCTCTTAATGTCGTACAGTCTGTCTCTGCACAGACAGACTGGGTCTGCTCTGTGGCTCTTCTCTACAGATGTATTCTGTGTCTTTGTAGGTGGGAGCTTGTCAGATGGAGAAGCCTGGTGTCAGTTCACTGTTAGTTTTTGAACAAGTTAGACTTGGTTTTCTTCGCGGCTTTCTTTTCTCTTTGCTCTATAATGGCAACGAAGCTGTTGGATTTCAGTTCAAATACTGAATGGACTGCCTAGAAGGTTAAGTGAGTCACTTTAGGTGATAATAAAGTAGTGCATTAGTTTTGGACCACAGCACACAGCTTTATTCTTCTCAATTCTATTACTTCATGAATGACATATTTTCATCTATGATGGTCTTTGCCTTGTAAAGCTCGGAATATAAATGTTTGTGTGGACAGCAAGTGATGATCTCCATACCACTGTGGAACTAGATCATTTCTCAGAATGGAGGACATTATGCCAAGTCTTCATGTCTTAAGACTGATCAAACAATCCCTACTAAAAAAAACATGTCACTTTCCCTAATGACGAACAACAACCCAGAATAAAACAACTCAAGCATGAATAAAACATCATGAAAGTTAACATAAGCATGTTGTTGTGTGTTAATACTTTATTAAATTTCATAGGTTAAGTCTTAAAGGACCATGTGTGGCATTTACTACTAATTATGTGTAGTGTAAATTTACTACCTCTCTTGAGTGGGAAAATGAGTTAAAGGGCACGTGGATGTTCCTTTTCTTTATTATCAGACATCAGAATACACTGCCTGGATACCGCGGAGGAGAACTTTTTTTTTTTTAATTTCTCAATTTTAAGGCAGCCTTTTTCTGTCTTTGTCAGATCATTTAATTTGAATGTTCCAACGTGCACGCCGCTAGGTCTACTTTTTAACCTTAAAGGAATTCAACCAAATCCCAGATCCTACAGTTCATTATTCTGGTTTAAACCAGTTGTTACAGTTCTGTGGTGAACAAAAGATCAGACTGGGGCCCTTTAGTAAAGCAGAACACTTACATTAAAAGTAACATAGAATATACCGCTTGTAACATAAAATATACTACATATGTTTACCTTACAAATGATGGTGCCCACTCAGCAAAAAACTGCTACGTTTGGGTTCTATTGGGATGCATTTTTTCTTGCCATACCATTGGCTTCCATTCATTTCCATATTGTAAAATCAATCACCAGACTTTCAAAACTTGCCTGAGTTGTGTCATCCATCACAGTGAATACTAAAAATACATTACATTTAATCATAATCCCATTTTCAACATGTGGTATAGCACTTCATGTATAGAAACCAATGGCCACCAGGAACGATGGACACCCAGTCATGTCCAAATAAAAAAAAAGACAGTTAATTGGCCTAACTAATGGAGACAAGACAGAAATGAGCATTAGTTTTTTTCCCCTGTACTTAATTGGTGCTAATCAAGTGCAGAGCATTTATAAATGTCTGCACGGCTAGCATGTCAAAGACTGCAGCTTGTAAACGAATGTGGTCCAGCTTAGCTCATGCATCTCAGTCCAACTCTGTTCACAATCAGCAAGGGAAGGTGTCGGTGGGTCCGTGCGGAATAAAAATGAGCACTGTGGGATCCGTAAAAGGAAATGTGATTAAGTTTAGCTAATGAAAGAGTAATGACATCAAACCAAGCCACCGCTTTCATGCAACTGGCCTGATCCCTCTTTCTCATTTGCACAGCAGAGAGCCCTGAATATAAAGGTAATTCCAGCTCTCCAGGAACCAGCATACATAATGAATGGCTGGTTAACGTGATGTATGCCTCTGTAGCAAGCTGCTTTGCATGCAGACGATCCTCCCTCGTTCTTGTGCCGGGGTCATAATGAAGCGATATTTTTGACAGATTTTGCATGTGTTCAAGCAATGAAGCATCTGAACTCCTCATACACCTCGGCATTGCTTCTAACGCCATGGCAGTCACTCCCTGCTTGGCAATTCTGCCTGCGTGAGGAAGCATAGCCGCGGCTTGCCTCTTGCCCTCACCACTGCTGAGACAATCACACATTCCTTCAATAATTTATACCGAGGGGTGTTTCTTTCATTTCAATATTCCTGCCCAAATGGCATTTTAAGAGCCATCTTTGTTGAGCCCAAACGTAAAAAGAATGTCTTAAATTATTTATTTCCAAAGGTTTTAGATCTGCCTGACTGTGTTTTCCTCTTTCTCTTCCCCCCCTCCCTCTCTTCCTTCCGCTCCACTGGGTCATGGTTGGATGGTGTCTTTCTCTCTCCAAACACTGTATTTCACCTGGCTACCCAACAGGTAAGTTTGTTTGATGACATCGTATTTATAGACTCATGTGATGGGCTCTCCTTGTACTGTATTATTTAGTGCTGTGGACTCTGAGCTACCTGGCACCAACCAACAGAGGGATAGGTTATGGATCTCTTGTACATCCTGCTGAACAGGAGCTGTGGTCACTGATGTGGAGCAGAAAATCTTTGCTTTCACAGTGTTTATTTTCACAGCTTTGCTAAAGTAGCTTTAGGGACGCCGGGTTGTCGCGACCTTATTTGGCTGATGTGCGTCTCATCCGTAAGGAGAGACGCATCCGGAGTATTTTAGCACGGTTATAGTTACAGACTTAAACACCTAATCCTTTACTCTAAGCTTTAAAGTGAGCAGAAAGCAAAGCTTTGCCATACAAATCTGCAGCATGGAGTTGTTTTGCAAAGAAGCCAGTTGGGAGAAAAGATTGCGGATGGTGCAGCTGAGCTTGGAAGCATTACCTTTTACTAAGGAGGGTGATGTCAGACTGATCTGCAGGAAAGAAAAAGTATGACTAATGAGAAATCAAAGTGAGACGTGACACATCAGGCTGATACGGAGCCTTCGGGGGCATGCAGTGATATCACATCTGAGGTATTAGGAGAAGAGATGAAGCAGGTGATAGATAAAGTTAGAATTAGTCGTTCTTTTCATCTTTTCCCACACATCATTAGAATCGCAGGATGTAGATGTATGCAGGATGTATTATCATCACTGGATTCCTGGAATGATGACAAAAAAGTGATTCAGTGATCTTCAAATCTGTGCACATGAATCACAGCCTACTGATGCATCTTATGAATTTCAATCTGCTCGTACTTTCTCTGCCGTTGGGTTAAAGCAACAAAACTCTGTGTGATTTAAAGGAGGAAATGTGAGCTGGTGCCCTTTGACTACAAATCAATGTGGTCTGTGGAGGAGAGGAGAGGTGCAATTTAAACTTCTGTAACAACCAACAAAATTATAACAATATGATAAATAATTATGACATGGGGTCAAGGCTGCACAGAGAGCAGAAAATAAGTGCTAACTCAAGGCCACCTTTAAACTTAATTGTCTATTTACACAGCTCTGAACCAGCACTGAACCTTTTTAGGAGCTGACAAACAACCTTTTGTGTGTCTACCAAAGGAATCAGGTTATAAAAGTTTAGTTCCTGCCTCCCTAAAACTCTACCTGCTCTGAGGGTGCTTGTAGCAGTCTGATGACCCAGGACAACAGGGTAGAATATAGTCTTAATGACTACAACTTGGGTATAGCATTAATTCACAGAATGAGCTTGCGCTGGTTGCCAGTCAAGGCTTTATTTGTTTATTTTTTAGTTTTTATTTGCTTTTATCAGGTGCAGTCATATAAACTCACACATTTAAAGATACAGTACAGGTATTAATGTGGTAGAGGTAGTCCATTCATTTTGGCCTCTCAACTATGTCCAGGCTGAGTTTGTATTTGTAAGTGGGCAGTGGTATTCATTCACTGAATGAGAAAATGAATACACAGTATACAAATATTCATTTTTTATATTTGAATGGCAGGGGGTGGGGGAGAAAAATTCAATAGATAAATCAAAAAATAAATGTTTAAAAAATAATAATTATCATAAACAAAACACACACATACAAAACACATTAGTGACATCAAAGGTTATATCAATGAATAAAATATGAAAAAATTGGGGACCATTTAGTTAATGATAGGCCTACATCCGTTTTCAAGTGTAACCTTGCAGTTATATTTTCCTTTATGTAACCTTATGGATTGATCTAACACACACAGGGGCTTCAATTAAGGAGGCCACAACAGTCAGTGTGGGTCAAACACATGCCATTTATTTTACAATGACTAAAACTCTAAAAAACACAGTCAAGAAAAGACAAGAGGACAGACAGTCATATCACAGCTAGGACCAACCACCCACTGCCTAGGACACTGGGAGTATACTAAATATCCAAAAGAAATATAAACCCGACACACTTCAAATAAAAACACCACACTAATTCAATGTGCAACCACAAACCATATCACCATCTAAAGTGAACTCCCAACATTTCAGCCACACCGGCGAAGACAGAATGTTAAAATCCTAAAACTAAGCAACTCAAATCTAAAATAATAAAAACAATAAAATCAATATGGCTAAAATATAAAAGGTAACACTTTACAATAACCAACTAAGTAATGTTTATAGATGGTTTATAAACCAATTATTAACCATTTACAAGGTGCAATACCTATTTAATCTTTAAATGTTTTCAACCAATTTCTTAAAGGTATATGAATCATTTCAAAATCATTAACATTCTTAATATGGTGTTAAAAATGTTAAAATGAGTGCAACTAAAACTATTGATAAACTTTTAATTATAATTTATTGGTTTCTTAATTGTAAAGTAACTATAAACTTACATTAATATACCATCTATTTGTCATTTATGAATGATGTAGTTAGTTAAACATTAATAAATTATGTCTTTACCGTTCTAAATGGTCTATATACAGTTTATAAATGCTGATTAAACATTAATAAACTATCTGTTCACCATTTATAAATGATGGTTATTGTGAAGTGTTACCATATAAAATACTAAAATAAAATAAACGGCAGTCAGTGCTATGCCTAAAAACAAACAAAGCACTGTTAGTTTATAGGACATATAGTACGAGGTTTAAATGCTGATATTTTGCATACCTCTGTACTCTAAGACAGTCAGTGTTTCAGTCCTACAAACAAATGACAGACTGACAATTAAAATCATTAAAATACAAATACCTCAGGGTGCATGCACCCCTACATTGCCCTAACAATTAAAATACTATCCTGATTATATTAAAACAATGCTAAAAACCCCAGAAGTCCACCTTACCACAGAACAGAGAGTCACCAGTCACAGCCATGTGTGCAAACAAAGAGTTTCCAGAGAGTGACCTGCTGTTAATCAGCCTCTCCTCCAGCTCCTGTCTCCTCTGATTGGTCTCTGCTGCTTCCTGGTGACCTACTGCTACATTTATACATCTTTAAATATCTCTCTCCATTGTGCTACTGTAGGGGGGAGCTGTGGTTTCAGCACTTCAGCACATTTGTTTTATAAACTAATAGTGGTGCACAAGAAGAGTTTTACTTTCTAAGGAAAATAGCCAGAGAACATTCAGCACATTGTTGCCAATTTTCTGAACAAGCACCTTGCCTATCTAGCATATTCACTATTCTTTTCTTCACCCCTGAACTTTATCTAATATCTCTTCAAGCTTGCCAAATTTGCATCTCATATTGTTCGAAGTTGTTGCTTGTTAACCCTTTGATGCACAACATGGGTCTAAAGTGACCCGACTAAGTTTTTATATTCTATATCTTTGCAATAAGTTCACTTCATCATTCAGTATTGCAGGTTTTCCTCAATTAACTTGTTTTTGATCGTCATACGTCCTAATTTTTTTATTTCATTTCTTACTTTTTGAATAAAAATCCTTTTTGTATCACTACGCTTCTAATGCACAAGGTAATTTTTGACCCGTGTGTAAACTTGATGTAATAATAGAAAAACTATTTTATTCAAACACACAGCCAGCATGAAATAACATGGGAAACTATAAAATTTCCTCTGGGGAAATTGTGAAAGGGCCACGGGGGTTACTGCCGGTGTGTGTACACTATGATGAGATTCTTCAGAGATTTCAAACAATTAATACTAGTAATGTTAAGATACTATATTATATACAAGGAGCACACCTACAACAAGCATTCCTTTTCAAGTATTTATTTATACAGCAACCTATGCCCTTTAACCTCAAAATATGTGTGTGTGTGTGTGTGTGTGTGTGTGTGTGTGTGTGTGTGTGTGTGTGTGTGAAGCATGTGTATCTGGAGGAGTGTGCGTGCTTAGGCGTGCATATGTGTGTGTGTGTGTGTGTGTGAAGCATGTGTATCTGGGGGAGTGTGCGCGCTTAGGCGTGCATATGTGTGTGTGTGTGTGTGTGTGTGTGTGTGTGTGTGAAGCATGTGTATCTGGAGGAGTGTGCGCGCTTATGCGTGCATATGTGTGTGTGTGTGTGTGTGAGTGAAGCATGTGTATCTGGACTCTTCAAGTTGCAGGACAAATTATATATCAAAACGTGCGGTTTGATCGGGATCGGTGTGCTATTACTTTTCTCTTTTCTAGCTCGGTTAGTAGCGGGACAAAATTGCGTCCGGAAAAGGAAGAAGAAAAAATCCACAGTATAACAATCCCTACAGCTATATGGGACCGGTGCTCGGTGCGATTGCCCTGTGGCCCTAATGAATGCAGGTCATTTCTGACCCATGTTGTGCATTACAAGGTGTTTATATGTTGTGCATCAAAGGGTTAATCACTCAGTGGTGGAACCCATCTAATCCCCTTGATTCTTAAGATGCAGAGGTAACACACATTTGTGGAAGAATGTTCAAAAGGGATTTTAAGGAGGTTTATTTTTATGGGCCTTCTTAGTTTCTGGCAGTTTCTGATTGAAAATGGCCATTTGAAACCAGGACCAACCATGTGTGAAAGCTGAGCAGGCAACCGGGAATATTTGAGGTGAGGCAGACTCGTGTCTGGTGTGATATTTTGTGACATTCGCAGTGTTTATTTCTCATGTACAATCCTGGATCTTAGTTGTAAATACCTAAAACATACTGTCAAGCATACCCTAGACTGGGGATTTAAGATGGTCCATGACACTTTAGCAAAAAGAGAAGAGATCAAACAGTCAGAAATAGAGAGGATCAGTGCATTTGTCTGGATGAAGAATGATGTCTCACATTGATCGTTGTTAGAAATCAAACAATGTCAGAGAGCACAGAAGTGATGACAGAACGCAAAACAAGTTCTGTTGGTATACAGATATATCAAGGGAAGATTTCTGAACACTGTAAGATTTCTGTGACAACATATTTTTAAAAGGATAAATAGAAATGGAGCATCAGAAGACTTTTAGAAGTTTAAGATGCCATTTTATTGAAGGCACAGTATGAGACAACAAATGTAGGACAGTTAACACTCAGCTACAATTTGGATTGATATGGAGTGCAACTTGACTTTTTGTGGAGTCTCTCTCTTCACTACGTGAGCGTGTGTCACCAGCAAAAACCACACTACGCATCGCTCCTTTGCTTTAAATGTGGGCATTTTATGCACAAAAAGCACATCACACTTCAACGGTGCATTCATCATTTCTATTACTGTGTATTTGAAACTGTAAGAAGTAGCTTAGCTTAGTTATACCCAGGAGTTAAAGTGGACCGTAATGATTTGGAATGGTGTTCCAGCACCGAGTGAATAAATATGATTGGCAGATGTGTTTTCCATATATTCATTCTGCAGCTGCACACTGCTGTGAGTCCAAGAACAAGGCGAGTGTCTGGGCTTAGTTCATGTCTGTAATAACAGCGAGACAGCCTGTCAGTAGACTACCAATCACTTTAAACAGGCTCTGTACTAAATGACACGCTAACATGCTGACAGATTCTGTGTTATGTGTTTGTTTAACCGAGCTAGGCCAGAAAATATTCAGGCAGAGCATGTTGGTGTTGCCATTCTGGCCCCATTGTTCTCCATGAAGGAAACTGGATGTGTGGTTGTTTTTTAAAGGAGTGAGCACAGTGCCATTTGCTCCTTGTGCTTTTTACCCATAGACTGTGTATAAATAATGGACGTAGTCGCCGTGACGTCACCCATTGGTTTGCGGCCCGTTGGAAACATCGAGTTCAGCGTTACACTCGTCGCCATCTTGCGTCGCCATCTTGTTTCTGATACAGGGAGCAGATCATATCTGGACTGTGGAGGAGGAGAGGGATCTGATCACTGACTACAGCCTCTCTACACCTCAACCTGACTGAGAGAAGCTGCTGCTAATTCATGTTAGCATTAACTGGAGCATTAACTGGGATGTTAGTTTTGGCTAGCAAAAAACAAAAACAAAATGTTTGTTGCTGACCTCAGAAAACTGAGCAGCGACTCCTTCGAGTGTCTGTTAGTCCAACCAAACGCTGAACAAGACCGTTTATTTGAACGTTTTGTTCATTAAATGTCATTAAGTTAAAATACAGTGAAAGAAAAGAGGATGTTTACCGATTTGGTCGCAAACTTTGACCCTATCTATATAACGTTATATATAACTTTATTTACTCGTTGCCATGGATACGCATTGCTCTGCTTCTCTCCTGATGACTGCTCGCCTTGTTAGCCACCTGTCAATCAAAGGTAGCCACGCCCCAAATCATACGATTCTTTATCTTCTATTTTCTTCTAAATGGGGCCATTATTAGAACTATTGACATCAAATTGTCTTGAAGATGATTTTTTACTAGTGATTGAGACCATAGTGTTGTCCTGAAAAAAATTTCTGAGCTAATAAATCAAGTGAGAAGTTTTTTAATTTTGCACTGAAATGAATGGGCAGATTTTTTTTTTGACATTTTTTCAGACATGGAGATTGCTGCCTGTTTTTACCACTCCTTTGGAAGAAGGAAATAATGGGTAACATAGGAACTAGCTTTTAAAGTGATGTGCTTTCTCTTTTCAATAAGTGCTGTGCAGTGGATCTCATTTATGCCGACATGAAGAGTGGCTCATTTCAAACAGTAACTGATAAATATTTAAAGAAACTTTTAGAGAAACTAGTGCTTGTTAAATTTGAGAATGGATTTTGGTGTGGTGGTAAAATAAATGTGTGGTTGTTTTGCCTAATTTGAGGTAATGGCAATCCTGCACGTCATACTGTGATTGAAACCATGCAATAGTCAGTTTACATTAATTCTTATTTGTTGCTCAAGCTCTGTTTCTGAATAAATAATAATTGAAGAGTTTGAGGGCTACAAGGTACAATATGCAAATATATTCAGACATCAAAAACACTCTCAAACTCCAGAATAAAGTGAATAATGAAGACACAAACAACAATTAGAAAAATGTCTACCTTGGGATTAAACAGCCATTTATGGTTGTTTGTTCTGTTGTTTCACTTTCGATTGTTTGCTGAGTTGCAGCCAATGCATCATCATCGTCTCAACCTCTGGCTGAACTATACGATTATTAGCAGACAGTAATTAAAAGTGTTTATATAAGTTGGTTTCATTGTTCTAATGGAAGGGAGCTGAAGATATTTTTCCCGACAGAGAAAAGACAGAAGAACAAGCTGCCAAAACACTGCCGACTTGTTGGGCAGCACTGCTGAAAGGTGTGAAAGAGTCAGGTAAACATACAGATGAGCTCGCAGAATAGCAGCACAGGTTTCAGTCTGCTGTTCCCCAGAAAGGCATCATTGAGCTCCGATGAGCTGGAAATTGCACCCTGCTACGGTAATGCTCTGTTTTTGTGCTGTGTTTTTATCAACATCTCAAGCGACTCGAAAGACTGAATCAGATAAGAGCTTGACGCACACATGCCAGCGTGCACATGTGCACACACCGAATTAACATTCAGACAGTGTTTCTGGTAAAAGTATTTGAAGATATAATGGTTGCATACCAAATCCAAACTCGCTGCTACTGTCAGTGTCAGCTTATATTTTTAGAGAATAAACTCAGTCCTACCGAAAGATTTTCTTTGATTTTTCTTTACATTTCTTAATCCCCAAAGTGCTCTTGAATCTCAAGCACAAACTTGCTTCCCAGTATTCAACTTAACCCATAAGAACCCATGGTGACACCCGTGTAACAAACACGTTAAATCTTCTATTATTTGTTACTAGGCTCAGTTTAAACCCATTTAACAATTCTAATCCATTAATAGGGTGTCCTGTATTGCATTTAACTTGTTTTGACCATATTTCCTGAACAAATTAAAGTCACAATTTTGATAAACAAAAAGACACATGGTTATTTGTATTTATTTATTATCGATTTATTATTATTATTATTATTATTATTATTATTATTATGCTACTTAAAAACAAATCTAAAAAATAATTTGTTGTTAAACAGAACTAATAATATCACCATTTTTTGTGGAGATGCAGAGAAAACGGCAAATTTGTGTCTAGTTTTTATTTTATTTTAAAATACGAAATATTATAAACATAGATATTATAAACATAAATACTATAAGCGCCCAATGTAATGTTCATCACAGATCTTTGACATTTAGGGATATAGTTTTTGAGAACACATCACAAATGGTGGTATATCCCCCATAACTTTCCTTTAAGGATAACTGGGTCTGGGTTCTTATGGGTTAAAACTGACTCCAGAGATCCTTCTGCTTTGTGTGCATGACACTGCATCTCCGAGAAAGTGTGTGCACCTGCTGCAGGCTGTTGTGCTCAGCCCTGTGAGCATGTCTCGTGTGTGGCCTGAGCACATTGCCCGCAGAGCCACAGCTCTGCAAGTCCACTGTGGTGGGAGGACTGAAATGCAGCCTAATGGCATTTTCCATTCCCTCACTGTGGGAGACATCTTTATGGATGGGGTGTGCAGCGACTTCTACTCCTCCTCGCTCACCGAGGATTCATGAAGAGTGATGGCCATGAAGGGAGGATGGAGGGATGGAGGGGTGAAGGGTAGAAGATGGGCATAAAGAACGGAAATGAAGGACACAAAAACAGGAGAGAGAGCAGTTCTACAACCACAGAGATAAAATATGTATTTATATTCAAAATGAAAGACTCAGAAATGTATTATAAAGGATGCTTAGATTCCCTCAACCTATTATTAAGACCTATTTAGTTCTTCACTCATGCAAACATTCTTCCCTGTCTGTCATTTTTTTCTTCCACCATCTTTCTTCTTGAGCCACAAGACCTCACTCCTTGCTGATAATGTGTGCACCTCCAGAGGATTCTTTTCGGTCCATGGGGAGGTGTTGAAAATCTCATTAATTAAATAGGGAGAAAGGTATGCCAGCATGATGGACAATGGGCTTCTCTGCTGACGTGAAGCTAGATTTTATTACAAAGATTAAGGAAAAGAACATAACCTGTACAGGTCATTTCAGATCCCAATAAATGCAAAGGATTTTTAGCATCCGAAATTACAAAGTGGGCCACTCATCAGGAAAAACAGCTCCATTCTAATGACCGGGCAAGTTGGAAAAGCCACATAGCCACAGAGGAGTTTCAGTTATTCTGGATGAGCAGAAGTCAGGTTGAGGTTGGGGTTACATGAGGTTATTCAACTTCATGAACCAGTAGAGATAAAAGGATGAAAGCAGAAGCTGTGCCAGCCTCATCGGTGCAATACGAACAGGAGAGCAAGGGTGTTGTCCATCAAACACAGAGCTCAGCGCCCTGAGCCCAGCTCCACCACACACAGGCGCTAACACCTGTGGTGGTGCAGCATGGGTGTGTGTTAATCCAAATTCTGTATTTTAGCACTTAGCATTAACCCTTTGGAGACTGTTTTGTCCATTTTTTAAATACTTTTCATTCTGCCACTTGTTACACAATTGTGTAACATGCATATTAACCCTTTGATGCACAACATGGGTCCAAAATGACCCTCTTTCATTCCCCATTTTAATTAATGCTTGCTGTGTGTTTCTGTGCTCTATCTTTTGATATCAACTTATTTTATGATTGAATATTTCAAGTATTCTTTAAATATCTTGTTTTTGATAACAACAGATCATTATTTACATTTTTCCTCTCATACTTTGTGAAGAAAAAAAGGTTCTGTATTATTACATGGCTAATTACTTGGCTAAGTAGCTTGCTAAGCTAACTACTTAGCCAAGAAGTTAGCTTAGTAGTTAGCTTAACAAGCTACTTAGCTAACTACTTAGCAAAGAAGTTAACTAAGTAGTTAACTCAGCGAACTACTTAGCTAAAAAATGGATATGTGGCATTTTTGACCCATGTTGTGCATTAGAACAGTAGGGACACAAAAAGGGATTTTAATAAAATATGAATAAAGGAAAAAATTAAATTAGGATGTATGATGATCAAAAACAAACTAATTGAGGAAAACCTGGAATACTGAATGATGAAAATAATTAATTGCAAAGATATAGAACATAAAACCTCTGTCACTGGGTCACTTTAGACCCATGTTGTGCATCAAAGGCTTAAACTCATGTAATCGCCAGCATTTTTTTTAAAAGCACAACCTAACTTATATAACCCGAGAATTATTTTTTCACTTTGACTTGCAACATTATAAACCCAAAAGAATCAAAAAACAACAAACATTAAATCTGATTTTGAAAATGATGGGGGGTTTTTTTCCCTTTCAAATCAATAAAGCTCAATGAATTTTAAATGTTGCAATAGTGGTCACAGGTTGCAAATATAACCTATAAGTTCTATATTTTTATGCTAAATATATATTGATCTTATCTCTGTTTTACTAGGCCTATTATCATTAAACAAAAACTGGAGTTTCAAGCCAGAACTTTAGAGGGAAGGTGATGGCAAAATATTGACGTTGCCTTTTTTTTTTTAATGTTGTGATGTCATGAAGAAGAAATGTGCTGACGCTTTCGTTGACTCCCGAGGGTGAAGGTATTTAAATCTCTTTACAAAAAGTGTATAACTTAAAGTCAAAGCGATCAGGACTATGCTATTTGTGCCATAACTTCTCCACTAACTCTTCCTTCTTCCTTCAAAACCTTCAAACCTTTCAACAAAGCAAAAGAGATTTGACAAACTGCAGAGTGCTGGTCTTGACAACAATAGCTCAAACTTCATGTCATTATTAATCTTGGAGTCTGCAAAGTTTAAATACTTCTTCTAACTTTCCTGTAAAATTGTCAAATAAAGTTTGATGTGATTGAGCTAACGGCAGACTTTGACACGGCCCTTTTCACACATTCAACGAGTGCTTGCCGACTCTCAGAGGACTCATTGACCAGGAAAAATGAAATCAATCAAATACAAAGAACGCACACACAGGGAGCAGAGCCGTCTTTGATTAGCTCGATGTAAACAAGGAGTCCTTTTATGATTTGACTTAACAAGATACACTTGAGAACACTTGGAACATCAGACAGATTGAGAGGCAGTGTGTGTGTGTGTGTGTGTGCGTGTGCTTATTTACTGACATTATTTGGTGCAAAAAAAGTGTTTAAAATCTAGGAAAAACTGTCATACAGACTTGTTAATTTGTTTCCACATTTCAGCAGCGGCATACAGTATCTCATGGTGTTTTCAGTAACTTTCTAAAAATACAACATGATGTGCTTCTGTTTGCAGTATCATTAGATCTTTGACATAAAGGGATGTCGAACATTTGTTTGCTATGTTATTCAACCTAAAACACTCCCACACGCCAGTCTGCCACCCTGCAAATGGCCTTATGCTTTTTATCTTTTGCACAGCATTTCTTTAAACTTTTAAAGTTTGAATGCGTCGGCAGCAACAGAAATCAATGATGGTTCAATTATTATACAACTAAAGGGAACCTCAGACACATACCATGGCCTCACAAAGCTCTTGTTTCTGATTGGTTGGCAGGTGCTTTTATATATTGTGTGACACGACATCAGTGAACAGGTTCAGCACTGTACTTCAGTACCAGTACTTCAGCTTTGTGGTATATTTCCAGTTAATGCTCGCTGATAAAGCACACCAGAGAATTGGTTGAATATACATTATAAACACAGCTCACAAAAGAAGACTTATATGAATAATGTATCAAATGCCACTATACTGTCGTACATGAGACTGATAATCTGAGGGGGAAAACTGCTTCTGTACAGAAGAGGATTGGGCCCAGGTCGGAGAAAAAACAATAAGAGGAGGGGGAAAAAGTTATAATTATGCACATTGAGAAAAAAGTCAAAATGAGGAGAATTAAGTTGAAATACAATGTTGGAAAAAAGAAAATCTGGAGAATAAAGTCACTTTTTTGAATTTGGTCTGCAAGCTACAACCTGATTTTTCTCAATATGTCCAATATATATCTAAAAATTCACAAAATTACATAAAAGGAGATTTTCCCGAAAAATAGCTGTACAACCAATAATAGCTCATTTATGTATCAGGGGATTTTAGAGTAACACTTTACAATAACCATCTAAGTGATGTTTATAGATGGTTTATAAACCAATTATTAACCTTTTACAAAGCGCTATAAATATTTAATCTTTAAATGTTTTCAACCAATTTCTTAAAGGTATATGAATCATTTAAAAAATCAACAACATACTTAATATGGTGTTAAAAATCTTATGAGTGAATTGTTTATTAATGGTAAAGTAACTGTCAATTACATTAATATACCATCTATTTGTCATTTATAAATGATTTTCCACATTTATAAATGATCTATTTACCATTCTAAATGGCCTAAATATGGTTTATAAATGATGATTAAACTTTAATAAACTGTTTACCATTTATGAATGGTCTATTTACCATCTATAAATGATGGTTATTGTAAAGTGCTACCGATTTTAGTTCTACTGCAACTTAAATATTGTGGTTATTGCTCATTTTATGACATTGATGAAAATCAGGTTATAGCTTGCAGTATACCGAACTGTTCGCATAAATTTGATTTCTCTGAAAACACTGTTCCTCTGATGACGTTTTGACAGCATGGTCCCTCACAACAGGAACAAATATTACGTTTATAATGCAGATTTTGTTACGATAGAAACTGCATAAGCTCATCTCTGACAAAAGGTAGAAACAAATTGGACCTCTTCACCGTGGGTCCATCTGTGAGTCTCCTTTGTCTGCTTCTCTTAACATTAGATTAGTCTCCCTCTACAGGTATGCAAAAACAAATCACTTTTCAGATTGACACGTTAACAACAGTGTCAAGGGATTTCTTGGTGGCCACACACCAAATCCTATGAATATTAAATGAGAGAAGCGAGAGGGAGGGAAACCGAAGACAAGAGAGCAAGAGAATGATTTTATGAGCTGGAAAAGGATGGATGGGTTGAAATGGAATGAGAGAAAAGATTCAAGGAAAAGTGGTCGGACCCAGAGCGAAAGGAAAGAAGAGGGTTGTCAAGGACGACTAAAGAAGCCGTGTAGCCAAGTGGACACATAATTCGGGTGCAGATCAGATATCACACTATGCATTTCACACCATCCCCCCGTATATCTTAGCTGTTGTCTCTGTTTACCTCCGCCGCTGAAACAGCAGACACTGTAGCTCTGTGTGGATGAAAGTCTCCGGGTGGGGATCACAGGCGGGAAATCTACCTGCAAGCTTTCTATTTCCGTTTGGCTGTCTCCCGCTCTGTGGGGAGGGCATCAGGGCCAAACAGAGCAGTCAGAGCAGAGATAGATGGAAGTGCCGTGTGCCTCACATTGCCACCCATCCCTGACAACAAGATTAATCTTCACTCTTCAACCCTGATGAAAGTCCCTCGTCGGTTCCACCTCTTCCTCCTCTTTTCATCTCTCTCCTACTCTCTTTCTGTGGATGATAGTTGGAATGAAAATTAAAAGAGATTGTGAATACTTTTTTTCACACTTTGAGGTAGGTATAAGTGAGCTTTAAAGGGCCACTCAAACAATTTCACTGAGGAAGATTGGTTTACTCTAGCGAGGGGTGCAGCACAGGCTGAAACTGTTGGATGATGTCTTGTGTGATTCCAGTGGTGGTTCTAGACCGGTTTTATTGTGGAGGCCAAGCAGGGGCCAGTGCTTAATCTGAGGGGCACATTAAAAAATGGCAGAGGTGATATTTAAGCATTCAAACCTTTATTTGAGTTTATTTAAAAATCTCATTTAAGTATGTTTGTTATTTTTGAAACAATGAGACTTACCAACAATAACATCTATTTTTGTATGACAATGGCATTTCTCATTTTTGTGCAGTACAGTGAGAATGATCTTTTCTTTATATACACACGCTTTTATTGCACAATTAAACTTTTATTCAATGTACACATTCTGAGTTCCTTTTGTGTACAATGAGATATTGTTTGAACAACAAATAGGTAAGAATTGTTCTGTTGTTCATGGTTATAAATCGATCATTTTATTATTAATTTGACACAGGGGCCAGAGGAGGGGCCAAGGGCTTCTTCACAGGGGCCCCTGTAGGCCCCTGTAAAGAACTGCCACTGTGTGATTCTGATCAGAGCTTTCTGAAGTCTGAGTAATCTTGATTTGGACTTCACTGTATTTCCACTGTAAAGCTTTGGCCATAAAACACCTGCTGTGAGTTAGCTTTGCTCTGCAGCCTGAAGCCTGATTAATGGATGGGCTGCAGGGACTGTGTGCATTTTGGGACTTGAAAACAAAAGCAATTCAGCAAAACTGTAGATATAAAGTAAAGTATTAGAAAGTAACTACGTGGCCCATTTCCCCACCAAATCTAATCAGAAACGAATTAACAGAACAGCTGTCACATTTTCCCAGTTTAAAAATCTGCAGCATATGACAGCGACAGCTCAGGGAATATTACATTTGTTCAGAAACTGGAAGGGTTCATGTGAGGGGAGCAATTTACCCTTTGATGCACAACATATTGACACACCTTCTAATGCACAATATGGGTCTAAAATTACCCGCATTCATTTCCCATGTTATCGATCTGTCAAAAGATAAATCACAGAAACACACAGCAGCATGAAATGATTGAATATTCCAAGTATTCTTGAAATATCTTGTTTTTGACAACAACAAATCATTATTTCCATTTTGCTTCTCATACTTTATGAAGAAAAAAAGTTGTGGTATGATTACATAGCTAACTACCTGGTTAAGTATATTGCTAAGCTAACTAGGCTACTTAGCCAAGAAGTTAGCTAAGGAGTTAGCTTAGCAAGCTACTTGGCTAAATACTTTGTCAAGAAGTTAGCTAAGTAGATAGCTTAGCAAGCTACTTAGCTAAATACTTTGGCAAGAAGTTAGCTAAGTAAATAGCTTAGCAAGCTACTTAGCTAAATACTTAGCCAAGAAGTTAGCTAAGGAGTTAGCTTAGCAAGCTACTTAGCTAAAAAAATGGATAGGCTATGGGTCATTTTTCACCCATTATGTGCATTTGAAGGGTAATGTTACAAAAAGGGATTTTATTCAAAAATGAATAAAGGAAAAAATAAAATTTGGAAGTTTGTTGATCAAAAACAAACTAATTGAGGAAAACCTGGAATACTGAATGATGAAATTAATTTATTGCAAAGATATAGAACATTAAAACTCTGTCAGGTCACTTTAGACCCATGTTGTGCATCAAGGGGTTAAAATGCTGCCTGCTCCAAGTGGATCCATATTATTCCTTACCAGACCTCAGAGAGAAAAGTGAAAACTGTGCCTTGTCTTTGAAAGATGACATTTACCCAACAAATTCCTGCCTTTATTGTTACTCTAGACATTCCAATTCCAGCCTAAACCAATTTTTTGTTTTAAATCCTAGTTTTTACACAATCTGACCGTGATGTTTTTTCTCTCCCCTCGTGCCATTTTTTCTCTGCTATCTACCCTCCATTTCTGCTTTCAGCACATGTGGATGTGAATTATTATTCAGCACCTCTGCAGCTTTTTGTCATTGCAAAAAGGTCTTTTTTTTTTTTACAACACAGTGTGTTTGCACGTGAGACGGTATCTGTGTACATGTTTTGCACATGTTCTTCATTTATAAACAGTACACAGTTCATCCTGCACATGCAGTGTCTGTATTCATGATGTATGCCTGGGACAGGGCTGTACTCTGATGGTGTGGTGATGATGGGAGACCTTGAAAGCACTACTCAAGAGGCAAACACAAATTTCTCTCTGGGACTGCTGATATCAAGGGAGTAGAGGATGAAATAGAAACACATGCACACACATCTTTTCCCAGAGCTGGAGAGCAGCCCTAGTGGAGGATGGAGAAGTGAATAAAACTTTTAAAATTTCAGGCTTAGTTGTTTGTTTATGTTTGAAGAGTATCAGTGTGCCTGACTCTTTTGCTCTTTAAACTTTAATCTCAATCCGTTGGCTCTCTAATCCGCTCCCCCCCCTCCAACCACTCACCACTTGGCCCCTCTCTTCTATTGTCCAAATCTGAGTTCCCTTTAGGGATGGATCAAGTCTAAACTCATCTCTGAATGTCATGCTTGACATCACAGTGAGGGAGGGTCACGGCTTCACTGCAAGGCAGCCAATCAAAATCTATTCTGACATGCACCCTCAGACTCAACATATTTTGTTCGTGCACTGTAAAAAAAAAATGTCTGTAGATTTTACAGTGAAAAACCATGACAGTAAAATACCGTAAAATGATAAATGGGTTAATTCAGTTTCAGTAATGAAATGAAACACTGTAAATGTATATATCAGCCAAAACACTATCTTTAACATTAAAAAAAATATACATTTCTCCACTTTAAAATGCACTGTCACTGTGTTTGTAGCAAAAATATACTGTAATATATAAACAAGCCATCATTTTTGCATTTATTTTTGGGAAAAATACATTTTCTCACTAAACACAATAACAGAAATATACTGTAATATTTAATGGTAAAATCTTTAATTTATGCACCATTTATAAAGTATTTTCTTGTAAATTATATGGCAGAACAGCATTTCTTCTGATGGAATTTTTTTTTCTTTTTTAATAGTAAAATATGGAATAAAATAGCAATCTTAACGTGAAATGCTAATATAATTTTACCATAATATTACAAAAAGTTGCACAATATTTATTTCCAGTAAAGTTCTGGCAAGAGGTTGTTTTTTTTTTTTTTACAATGTGTTTGTGGTCAAGGAAAATATAAAAGATTTTATTTTATTTCTTAAAAAAGAAGAAAGAGTTACATACAGAAGTTTGTTTTACTCATTTATAAATACATTTAGCCGCAATTTACATTACTGAGATCGGGGTAGTTTATCACATCAGTTAGTTAGGGTTTAATAGTTGTATGTCAAACTTGAGTACTTTTTCACAAATTGTTGCATACGTTCTAACTGGTTTCCATACTGCTTAGTAATATAACTGTATAAAGTATGTATTATTTACCAAATTTCATAGTAAAATTCCTTTGGTTGCACAAGTAATCAATATTCTTTACTGCTTTGTAGCAATAAATACAAGAAATCAATTCCAATGGAACGCCACTGCAGTTTTTTTATTTCTACATTTCTATTATTTGTATTTACTTTGGTAAATAGGGGTTTTCTAAACACTTACTACAATGTCAGATTGTCAGGCAAAAGAACTTTGGTGCACAAATAGTAACTCAACTTTTACAACCCTGTTTGCAACAGATATGGACATTGATATCAAACCAGAAACAAGGAGTCTTAGGAACGTATTAACTATTTATTATAAATCATTATTATTATAATTTTGAAACTATAAATTATGCATTTACATCCATGATCAGATCCATATTAAAGTCCCTTTATCCAATATTGATGTCTAAAACTAATATGGGCATGTTGGCACAATCTAACAGCATTCCTGCTGTTTGGAGACTTTGGAGTTTCCTTATTTTGCAAGAAAACTATCAGAAAAGCTTCATCAGTGAAGCAGCTGCTGCAACAATCTCTTGAAAGGAGCTATCGACAAATGGCAAACGGTATGGAATCCTATGTGATGTGACCCATTGAGAGCTGGATACTTACAGTAATGGACAACTTGAGAATGCAAAAATGTGGCACTTCATCAATAAGCAACTAACCTCCAGTTGCCTGCTGATGCCATATGCAAAGAAGCTCTTCTTCCAGTCAAGCTAGCACTAAAGCATGTGATCTCCTGCAGCATGGTGCTGCTGGGGGGCTGCATTATATTAACCTGGAACACTGAACTTCCCTGCACACAGCTTGAGGCCATTGTAGCCTCAGTGAGTCTTACTGTACATTATTTCCTTTGTAACTTTCTTATTTTGTTAACTTTGGGAACTCATTTAATATTGTGCTCACCTGCCCATTTCTTCTTGTTCTTTATCCAAGAAGTAAGTAGATTCTCATTTCTTTTCTCAAGTGTTTTGACTTCTGCTTCCTCTTTGTGGTGGTAAAAGGCTCAGAGATCGATCAGCTCATAAAAGGGTTCCCTCTCGCCATGTTGTTATTGATGCTTTTCTATTAGGTTGCCAAGGGATTTGGGAGGCTCTTGTATCACCTTTGTTATGAGCTGTGTTTGCGTTGAAGTGTGTGCAGCAGACATACTGTATCAATAAACACTGTATTCATCTGGAAAATCCCTTTCATTTCACAAAAATGCTGTCTCTACAGTTCAATACATCCAAAGGAAATGTGAATCCAAACTTTCCATTTGCAATTCAAAATGAATGTATCATAGATCAAAGCACCGATAAGTAAAACATGACTCTTCTCCAATATGCATTGTTGGTTTAATGCTTCTGTCTTCCTACACAATAGTAACCATTAAGCTGTGTATGTTGACCACAACTTCCAAGTCAATTACTGAGTATAGTTTCCTGTCTACATAATGGATTGTACAGAGTGCTCTTTTGCCTCTGGTTCATTTGAGACATAAAAAGGTTAAAACATGAATAACAGACTCAGATATTCAGCAATTTAAGTGTTTTGTTTGGTTTTATTCAATACTTTGACCAAGTTTGGATGTTTTAATGTGTTTGGATGCAATTTAATGTGCCATTATCAGCCTTTATCATCCTCGTAGGTATGCATTAGTAGCCCTTATATATATAGAGAGAGAATTCCAATAGTTTGGTCACTAATAATCTGGGTTAAAAGTTCACCAAATGGCGAAGCTGTGGAATATAAAGCTAGCATTTGGATTTATAAATTTACTGTCCCATCCGTGTCATCCATGTTTGTTTTCATTAGTTTTATGAGTGTTTTGATTAAATGAATCAGGGACCGGCGTTGATGCGAGTGCTGTACTTCCTGGTTTGCCGCGGGGCATTTTGGGAGTTGTAGTTTTAGTGCAGATAAATACTAATGCACCTTTTGCATAGGCTTTTTGGTAGGTTTTGAATATGGTGCGTGAACATTTAAAAAAAAGTATGAATTATTATTATTAATATTTATAAAATTCTAAAATATAAAAAATATGATGAATGAAATGAATATAAAATGTTGATTAATGCATATGATGTTTAATTTAGTTATTAATAGTTGATTGATATATTGATATTTGTTATGAAATATAACTTACTGTTATTGGGCGATTGAGGTGAGTGAGCTGTGATGTTCGTGTTATGCAAATAATTGAAACATTGCATTCCTTAACTTTCAGGTTTATTACCTGTTGCCCTTTTGAGAAATACAAAATAAACAAACAAAAGTGGAATACTGAAACATCATTTGTACACCGGGTATATAACATAATATTTTGGTCTTCTAATGTGTTCTTTGGTACAGAGGAATATTATATATATGTTTCTGGTTATAGACAGAACTTGTACTTGGTACCAATTTATTGTTGGTTTTGATCTTTCCATGGGATTGTTTGTAGAATATTGCCAGCCTTTATTGAGTTGGTAATTGTTTTGAATCATAATGTAGCCTTTACAATGAGGTAACAGAATCAATATTTAATAGAGCTGGCATTGTGAAAACCAAATGGCTCAAAGAAAAAAGGCAGGCATGAAGAATAAATACACCAACCAAGCACGTATTAGTCCAAGCATGAATGTATTAATCAAGAACATCAGTGCTACAACATGTACAAGTAAGATTAATCATGGCCGTAATGAGTTCTGAAAGTACTCAGGGACACGAGATGAAGATCTGCTGTAAATGATTCCATGCAGCATGGCTGAAAGCACACTTCCCAAGCCTAGGATTTAATGATATTGGCTGTTGGCTGTGTTTGGCCTATAAGCTTGTGGAAACACGTTGAGTCGTATTTGAATTCTCAAGTCTTTAATTTGCTGTATTGCTTCTAGTCATTCTTGTTGCTGCCATTAACTTGATTGATGTAAGAAAGTGGTTAATTATTGCCTTTCACTCTCTAGCTGAGTCAGTTTTTGAAAAGCTGTGCCCAGATTTAGGAGACTTTTTGTGCAGAAGGTGGTATTTAAATATGAGCTCAAAGCCGTCTTGCAAATGACCTTGTCAGAGTAAAATGTGAATTAAAACTGACATTTCCACAGCGTTGGAAGTTTAACTTTACTTCTTCCTTTCATGCGTGGTCTCTGCTAGCAGCTGATTTGGATTTTTCGTTTGCCTGCAGATAATATATTTAATGTTAACTCTTGCTAATGTAAAGGCAGGTTGGGTAGACTGGGGTGTGATGTGCTGTATTGTCTTCTCATTCGTTCCCCTTTATAAAGAATTGGAGGTTGTGGGCAGTGGAGCTTAAGGGGAGATAGCAGGTTAACAGTATAGATGCCACATATCATCTGGAAGCTGGGAACCTGAAGATTAACTGAGATGCAACTTAAATCTGGTCATAAATCTCGTAAGACAATTAATCAATTTAGATTATGGCGTTTTATTTCATACGCTACCCAACGAGATGATGGCATGGACTGTGTTTATCATTGTGCTCATTGAGTTTCATTACTGGCTTGGGAAATCGTACAAAATGCCATCTTTGTATGTTGGCAGCCTCTCATTGGTTAGTTTTTATCTATAAATGTATTATTGGGCTGCTCCCCTCATATATGTACATACATGTGTCAAAACAAAACTAAACACGGTATACGCTCACAAATCATTGTCCAGATGCTGCAGCCAAGAGTGAGAACTGAGTTAGGTAAGAAAACTTTTAGTTACGCCCCTTTATCATGGAACAGTTTGCAAAAGGAATTTAAATTGTCTGAGTTGATCACAATCGGTGAATTTAAATCGATTCTAAAGGATAAAGAAATAATTTCCCTTGGTGGGTGTGACTGCTCCGTATAAGTCTCTTCTGAGGCTCCTTCACTGTTGTTGTCATGGCTGGATATTTGTATGTAACTGTATTTAATTGTTTATGTTAACTGTGTTTAAATGTTGTAACTTGTTATGCTGCTTTCTTGGCCAGGTCTCTCTTAGAAAAGAGATTTTTTAATCTCAATGAGACTTTTACCTGGTTAAATAAAGGATATATATGGTTGCTACTGATGAATTCCTCTGCCTTTGACAGGAAAAAAAAATCCAAGCCGTCAGAACGCCAGAGGGTTAAGTAGACTGTTGAGTGGCATTTTAGCTGAAAACTGCTCTTAAAAGAAATGTGTGAAGTGCGAAGAATCTGCTCCAGCTACAGAATAAGAGGCTGGTTGATGACAGTAGAACACTTAAATGCATGCTGCTCTTATCCTTCACTAGTTGAGGAACTAACCACTTTCCACATTTTTTAATGATAATAATAAGTTATGCTATAATTTAAATGTATATAGGGCCTTTCAAGAAACCCAAGGATGCTTTTCAATACAATACAATACAGTAGGATTTTACTCGTTACCTTCGTAACTCTTCAGAAAAATCCCTTGTGACTAAAGAACATTTTACATTTGTTCCTGGAAATGTAGTTTTGATTTAATAATGGCAATTATATTTGTGCACATCAGACAGGCATGATATTTAAAGCTACATACATACCATGCACATATGTCAGATTTATGTGAAAGTACCACTTCGGAAGTGGACGGTTGTTTAGAAACCAGGGTTGATGTGTAGACCCCAGACTTAACCTGCTGCAGCAAATTTACCTGTGCACTCAAGGACAACTGATGGAAAAACTGCGACTGCATCCAAAATGAATGAATTTTCTTGAGATAAGGCTGCATTTTCTGTCTCACATCTAATGGCACTTTTATGCCAATAATAGTTTCGTCCTGCAGCCGTGAGCATGTGAATACAGGAATGTCAGTCTTCAAAGCATTGAGGGATTTATTTACCTGCAGTGCCAGTATTTGCATATCTCTCCCTATCTCTGTGTCTTGTAAAACACCTTTCATAACAACTTACTGCAGTTCAAAATGCTTTACAGGCTTCCAAAAAGCTAATGAGACCATTTAGACGGAATGAAATGGTAAAACAATGGCACACTGATACACAACATAGTTAAAAACAAAAAGAAATTAAAGCAGCTATATAGCCATAAAACCTTCAAGCAAAAGCCAGTATGAAAGTAGGTTATAATTCATATTTCAGCTACTCTCTGATCCTCTAGCAGGCTGTTGGAGTACATCCAAATCTGATATTCTCTCGTTTAAACCACACAGCACCATTACACTCATTGAAGCATTAGCATTAATGTGGCATTTAGGCTCTGTGCTAATGCAATGTGTCTCGAGGACAATGCTTCACACACACACACACACACACGCAGAATATCCAAGCATGCACACACACACCTGCCTACCACTGTTCAAGATACTGTTTTATCTAATCTCTCAAACTTCACCTTGCTGTGTGAATGAGAGAGTGCTGTCTCCATTTGAGGGATTGAGTCATACCTTTCACATTCATCTTCTCTCTGAATGAATTGACAGTGTTTCGTAAATAGTGAACTGGGCAGGTGGAATTGTTTTATTCTCTTTGGAAAGTGTCTTCACTCATGCAAGCCAATGCTTCAGTTTCCCCCAAAAAAATTCACCAATAAAATGTTTTTTTCCATATTGTTTCCACAGTTTGGAGGAAAACAAAGTGATATTTAAAACATATATGAATTTGTACTTGAGCAAAGCACTCTGTATCATTCAAATATGACACGAAGCAGAAAGACGGGAACGAGATGAGAAGGTCACGCTGACGTTTAGAAAATGAAGTCAGAAATTATGGCTCACCAAATGTGCAGTAAATATTTTAGCCATGCCCAGTGGGTGGAAACCTGCACTTGAACCATTATTTCCCTTATACTCAGAATATGAATATAAACACATAAAACAAAGTTCTATTAATAGCTGTAGGTGATTATTAATGCAGAAGGTAAAGATTTAGCCAGCATTTAAACCTATTACGTCACTGAAAAGAATACAAACACTTTGAACTGAATTAAATGCACATCTGTTTAGTCACTTACATCAGTCTATAGTGTGAATTTAGCTGCACGGAGTGAACTCTCATTGCTTTCCAGTTAACAACCCTGCTGAAATGTGTCATGATGCTGGCTAACAGTAGATAACTACTCAGTTCATCTCTCCTCCATTCAACCCTCAGAGTGGAGCGTCAGCCAGTAGTTGGCTCCAGACCCCCATCAGGTGGTGTGACTCATCCATTTCATCATCAAATTAGATGTGTGCTTGGCTGTGAGCGGGTGCTTCTCATCATGACAGGGCACGGTTTAATGGGTAGTAGTAGATAGCCTTGTTTTTTTTTTCTCTTTTTTCTCTGCTCTCTGCCTTTCACTCCTACTTTCTCTCTACCAGTAATCACTTCTCTGTGTGGAATGGCTTTGCTTCAAATCAAAGTTTGGGCAAGAAAAGTTGTATATAACTTTGCAAATTTACCACATTAGAAATTATTTTAGAACTGTCTTTCTCTCTACAGCTGCCAGCCTGTTGACCTTATAAAGCTGTTTGGAACAGCACTGTAGAACCTGATAATGTAATAAAATCCTGATAATGTAATAAAGTGCATTTGCCAATAATGTAATACACTTTTTTTTACCAATGATGTAATAAAGTATAACATTAGTGGGAGGTTGTCATATGTACCAAGTTTGGTTAAGATATGCTAAAGGGTTACTGAGAAATGGGCTTACTTCCTGTTTGGCGACCTCACCATCAAGTTTGATTGGCTGTCACAGCCAAGTGCCTTTGAATTTCAAGAAGATGTTAAATGCATCCGTGTGTCATGGTCTGAAGATCATCCGGGCCAAGTGTAGAGAAGATTAGACAAAATTTGTGAGAGAGGCCTTTTAAAGGTTTTTGATCAAATCAAAGATGGCGGAAAATCCAATATGGCCGAAAAACCCCATTGAGGATGCATTGAGCTCGATTGGTCCAAGGGTTCCAGTGATACATCCTTTGTGAAAAACAGATGAACGGGTCAAAAGTTAATAAACATTCAACTTTGACCTGTTGGTGGCGCTAGAGCTCTTGAGCTAGAGTTACCTACACAGTATCACCACTTGAACCCAAGCAATGGGTGGTCTGCTGTTAAATTATTACAATATTGGGCAATTATTACATCATCAGGACTTGCGAAATGAAGGCTAATCTGATAATGTAATAACCTCCCATTAATGTTATACTTTATTACATTATTGGTAAAAAAAAGTGTATTACATTATTGGGAAATGCACTTTATTACATTATCCGGAAGTTATTACGTTATCAGGTTTTATTACATTTTCAATGGACTCAAGTGCAGATTTTAATTACATTGTCGGGGTTATTACATTATCGGGAATTTATTACATTATCAGGTTCTACAAGCACTAATAAACCTGCTAATTCAAAATATGTCTGTTGTTATTGTTTCAGTGTGCACATGAATTCTCTTATGCCAACGACTCCAGAGGACTAATGCATTGACAAGAGCCCAGTCTGAAAATGAAAATTAACTGTAGCACAGGAAAGGCCTAAGGCAAAATGAAAAATGTCACATGATGAAATGTTTTATTGGTTGTAGTAGTAGTAGTAGTAGTAGTCTTTTCCTCTTTTTGGATCACATGGACCACTGTACACGAAGTTTCCTTTTTTACATATTTTCTTGGCAAATCACCCATTCAGCTTTTAGGAAACTGCAACAATCGAGGCTGAAACATATGTGGAAGAAGGAAAAAACAACATGCTTAGTGTACCAGAAAACTGGTGGAAGCAGAACTGTCGAACCGATAAAAAAACATGTCGTGATTGTTTGGTGAACCTGAAAATGGGACTGGATGGAATTCATCCAAAATGAAACAAGGCACTGGAAGTGAATTACCAACACAGCCGCAGGACCTCAGCATCCAGCCCGCATCCAAAGCCTGCTGGCAGGGTATCAGGGATGGAGCAGATGAAATAAGTACATACTGTAAAACTGGCCTTTCTGGTAAATTATTTTGGCCACCAATGCTTTTTGGAAGCTTTGAAAAAAATACCCAATTAATTTCCTTTATTCTACATCCATACTTCTTTCTAATAGCTCATTTCAATACACATATTAAATAATTTGGGCTGAATCCATGTGCTACTTTGTTTAACACAGATATTAAAAGCTCATGGGCTGAGTGTTGCCTGTGGGAAATGACTAATGTAGCCCCACTGAGAGTAAAACTGGGCAACCAGTAAATACATCAATATTGAAACGTGTATTTAAACATATTAAAATGTGAAAAAAGTAATAATAATTATGCACAGAGATAAAAACAAAACAAAAAAACTGTCCTGTGCTGAGCATTAAACTGATAAAATAGAATTAAAAGAGCATTCTGACAGATTTGGGCATCTGAATTTTTGCTCAACATTTAACTTGATGAATAAAATAATCAGAGTAAACAGGGGCACTGAATACAAGCAATCCATGTAGTCGACAGAAATATTTAGCAGTTTCAGATTTTAAATCCGCCAAACTCTGCTACAATAACAAACAATATTTTCTTTTATATACCCACTTTGAAATTCAGCTATGTCTGTTATTCATGACACAAAGATGAAATGTAAAACTAATCCTTTTTTGAACCATTTATAATATGAAAAGCAAAGTGTGAAGTAACAATAGCGCCGCATTCTTTCCAGATCCAAAGAATGAAAACTGAAGTATAAGAATGTTATGTCAGAGTCGGTCATTGTCTCTGTCAGGATATCGGAGAAAATACTATTAGGCTGGAAGCATTTCTGACAGCCACATTAAACAGACATGATATTAGCAGAGTCATTTTTCCCAGTCACATTCACCAGTCTCGCCATCATTGGATTTAGCATCGTTATCAACTAATCTAAATGGGCAGGCTAACAGACCATTAGCATTTTCCCCAGCCGTTGCCGATGGACGTGCAATCAGAGTATTAGCATTCTCTCACTCAGTGTAAATGCTCTCTAATCTCAATGCCTCATTGTAGCTTCATTTGCCAACAACTGTCATATACTGTACAACACAACACACTTTCCAATGCATGCACACACACAACCCATTCCACTTTTCTTCAGAGTGATGCCTTTTTTTTAAGTCGCCTTTTATTTTTTTTCAAATCCAGCAATTATAAATGCAAAATCCAGCCAAAACTTTTATATGCAACACCACCTACACACTGAGAGCAAGGACATTTGGATTTTAACAAACTTTGCCGACGCAAATGTCAACTGCCAGGGAACAAAGACAACTAAAGTTACAGTGCTCAGACTGTAATAATAAACAACGGTTCCAAATGATAGACTCATGGCTAAATTTGTTCTACCCAAGAGGGCAAAACATTTTTAATGAGAATAAACATCTGTCTCCTCTGAATCCCACTGGGAACCACATGACAAGTGTGAAAAATAAAAATTGTTTATTTTTTGATTCCCACGCGAAACATGTGGTAACACAACACCATGTACAGTACAGTATATTTCTCAAAAGACATAGCAAAGTTACCAAGTAGGGGATTATTCACTATTTAAAAAATAGTTTAAGCAGGATTTATTTAACTAATAAGTAATAAATCTTAATTTCCAACATCCAGCCTGTGCTATACAAATAAACGTGCATTGTTTTACCTTCAAGCAGCATGGATGTTTGTGCTCGCCTGTGTTTGTGTTGGACAAACCAGCAGTGAGGCAACTGATGATTTATGGCTGCATTCCTAAGAGTTGACTGTAACTAAAGAGATTGACTGAGTCTCTGGTGAGCTGCACAGGGTCCAGTAGTTGTTGTGGACAAAGAGCATGCAGTAATTACAGGCAGAGAGAAAGGCAACCAAAGCCCTGGGATGTACAGTATGGCACTGTGAAATTCTTTCTCCAAGTAAACGCTTAACATAAAGGCCTCTTTGTCTTGGAAAGTGCAACAAACAGTCATGGAAAGAGCTCACTGCTGCTGTTTGGAATTCCACCCAACCCGCTGGGAGGGATAAGGAGAGGGGGAGGGTAAGGAGGAAATACAGAAAGGGAAAAGGTTTGAGGGATGTGACAGGAGAGCGGCTTTAAAATCGAGAAGTGATGGAGAAGAGAGGTCAGGGCTTCCTTTACAGTCTTTGTAGTGCAGTGAAGGATGTGCATTGACGTTGGCATACATTGAGCAACCTCTATTTTTAAACATCACATGATGTGGGATTGCTTGTGTGCCTTTGTAGCTCATTTATATTCACAGGTGTGTTTCTGTTCATGGACATACACATGCTGTGTGTGTGTGTTCTTGTACTTCCTACATCGTGAGGACCAGAACACGTTTTTAACCAACAGAGTGAGGGCTTTTTTTGCAAAGTGAGGACATGTCAGCCGGTCCTCACTTCTTTTAAGGCTTTTTTGAGATTTCAGACTTTGTTTTAAGGGTTAAAGGTTACATGATAATGATAAATAACTGAAACTGTATTGTGTGGTTAGAAAACTGACTAAAATTATAGTGAAAATGTCCTTCGTTTTCGTCTTTGTCAACTTTTTCCAAACATAATGAAGATGGATGAGCCAAAGGAAATAAAGGCAAAATTTACTGTGACCTCTTTTAAGCTCCCACCCAACAAATACCCCATTACAAAAATCTAAAACTAACTGAATTTGAAAACAAAAATTCACAACGAAATGAAAACTAAAACTAATGAAAAATCCCAAACTATTATAACCTTGCAAGGGATTTCACTATTACAATGAGGACCCTCACAAAGATAGAAGTACAAGAATGTGTGTGTGTGTGTGTGTGTGTGTGTGTGATGCACAGCAACAAGAAAAGAAACAAGTATGACGCAAAGTATCGAACCCATTGACAAGGCAGAAGTGTTAAAGACAAATGAGCACGTAAAAAACAATCGATATGATTTGATACCACTAAAGGAGAGTAAAAAATAACTTTTTAAACTAAATCTTTTGGCACGTTGTTCCTGATGGTCCTCGTGAGTGAGACTGAAGAACCGGGGATGCTCAAAAGAGAAGTTCAGGTTCAAACGGGCAAAAATGTTTCTATTCAACCAGGAGTCTTTATTTCCATAACTGTCCTCCTCTCTTCTCTTGCCCTTTAAATCCCCGTCTCTTCTATAGCCACATAACACGTAATATTTATTTATAAAAAATGTAAAAAATATGTAAAAAGAGATGTGTCACCTGATTTTAATTGCCCAACACCTTTAAAATCTTTTTCACTGTAGAGATGGAGAAATAATTACAATGACTCACTGCAGTGGCACTGTCCTTGGTGCTGAAATGTTCAGTGCCCCGATAAGCTCGCCGTCTCCACGGTGCTGAATAGAAGCTTTGCTGTTTCATTTTGATGTGTCATGTTGCTTTCATTGCCTTGAATAAATGTGTGTCTTTTTTACATTTTCTGAACTAAGCAGCTTGCAATGGAGCTCAAGTGCACTTTGGGTGTGAATGTGAAAAGCAATGACAGAGTATCTGTACAGAAGGTTGCACTGAAAAGAGCTTACAAAATATGGTAGGCTGGGCAGGATAAACACAAAAATATAGGCTTGGGGAAGGCAGACTGAAGAAATGCGAATAGGCAGGAGTGTGTACGTGACGGGGAAAGAGAAAGTGAAAAAATGTGTTTGTGTGTGTTAGAGAGGGGCGTTCGAGGCGTACAGACCATTAGTGTTAGACACTGGTGCTTCTCAGAGCTTTATTATTGGGGGTTTCTGTTGTGGAGTCAAACTGGAACTCCCAGTGGACACAATTAAACACACAAAAACATATACAGTGCACACATGCATTCCCCCTCTGCCCAGAAAGGTTATCACAACACTGGCCTTATTCATGATGATACTATGACTAATTATCTGTATGGGAGTCCTTATTGTGCACTTCTCAATCTACAGAAGATCAAATTAAGAGTAAAGCAACGTACAGCAATTATTCCAGACGTATGTGAGATTTTTTTTCACCATCTGGAACAATTTAAAGGAAATCAAAGGATTTTAAGCAGCTATATCATTGCTTCCTCTGCAAGTCCAGGTGCTGTTTTTTTTCTCTCAAAATGTTCATGAACCATTTTACATCTTAGCTATTTCTGGCCTCTGGCAACATCTCAAGTCTATTAACCCTGCCCTAACCTTTCCTGGCTGTTGTGTGGATTAAAGGTTAGACATGTCCTATATGTCAGCAAGAAAAATTGCACTTCATTGTCAATTCAGAGGAAAAATTGATTCTGATTCATTCTGATCAAGGCTTTAACCTCAGGGTCGCTACAGTAGGTAGCCTTCATTAGAGTTCACTCACTCAGTCGATAGAGCTGTGAGCTCATAAACATGTATGTTCAGTGCAATATGTATGTATTGCAGAGTGAGACAGTGAGGAACGTGCATGCCGACAAGGTGATGCTCTCACATGCTGTCAGATCTGCTCAGAGCCTTCTAGCCAAAGCGTGCTGATGTTCCATTAGGCTTTTATTTGGACAGCAGCATGGAGTGTAATAGACTCACAGCTCAGCGTGTCTCTGCTGCCTCACTGTGTCTTTTTCACTTTCTTCCCCTTTTAACTCTCATCCACATTCACTCAGTTTGTGCTAAGATTAGTGTCTGTGTTGAGTTGTGCTGCCATCACGTCTGTCTCTCACCAGAACTAAAAGAAGCGATAACAATAGAGATGTGACGAGGTAGAGGAACAGAGGATATGTATCTTTTTAAATATATGTTCACATTCTGTTCTGTACACATGACATGTGTCAGGTGTCCCTCCGTAGCTCTTACTGAAGCTTCAACCATTGGTTTCCTGGTTTCTTTAGGGAGTTTTCCATTTCTGGTGATGGCCAAAAACGACAGAGGGTGTTGTACATGATGTGCTGTACAGACAGAAAAGCCTCCTGATTTGTGACTTTGAGTTATATAAATAAAGTTGCCTTAAAAAACTGAATGTTACCTACCTGTTAACCACAGGAGTCTAGTTCTGGTTTTCATTCCTGAGGCAAAAAGGTGGGATATTGTTTTTACCAAGGAAGTATGTAGATTTATGTCCTGACATTGTTGAAGGATTTTCCCCTTTTTTCCAACTGGACTGTGAGTAATGTACCGGGCTTAGATAAGAAATCAGCAAGGACTTTAAGTACAAAGGATTTGACCTGTATTAATGATATTTATATGTTTATATGTGTGTTTTAATATATTTGTTGTGATATTCGTGTTGCTACATCATTGGAAGTTGTATGATAATTTTGCTTTATACAGACAGTCAGTTTTATGCAACTCATATGTTGAAGTAAGTTATTGAAAAATGGAACAAGTTAATATAATGCATTATATTGGCACTAGAATCAAATAATTACATCTAAAACCCAGCCCTAATGGTGAGTAATGAGATGGGAATATTTAGTACTGTTTTACTGTCAATGTAAATAACCAATGTTGCCGTATTTCAAAATGGTTTAAAAGTAAGTCCAGCTATGTATTAAACACCAAAAAATTGTGACACATATAGTTGCAAGAGATAATTGGCTCCTTCCCGATTATCAGCTAGTTTTTCAGATGTTTTCCTTTTTCCATACCCCCTCTGCATGTCTTAACGCACCACAAAACACTGTAAAAAGTGTAAAAGGCCCCTTTAGCTGTGATTTAGTTCCCGTGTTCAGTTGCTGGTATAATTTGTTGAAAACAAGCCACACTCTGACAGTTTGGATAGCCCAGGATCATGTTTCCACTACAGACCCTCTGGGATCAATAACAACTTGAATGTAGCATAGTCCAGATGTGCCATTACATTATAGCACAGAGATAACACCCAAATCAATCGTCAGCTGTTTGAAATTAGTTCAGTGGAACAACTAATGAGAAAAGCAGTTTGGTTAAGGAGACAGCATTGACCAGGCAGCACTTTGTTTAAACATGCACAGCAAAGACAAAAGAGAAAAGCTGATCTATCAATATCATTAAATGAAAGCCGGTTTCATAGCAAATGAGAAATGTTGCCCCTCCCATCCCCACCTCACACATTGATTTGTTTTCCCTCCTTACTGTAGAACAGCCAGCTAAGCTTTTTAAACGCTCAGGTGTAATTGTTGCATTTAGGACAGAGCGATATCGATCAGTGTTGCTGAAGCAAAAGAGCCACTCGGTATTGCCCATAATGTCAGAAAGCAGGCTCACGTAATGAGGGCCATTTGCCCAGCGTCTCGTCTTTCCTAATGGTCATAGTCATTTCTATTTCCAAAGGAAGCCCATCTCTTTCTCTGCTGCTCTTTGATCCGCTGAGCAGGTGCATTTAATCCGTGCTTATTTCTATTTGGGTCAGAATGATTAGGATTGATGACATGCAAAGTAGTGTGTTTGTGTGTGTGTGTGTGTGTGTGTGTGTGTGTGTATGTAATTGCTTAAAGGTTTGAATTGAATTTTTGCATTTTTTATTTCTATTTTTGCAAATTCCACAATTATAGAATTGGCTTCTTAGAAAAGTATCTCATTTTCATTGTTTTATGTAAAAGTAGTCCCCATTAGTCACCAAATAATCTGTGTGAAATATGCTACTTCATGTAATTGATGTACCCTGAAAGCATGTTTACTGGTTTTTCCGGATGTCCCCATGAAGCCTGATTAAAACATCACTTCATCATTTCAGAGGTTTGAAGGCGTGTATAGGCTAACTGAGTTATGGTAAGTTTACTCATTTTTTTTCAGCTCTCTACAACCTCTAGAAAGGGTGGTCCCCACAAGTGATGATTAAAACTGGAGTCCCCATGATGTATGAAAACCAGTGTGTGTGTGTGTGTGTGTGTGTGTGTGTGTGTGTGTGTACAGTACATGCTTGTGTCTGTGTACACCTGTGAGTACCAGAGAGAGAACAAGTGGCACTACACAGGCAGGAAGAGAGATTGCTATCAGCGGATGTAGGGTGAAGCTCACTTCACTCGTCAATAATTTCAGTCTGGATCGGGGGTGGGATATCTTCACCTGGCGAGGTGATTGAAAGCAGATTGATTTAAGGAGTGATAGGAGGAAATAAGGTCGGTGAAGACACACAGAACAAATGGAGGAAGCAGGTAACACACAAGTGGAAATTAATTGGAAAGAGGAGGAGATGATGAAGGATGGGTGGAGGGTGCTAGATGTGGAGAAGACGGTTAATGCAGAGACAAAGGAACAGAGACATTAAATACAATATTTTTAGGGACAGATCAATAAATAAAATTAAAAGAAATGTTTCTGGTAGTGATATGCAGGTGGGTTGCAAATTAAATGAAAAATGGCCACCATGGACAGCTTTAATGCTGCTTTATTGTGTTTTCAGTCTCTTTTTTTTTTGCAATCATTAAAAGTCCTGTAAGGTAAATTGTGCAGTATTGACCATTAGTGTTTTTGGTTAAAACCTAAGGTTAAAGTAGATAAAAGTTTGTGCACACTGTGGCAGGCAGTAGTGCATGTTATAGTGGATCTATATAAGAACACAAAAGGTCCCCAGACAAATCTTAACAAAGCAGGGTTGAAAAATATTCAACTAGAAAGCTTTGCAAATATTTTATGAGGTACGGCAGCATTCATTGTGTTTGTTAGGCCTTAAATTATACACACAATACGCCTGGGTGAAAAACACTGAATGTAAACAACACTATGTTTGTTTAAAAGACTATTCCACAATGCACCTTATTAAATATGTGTTTAACATTTACAGCTTGACTTACCTAATGCATGATGGCCCATATGCAAACTCCTCTGCAGCAGGAATTCACCTCACTCTTCAGTGCATCTGCAGTTTTCCACTCATGGCTGCTGAGCAGCACTCAGGGGGATGTCAGCAATAATTATCGAAAATGAGAAGAGACTTATGGTATGATGGAGAGATGGAGGCAGATAAACAGATAAATACTGTAGTATTCCTTTCATTGCTAGCCATGAAATCTCGAAGTCTCTTGCCAACAATTTTTCCTCCTTTCACTCCGTGTTTCCACTGATGTCAGACTAGTATATTAAGCGGCAGCAGCAGAAGGCTACACCAGACTTGACGCACCCCTGGCTGCCGAGGCCTCGCTCTCCACCTCTCAGACTGTGTTTGAGGGTGTGTGGTGTACCCCCTGCAGAGGACCACACTCAATAATGCATAGCTGCAAGTCTAACTAGAGCAAGCCGAGGCCCCCACTGCTCCTCAGGCGCATCCTCCATTTTGTCCCAAAAACCAAAGTGCATAGCTTGCATCACATTTTTCCTTGCACATGCTTACAGCTACATGCAGCATCCATAATGTAGAGACTCTAATTACAAAGAGACATGGCATCTATAATACATGGACCCTAATTACACAGAGACACAAGGAACAGTCAGGAAACGGGAGGGTCAAAACTTCACAATGAGTTCACTTACAGTTGCAAAGCAGAACACATGCATCTCTATCTCTCCCTTCCCAAAAGCAGCGGTGCATTATGAAAGCCATTTTGCCCTGTCAGCTCAGGTTTTAGATGACAGCAGTATCACACTGAGAATGACCTCACCCAAACAGAACAGCCCAGCCTCTGCAGGAGTCACTTCAGAGAGAGCAAAGACATTTGAATAACGTCTCACGAAAACTTACACACGCAATTTGTATCATTTATTTTGAAATATGACCTTTACATTTGACATACTGTTGTTCAATAGTTGTTTTAAATATGTTAACGTTGTGAAACTTAAGGGATTGGTCAGGCCTGGACAACAGGACTGTTGGTTTAAGTTTTTGCATCAAAATTACTTGGTTGTGTTTAGGAGAAAAGGAACAAAGTTGATGTGTGTCATTGTAAGATGTGCCTACTGGCTTAAAACAATATTGGTTACAAGATAAAAACACTAAATCTGAGGGAAATGATCTTACTGCATGGACAGATAATTTCACTTGACAAGATTTCTTGAATCTAGAAATAAGCATGTTGAACGCCTAAAATAAGAAATTAACTCTTAAAACAAGATAAATAATTTAACACTTCTCAATCTAAAGTTTTTTTTATCTTGGTAAGAAACAAATAATTGTCAGTGCACTCTGCTCGGGCCAGTTCATCGCTGCTTGAAGCTTTAATTTATCTTGTTTTAAGAGTTCATTTCTTATTTGAAACATTCAACGTGCTTATTTCTAGATTTAACAATCATAATTTAAGAAATCTTGTCAAGTAAAATTATCTGTCCATGTAGCAAAATCGTTTCCCTCAGATTTAGTGTTTTCATCTTGTTTTTAGACCTCCTTTTTTGCAGTGTATGAGTCTATCACTTTATTCAGGCTGTTCTGATTCACCTACAGAAGCATAAGTAGATTCAGATTGATTTAGATTCAATTTTGAGTGTTACTTTTTGTTAGACAGGCAAGAAAGCACCTATCAAAAGTGCTTTTTTTCCTTCTTCTTTAAAAAATAATAAAAAAAAACTTTTCTGTTGCACTGACCTGTGAGTGGTCCACTCTTCATCCATCCACTTTCCACTTCTTATCTAGGTCATGGTGGCAGCAGGTTGAGCAAAGTATCACTGATGTGTTTCTCTCACAGCACTTACCGGGGAATCCCAAGGTGCTCACATGCCAGGTGGGATATGTTGTCCCTCCAGTTTGTTCTGGCTCTGCCTCTGGGTCTCCTCTCAGCAGGGCATATCCAGATATGTACACTGTAAAAAAGCAAACTTGTAGCAAAAAGCAAACTTTTTGGCCTAAAACAGTGATTTAAGTTGGTTTAACTTTATAAATTATTGACATTTAGGGCAATAATGTAAGTTAGCACAATAAAGGAAGCCAGTTGTCTGCTCAAAAACAAGTTGGTGAGTTGTTGTTACTTATATCTTTAAGTTGGGGTTTACAAAAAGGGACAATAGTTCTGATAACTCTTATTTCTTTGTTGTGAAATGCAGGAAAGCGACGAAATTAGGTCATTAGCGAAAGTTAGCGGCTAACTGATGCTAGCGGCTAACTGATGCTAGCGGTGCTGCTTGCTACAAGAGTAGCATTAGCGTAAGATTAGCATATCAATGCTAACTCAAAATTGTGGTCGCAACATTAGCTGACATTTCATAGCGGCGTTACAATCGTGCCAATTCAGCACATTGCAGAAGTTAGCAGAAGTAAGGATTAAAAGTTATTACAATGTAAAATTATAAGTTAGTACAACTTACAGCTGAGTTGACATAAATCTGAATTCAAGAGCTTTGGTCAAGTTTGAGAAAATAGCCAAAGTGATGTCATTACCCTTATCTTAACTCTGCTTCATGAGTAAAAGAAAAAAATAACAGCATTTGAGATACATTGGCTTCCTTCAGACAGTGGTTAGTTTAGATAAAACGCTGTTGTATTTGAAAGTGTAGGATCTGCTGTTTTTGAACTCGTACTCTGCACTGAATGTTGAGGCTGCTTCTGCAAAAATGTCTGCCAAATAACTCAGAATATATAACACATACCATTCCAGCAGTCATTCCACTGGCAGACTAGTTATGAGATAGAAAAATGTGTCAAGAAAAAAGACTAAATGCTTTTGTCTTTGTTTGTCTCACGATAAAACTATATAATTCACATAGTTTTAGATGCAACAAGTTGGTTGAACTGCCTTCTGCACACTGAGTATAGCAAGCCTCCACCATGTTCACAACAGGCATTAGCTCGTTATTTCATCATTGACATCACAGCTTACGTGGGTGAATCATTGCATCTCTGCTAGAAAGCCCAACAAAGAAAAACAACTGCTGTCATGCATGCTGATCGCATACAAATGGCAGCCCCGCATAAGCTGGGACTGTGGAGGAGTCAGATAGGGAAAGGACAAAAATGCTGCATGCATTCATGCTGCTGAGAGCTTTTCCTCCTAAAAGATTGTCTTGTATGTTACAATAAGTACAAAGGGAACATTGTTGTACCCTTTACCTGCAGAGGTATGGATGCAATTTGTATGTTCTACCATATGGCTAAAACACTGACTTCTACATTCTCTGCATGAACGTGTGCATGTGATTGAATAATTCATTCAAAAATAAAACACCACAGCCAGAGGAAAAAAGATGCTGTGCAGAAGTTGATGAAGGTGCTGTGGGAGTGGTGCTAGTTGGTCAACAAAAGACCAGAGGAGATAAATATGCTTTTGCAGCCGGGGTCAAAGACTAAATTCCTCACTTTGCTTCCAGACTGAAAAAGGAGCAAAATGGCCGTACGTTGCATGCTCCCTGCTGGCCGGCTTCAGCATGAAGAATGCGATTAACGGTCTTGGTAGGCAGTGTCTGTTTTCTGACCTCTAATCTCACCTTTTCTCATTTGTATGCTGCGGCTCTGATCTGGCCTACTGTCCTCTGCAGAAAGAGGTGATACTGCCTCTTTCTGCAAAGGACAGTGAGTCAAAAGATGTGGATAAAGAATAGTGAGGAAAAAGATGGAAAACATGTATGTTCTTTATACCGTAAAAAGGAATCAAACCATACACTGAATCAGATTTGCAGAGCTAACGCAATTATTCTGTGCATTCAAGTCAGATAGAAGTGGGAGAGGAAAAAGGCGAGTGAAAAGCTGGAAAAAATTGCCAAGAGAGGGAAAATAAATCAGAATATAGTACTGTGGATTTGTATGAGGAATGCAAATTGCATTGGGCGAATAAAAATAAAATAACATACATAGGAAAAAGAGGGGAAGAAACAGAAGAAAGTGTGTGTTCACTCTGGAGTGAGTGATGGATTGAATTATGCCTTCATGCTCTGAGTCATGGTGGTCTTTCCTACCACCAGTGGAATCGTGACAGGAAGTTATAGAGCCACTGTGTGTGTGTGTGTGTGTGTGTGTGTGTGTGTGTTCTCGTACTTCCTACATAGTGAGGACCAGAACACGTTTCTTACCAACAGAGTAAGGGCCTTTTTGCAAAGTGAGGACATTTCGGCCGGTCCTCACTTCTTTAAAGGCTTTTTTGAGATTTCAGACTTTGTTTTAAGGGTTAAAGGTTACATGATAATGATAATGAACTTTTTTCATACATAATGAAGATGGATAAGGCAAAGGAAATGAAGGTAAAATTTACTGTGACCTCTTTAAATCTCCCCGAAACAAATACCCCATAACAAAAAAAAAAGAAAACTAATAAAAACTAAAGTAAAACTAAAACATAAAAAAAAAAAAAGAAAGAAAACTCACTCTAAAAACTAACTGAATTTGAAAACAAAAAATCACAACGAAATTAAAACTAAAATTAATGAAAAATCCAAAACTATTATAACCTTGCAAGGGAATTAACTGTTCCAATGAGGGTCCTCACAAAGGTAGAAGTACAAGAATGTGTGTGTGTGTGTGTGTGTGTGTGTCTGTGTGTGTCTGTGTATGTCTGGTGGTGATAGTGGGAGATTAACACTAAGTGAAGTTGATAGACAGAAGCGAGATGCTCCTCCTGTGGCATGCATACAGATAGACACAGATATATAGACACACACACACACACACATAGAGAAGTTCAGAGGAGGCTGGAAGTGGCAGCTGTGCTTGAAGTCGGTCCAGAGGATGACAGTGAAGGGCAGCAGACATGACCCTGCTCATATACCCAGGAGAGAAGTGTAACTGTTCATCTGCAGAGAGGAGGAGAGGAGAGGAGAGGAGAACTGAGAGGAGACGAGAAGGAAAGAGAACACGAAGAGGGAGAGAAAAGTTGGATAAAAGAGGAGTAGATGAGAGAAAACTGGAGAGGAAGGATAAGAAGAAGAGGAGTGGATAGAGGACAAAACTAAAACTAAATCTGAAAAGCACTGTATAAAAAAGAATAATTTAATGGTCAAAAGTCTGGCAGTAGACGTTGCTGTCAGTCTAAATATCAGTCAACAACTGTAAGTTATTTTACAGATAGTTTCTTGAAAAATCCAGATAATACATATCTGTATTTAAAAAGCTATATACAGCCATAGAAAAATTATTAGACCAATCTTTTTCTTCATTTTCTTGTTCATTGATAATGATAACAACAAAAGTAGCTGATACAAGTTTAATTTAAGAGCTGATATCTAGACATTTAACATGGTTTTCTTGGTAATAACCAAAATCATTATCAAGAAAACCATGGTAAATGGCATTAAATTAAACTCTCATGAGCTATTTTTGTTTTATTATTGTTGTTATCATTATATGCATCCAAACAAATGTACCTTTAGTTGTACCAGGCACTAAAATGAATTATAAATTGAAGAAAACAATAAATCAATTCAAATCAAAATTATTAGGGTCATCTAATATTTTTTCCATGACTGTATCTGTACAATAACTTTCTTTTTTTTCTATGTAGTTTAAGTTAAGCTTTAAGTTTTACTGTAAGAAAAGAAGAAAAGAAAGTTGCCTAAAACCCACAATTGTTTTTTTTTTTAATATTTTACCATAAGAATCACAGTAATTTAAAATTCAAGACCATTAACCAATTTGCTAATACTGTAAATTGTGTATAATCCATAATATTCTTTACATATTTCAATTTTCTTTTTATGGTTAATACTTGAAATAAAAGTTATTGACTTCTTTAATGGCATTTGCACTTAATGTAGAAAAAAAACAACTTTTTTTAAAAATACCGTCATTTTTTTGGAACATGACTCTTTTTTTCTTTTTTTAACAGTGTAGATAAATAAAAATGGGATCAAGAAAAAAAGAGAAACAAGTTGATAGAAAACCAAGGGAGGCCAGGGGAACTTCTTCTGGAGTGGTAGTGCTCCCGTTAAAAAGGACAAAAAGTTTTGGTACTTCTATGATGTCATGTAAATGTAACTCGGCAGTTTAAATCCACTATGACAGTAGCTGTGCTCCTCCAGGTCGCTGTGCTCAGGTGTGTGTGAGTGTGTAATGCACTTTGGCGTCCTCTCACTGTGCTATTGGCCCAACACGGGTTCATGCTTGTGTGACAGGCAGCAGTTTTAGCATCATTGTGTCCTGGTGTTGAGTTCACTGCAAAAAGAAAATAAGATTTTATGCATTATTCTGCTTTAAAAGAGTCGATGTTCTTTTCCTGTTCCCTGTTAGAAATGCTCGAATACACAAAGTAGTGGGTCTGCGTGGTGTTGTGTGTCTGAGCAGCAGCAGCCCATTCACCTCCCTCCTTCACATCTCTGCATCTGTGTCTAAATTAATGTTTTTGACAAGCTGTTAATTTGGCAGAAATATGCAAACACGCTCGCACACATGCATCCCCACACACACACAGACACACTCTCACAACTCAACCATGGCTGATATAAAAAAAATATTGCAATGCTATGCTTCGCCAGTTGTCCTCAATTCACTTTAGCCCCATTTTTCCAGTGTTGTAGAATACATATTCTACTGTTTTAAACAGCGAGTAATTGTGGGGAAACCAAAGGGATGCAATTTAAAGTAGATCAATTACAAAATAAATTGGACTGCAAATCTTGTGTGGGTAAAAATAATGAAAAAGATAAATGTGAAGAAGAGGAAAAGGGAGGAAAAATGCACCGTGAGGGAGAGACAGTGTGTCGGAGGGGAGGCCTCAAAAGCACAGGCAAGTGGAGAGATATGGGTAGAATTACAAAGATAGGAAGGAAGTGCCATACATGAAAGGGACAGACTGAGACAATGTTATGGGGAGAGAAGGGACGATGACACACTCACACAGAGAATGGAGTGAAAGGGTAGAGGAGCTGAATGGCAGTGGAGAGTGTCAGACTTACTCATGAGCAGTTAGACTGCAGGATTATAGCACATAAATAGAGTGAAACAGTGGAGGGGGAAGGAGGCCTTCATTCAGTGCAGAGTGTTGTCAGAGAGAGGAGGAGGGAGGGAATAACAGGGGAGCTAAATGAGCAAGTGAAGGGGGCACTTAGGTGGGAAGAAGGAGTGTAGCAAGTGAGTGAATAAGGACATGAGGGTAGGAAATAGTGAGTGAAGGTGGCAGTGGGGCGAGGAGGAAGGGGCAGAGTGTGCAAGTAAGTGAGAGCTTTTTATCATACAGAAATATCGGTAACACTTTACAAAAACCATCATTTACAGATGGTAAATAGACCACTTATAAATGGTAAACAGATGGTTTATTACAGTTTAATCATGATGCCCCCACCCCCCAACTTTGTTTATTGATTTTCTCAACAAAAACAGACAACAAGAAAGCTCATACAGTGAAAAGTATAGTTACAGTGAAACAATTTTGTATAGTTACAGTGAAACAATTTTGTGATGCAATATATGCATACATTCAAGGGTACTTGAATGTACTAGAAAAATAAAAAAGACAAAATAACATTAAGAAAGTAGAACTAGAAAATTTCCTCTGGGGAAATTCTGAAAGGGCCACGGGGGCTACTGCCGGTGTGTGTACACTATGATGAGATTCTTCAGAGATTTCAAACAATTAATACTAGTAATGTTATAATACTATATGATATACAAGGAGCACACCTGCAACAAGCATCAACAAAACGAATCATTATTTATAGGCCATTTAGAATGGTAAATAGATAATTTATTAATGTTGAACTATTATTTATAAATGGCAAATAGATGGTATATTAATGTAAGTTGATAGTTACTTTACCATTGACAAACAATTAAATTATAATTAATAGTTTATTAATATTTTTAGTAGTAGTAACATTTTTAACACCATATTAAGTATGTTAATGATTTTGAAATGATTCATATACCTTTAAGAAATTGGTTGAAAACATTTAAAGATTAAATATGTATAGCACTTTATAAATGGTTAATAACTGGTCTATAAACATCACTTAGTTGGTTATTGTAAAGTGTTACCGAAATATCAAATTAAGTAATTTCACAATCACATTTTTTCTTCTGACTTAAAAGGTGGTTCATAAATCAAAAATAATCAAAGAGTCTGTCAAATACAGCAGGTTTACTACCACACATCACAAGCCGAGGGTTGTTTTAATAAAGTTAAAGACAACTGGAACACAGGCTACACACAGACAGAGAGTGTCCAAACAAACCAATAATTAACTATTTCATTTATTTACATGAATGAGCTTTTAAGTGCACATTCCTCCTTTCCTGTCAAACAGTCGTTTTCTTGAGTGAGCAATAAATCAGGGGTAAATAGAATAATTACACTTCTTTGATCACTTAATTTGTACCTTGTGGGGAAAAAATAGCGTGAAGAAAGCACAGCCCACATTGCAAATATTGATGACAATTAAGAGAAAGTTTCAGACAACAATTTAATATATTTTTTTTTTACAGGACTATTACTGATTTTAGATGTGATATTCAAAGCAAACTAAGCAGATAAATGAGCTGGATCAGGTTTTAGAGCAACATGATAGATTTTCTTGACTCTTCGAGTCTCTCTCGATCTCTCGATTTTATACCACAAAATTATTCCCAAAAAAAAAAAAAAAGCAGAATTATGCAGCTCACATGACCACAAAAAACATTCAAGATTATGCTATTGAGTGACTGGGAGTATTCTGCCCTGGTTTCTTCCAACCAAGCTGTAGACAGGAAACCGCCGAATTCTATATGCATTTATGTAATATGACTATGAAGTATGCAGCCTTGGTTTTGCTACTGAAGGAAAAAGGATAATGGGGAAGTTTATTAACAATTAGTTGCCAAAAAATGGAAAGCGAACTTGGAATTAATGGTGTTTGTGTTTGTGTTTGTGTGTGTGTGTGTGTGTGTGTGTGTGTGTGTGTGAGTGCCTGCGGTCAGGATTTGGGTGATTTTCCATATTGATACATGCATATGAGTCGTAATTTAAATGGACTGTTGGAGCTTAAAAGCAACAGATGGCAGCTGTAGTAACATTTCTGTCAGCGGATTAGAGAATGCATTCTCATATGCATCCGTAATGAAGTCAAATAAGGACTTTCAAAATACATGAGAGCATTGTAAATTCAATTAGTGTTGATCAATAATATATATATATATACAATAATAATGACATTGGCCAAGGAGAGCTTTCACATGCCAACGCTGCTGTGATGAAAGATAATTTAATTTTCTGTTTACATCTGTGACAGAGAAGATTGAGTGAGACAGCGAGGCTGCAGTTCACCAACACATGGTACACATATCCACATATCGACGTAGCGCCTGAAATCCTGCTCACCTCTGTTGGACTGGGAGTGGCAGAGAAAGCTCAGTGTCAACTCTGAACATAAATTTAAGCTACACTGTAAAAAATGTTTGTAGAAATTGCAGAAAAACACTGTCAAATTGCATCAGAAATAGGGCGTAAATATATGTATAAAAAATAAATAAAAGACAAAATAACATTAAGAAAGTAGAATAAGGATTTAGATAAATATATACAATAAAATTAACAGCACACATGCAACACCAGTCAGTATATATATATTAAAAAAACAGGATAAAAACAAAAATACATTTACTAATAAAATTAAGCTACGCTGTAAAAAATGTTTGTAGAAATTGCAGAAAAACACTGTCAAATTGCATCAGAAATAGGGCGTAAATATATGTATGAAAAATCAATACATAAGACAAAATAATATTAAGGAAGTAGAATAAGAATTTAGATAAATATATACAATAAAATTAACAGCACACATGCAACACCAGTCAGTATATATATATTAAAAAACAGGATAAAAACAAAAATACATTTACTAATAAAATTAAGCTACTCTGTAAAAAATGTTTGTAGAAATTACAGTAAAACACAGTCAAATTGCATCAGAAATAGGGCGTAAAATTTAAAATTGTATATCACCGTAGCAGACACTTTTAATTACCGTAAATCAAAGAATAGCACAAAACTTTAACTTTTACTGTCATAAACTGTAGGACACACACAGTTTTGCTGTAAAAATATAACATTTTCATGTAAAGTTATGGAGAAATACCATGATGTCACACAATGACACAATTACCCTAAAAATAACGGGATTATTATTCAGTCTACATGACAGTTTTTGCTGATATTTACATTTGAATATACAGTAGAAAACCCACTCACTGTATTTTTTATGATGAAGTTCTGGCAAGCAAAGCTGGCGGTATTTTACTGTAAATTAAGCAGATTATTTTTTACAGTGTATGTGCACCACAAGATTAAAGTCGTTCTTAGCCTACTCTTCTGGGGGTAAAATACACTTTAAACATGACTTTTAACTACTACACTGGGGAGTCGTGGGCATGGTTACAAACATGAAAAACATGCTTTGCTGCACATGTCAACACTTTATTGCTGGCTGGGGAAAAAAACAGAAACACAAAACTATAACATTTGATATCCATAACCCCAAAATCATATAATGTGCAAATCATACACTGAGTCCAGCTCTTTGTAAGTGAAAATGCTTGCATGTTGTTTTGATTTCAGGCCAATGAAATATGTCCAAGACAGGAATTTTCTTTTGGGAAAAATAAAATGACACTCGTTAGTGAGGGGTGGATGCTGCTCAGTGTTGCAGCACATTGCAATTAAGGATGATAAGTTTGTTTTTAGTGCATAGAAATCACTTTCAGTGCAGTTTGGGAAGAGAAACAAGGAGACGGTGACACTGAGAAAAACAACAGATATGAATGGCGTTGGTAGAGAAGTAGGGAAAAGCAGAAGTTTGAATAGATGGATGGATGAGTGGAAAGGTGAAAAGTTTGGAGGAATAATAAAAAGATGGAAGAGATGAGAATGAAATAGGGACACCATAGGGATGTAGTTACTAATAAAACAAGACAGCATAAGGAGAGTGGAGACAGATAAGACAACACAATGGCTTGATGTTGTGAACAAGTTGAGAGAAAAGAAGAGAAGATAGATGAGCGTCTAGACAGTTTGATGGTTGCCGCCGGATAAAAGAATGATGTCTATTTTAAGCAGGGATGGATAAATGAGCAAACGTAAATAAGAATTAATGGAGACAAGGATAGATGAAGAAAACATGGTGGACAAATAAATTGTCATTTGCAGGGAGCCCGAGACAAGCAGGAGACAAGGAGTTAGTTCACATGAAAAATAAACACAGAAACAAAGGAATGAAAAAATAGATAAAGACAACTAGGTTGAAGAAGAGTGATAAAAGATGGATGGCAGTCTAAAAAAAGGTTAGCTGACTCTTTGCGTCTATTGCTTTCACAAGAAACATCGGGTCTCTTGCATGAAATGATGTTGTTTGGATAACTCGTGACAGTTGTATTATTCGAAATGATTCAGGGTTTCTTTTCATTCTGCGCAGAAGCAGTGTGGGTCAAGGCAATGCTTCAAGTCCATGATTCATGGCTTCTAACTAAGACTTACCGAGATCATAACACTCATTTACATCTGACAAGACTTTCATTAAGATTCAAACCAACTGAATAAAATGTTAGAGGAAAGGTTGGAATAAATGAGAGAATTAAACAAAATGAAATATACAAACACTGCAGATACTGAAATTTCTCCTTGATGGCATTGAGGCATGAAGATAGCTGGAGGCCAAATTATGCAAACAAATGAAATGTACATTCATAATGCTGAAAATAGGAGCCACTCACAACAGTGGTACACCCATCACATCAGCTGCAGCAGCAATAGGACGCAACTTATCGCTCCTCATTAAGTTGAAATTTAGACTAAAGTATACGTTCATAGAGCAGTGTTGCGTGTAAATGTGTTGAAAGAGCGTATTCATTTACCATTTTTAGTAAACATGAAATGAAAGTATCATTTTGCAGCTAAAAACGTGATGTGATTGACATAACTTGGCATGCCAATGTTGTGTTAAAGTTGGTTCCACTATCAGATAGTGTTTCCTTGCCATTGTTTAACCCTTTATCGGATGAAGAACCGTATTTGGTAACTTCAGTGGATATCTAAATGAGGTCCCCATGTCTCTCTGTTTGGTCGTAGAACCACATGGATTTCTTCCAGCTAATCAGCAAAGATCAGGCTACGTCATAGACAGTGACACCATGACATCTGACCAATCAGTATGATAATAATATAATAATATTAACTTTATTGACCTTGACCTCCAATGTAAAAATGGAAAATTTAGAAAAAAACAATAGGGGCAGGCTATTATTTGAAGGAGGCTTTTATTAAAAAAAAGAAAATCAGAGCAGCTCTCACCGACACTTTTTAAAGTGTTTTACACAGCACATTGTAACCAGTTACCCGGATGTCGGCCATATTGGAAGTACTCGGATGTAAACAAACAATGAACAGCACGCTGAATGTTCATTTTAAGCAGGATTTAAAATGTCTAAACTACTAAAAAGCCCAGAAGAACGTGTGTAAACAGCTGGACTTTACAGAGAATGACTAGGACAGCAGGAGAAACAACCATATTTACCTACAGTACTAACTCGTGTGGCCAAACTTCAAAATACAGGTGTTGTGTTGAAATCTGTTACCGTCAAATTATGTTTCCTGAATGGTGTTCTCCGTAGCATCACCTCCTGGTTGGAGTTAGGATTTCAGTTTAAGGTTAGGCCTTGTAGAGAGAACTGTTTGGGGTTCAGGTAAACTTGGGCTCATGTTAACAACTTAAAGGAGGACTGGTTGGGGTCAGGGGTCAGGTTGGTGCAGGTTAAGGTAAGGGGGACACATATCGACGGGGGAACAGACTTTGACATAACACCGGTAAGACACCCGGCTTATAAAAGAGGCCGGCTTTTATTTACTAAAAATTGTTTTTACACCTGGTTACTAAATGAGGCCGGTCAGTAATAGGGGCCCGGTTTTAAATTGAGGAAATACGGTAGTTACGAGGTTGACGTGACTACCGCAAGTTACGTAAAAAACGTAAGTTATGTCAAAACTTTAAAAAAACATTCACTTTTGTTTTCTCATGGGACACAAACTCTGCTCTCCTGGATGAAAGTCTGTCCTTTGTTCAACCCAACCACGATGAATGAAGTGAATCAGCCTTTCTAACTAACCGTCAATCACTATGTCAGCAAGATGGCGCGGACGGTGAAATACGTAAATAAAGCTTGTTTTTCTGCCTGTACACACGACCTATAGGCCTACTGATATTTTTGAGGGGAGAACAGGCTGGATCTTGCCATAACATGGATACTCAATTGTCTTCACTGAATAAATTGCATGAAATTGTGTAATTACAGACACAGCACACTATTTGACATGTGGAGGGGTTTTGCTGCAGTTGCTGCAGAGAATCCCTGAGAAGCACTAAATATTTAATTGGAAGTTCAATTTAGATCCTGGTTCACAAATGACTTAAACAGTTTGCTTCGCTGCAGAAGACAGGGCGATGTTGTGAATGTGTGTATGTGTCGAGGAGGTGCATTTGTGTGTGTTTGTTGTTGTGAATTCATTGGGTTTGGACCAATCATCTCCTCCATTACTGACTAGCCCTTACATGCTGCTGGAATCCACATGAATGAGCTGTTGATCTAGTTTTAGAAATTGGATGCTGCACTTTTCTTTTTAGATGCGTACACGTCAATGTGCAACTGTGATGCGCTTTAAGCATTTAGCTGCTCTTGCATTTTCTCCCCTTTAAAATATTTTGCCGACATGTTACCATAGCTCAGTAGTTCTCAACCTTTTTGAGACGCGACCCCCGATTTAACATGCATGTTGTCCCGCTCACTGAACACAATCTCACAGTTCAGATCATACAAACTCAGTTGATACGATGAATTTTGGACAAATAATGAAGCAGACAACAACTAATACATCTCTCTGTCTGTGCATTTATATATATTTTTATATTTTATTGTTACTTTTAATCTAAGTCCTTTGCTATAAGTTTAAAGGTCCATTCTGACCTCCTGAGTGTGTAACAGTCAGCTTCAAGCCAGAGACTCCTTGGAAAGTAAGAACTTGATACTTTGGGATTTGTCAGAAAAGACACAAACTTACCCAAAAAAGAATCAAATTGACCACAAAATGACGCCAAATGATCGAAAAACAACTCAAATGACCAAATTTTACATAAAATGAAGCACAAAAGGACTCAAATTGACCACAAAAAAAGAAATAATGACCACAAATTGACCGAAAAAGACACAAAATGACCAAAAAGGACACAAAATGACCCAAAAAAGAACAAGACAAGACAAGATGACCGAAAAAAAGACAAAATTACCAAAAAATGATAAAAAGACATGAATGAGCAAAAAAGACACAAAAAGGCACAAAATGAACAAAAAATGATTAAAAAAAGACACAAAAAGGCACAAAATGAACAAAAAATGATTAAAAAAAGGCACAAAAAGGCACAAAATGAACAAAAAATGATTAAAAAAAGACACAAAATGACCAAAAAATGATTAAAAAAAGACACAAAATGACCAAAAAATGATTAAAAAAAGACACAAAATGACCAAAAAATTATAAAAAAAGACACAAAATGACCAAAAAAAGACACAAAATGACCAAAAAAGACACAAAATTACCACAAAAGACACTAAATGACCAAAAAAAGACACTAAATGACAAAAAAAGACACAAAATTACCAAAAAAAGACACTAAATGACGAAAAAAGACACAAAATTACCAAAAAAGACATTAAATGACTAAAAAGACTAAAACACATGAACACAGTGGAGACAGAGCTGACTTCGAGAATGATTTGGTGACCATCAGAAATCATCTTGCGACCCCAATTGAGGATGAGAATAGCTGCAATAGCTAACAATTTACACATTACACATTCATGCTTTTTTTTAAAATCTGTTTGGTGCTGGACAGGTAGGACTACAGAGCTTGTTCTCTGAAAATAGCTTTGTCCAACTGATGGAAACAAGTTGAGTAAGAGAGATGACACCAAACCTGACTGTAAATGAGCTAAAAGACGCTAAAGCTGCAGACTTGGGGGGATACCTTTGTTAGCAACCTTTTTACATGACAAGCTTGCTTTAATCAATGAATATTTCCAGCTGTGGTTAAAAATCCCCAGTAGCTTACAGGCTTTCCACCCTAATCCTTACATATGTTTGGATGACAGTAGGAATGTTAAAACGTTTCCCTCTTTTGGGAAATCCCAAAGCATCGCCCAGGAAATACGATAATTGCGGAACAATGGCTGTCTTGTCTGTGGTTTGTACTTCTTAGTAGCAGTGTAAATAAACATTTACTCCCTGGGAGTATTGTAGCATTCCTTTTTCTGGGTTAAAGTTAATCTAAACGCCCATATTACAAATTAAACCTCAGGTTATTTTTCATATTTTGGGGGTATTTGGGGTATCAAAGCTTCACACTTTCAAACCAAGCATCACAAGTATCTGCAGATGCTTTCATGGTCTTCCCCTGTGGGCTCAGCTGTCATTGGATGCTGTGCTGGAAGCAGAGCATCCTCGTCGTTTGCAAGGGTTCAAATCCTGTCTCCTGCTGTGATGTGTGTTTTCCCTGCTCAGTTCCTGTCTCGCTTTAGAGTACCGTGTACTGTCAAATATCCTTACGAGCGCTGGATGGCCTGAAATACTTTCATGAAGCGCATATTTTATTCTGAGAATTCAAGATAGAGGTTTTCACGTTTAAATATCTGAAAAGGAGTTTCATTTTAATACCAACTGGAGAGGGAAAGAAATGATGAATGGCAGAAACATGCTATTTGAAATCCAGCTGAATGTCAAGCTGCCTATCGACTGTTGTCTATTGACTGGAGGTTCGTTTGTCAATTACTTTGACTATCTTTAGCCTAATTAGCTGTTAATTGGCAGTAGCTGCATTTTTAGCACAACCTTGGATTGATATTATACAATAAAACAGATTGGTGTGAGAATAAAGACCCGCCACAGAGTCCTACACAGCTTGAAGACTGTAAACATTTAATACGACATATGAATCTGGATCCCTACATCAAACACAGAATATTAAATCGTATTCTATACAGGATATCCTTGTGCTGCTGCTGTTTGCTGTAGCAACATGCTTTGTGCTCTCCAGATCCCTCTGTTGTATGAGGACAACATGGATGAATAATGTATCAGTGTTTTCTCTCTATCTCCAGGGCTCTGGAGCTTTAAAGATCTGCTTTTTCAATATCCAGAACAGAGTCAGTTGCAAATGCCCAAAGCCTCTACCCTATGTGTGTGAATTACAATTTCAATATATACTGTATGTCACCCTGTAGTCATGTTGTTGGAAGTTTTTTTTCTTCTTTTTTCATGTTTGAAGTGTGTCAAGTTTCAAGCATGTCAGAAAGGCAGGCCATACGTATTCAATATGTGTTATACAAACACATTTCCAGGACTGTAAGAATATTTTTAACACAGCTTTGATCTCAAAATGTTCAAATGCACTGTCATTTTAAATTTTACCTGAGAGACTTTCCTCACAGAAACCTGAAGTTGCTGTCAAGGACATAAGAGTTGACACTTCACACAAAAGCCTTGAAAGAGTACTCAAGCAATGTAATAGTGTACTTCTATAAAGTTGCAAGAAAAATTACAGTTTGAAAGGAAGAAGAGGCTGAGATATTCTCACTTTTAGTCTCGAGCCATCATATTCTCACAGTTGATTGGATATCTTATCAAATATGTTTAACCCTTGTGTGGTGTTCGGGTCTGTTGGACCCGTTTTCATTTTTTATTAAAAGAAAAATGATACAATTAATTAATTTTTCAAACTGAGAGTCACTGACTTTGGCTCATTTTCTGTGAAGAACATATATCAGAATACATATTTAATGACCACAAACCATACACCCCCCCTACACATTTCTATTACATATAAGATGTCCGGGTCCACTGGACCCGGGGCTAATAGAAGTGTGGAAATTGATGTTCAGTCTGTCTTGACTGATATGTTTACTCTGTGTTCATGTGTTCAGCTTGTGTTGTGCATCATCTGTTCAGTATTTTAACATAAAAGTATTTGATTGTGAGGCATTAAAAGCCACAAAATGCAACAGGTCCATCAGACCCACAAACACTGGCTGAGTAACAACAATATGAACATTACACAAATAATAAGTTATAAATGTGACCTAACAAAGGTAAAGGGCAAATATTAACCATATATGTTGTTTATACTGCTTGTAATTGGGATAAGGTAAACATCTGTTCAGTATTTTAACATAAAAGTGTTTGTGTGGCATTAAAAGCCACAAAATGCAACGGGTCCATCAGACCCACAAACACTGGCTGAGTAACAACAATATGAACATCACACAAGGGTTAATGTTGTGAAACAGTCGCTGTTTTAAACATGTTAATTGCTGATGAAAAACTACTTGGTTAGGTTGAGACAACAAAACTACTCACTTAAGTTTAGCCATTACAACTATTTGGTTGTAGTTTAGAAAAAAGAGCAGGCTTTTGGGTTGTACATTGGATGTACTGCATATGGTTGTGCAGTTGTTAAGTGATGCAGAAGGTGACGTAGGTGAATTATTAATTGTCACACTCTGACTCAGAGTGAGGGTAGGTTGCTGTTTGGCAGACTGGAAAAATTTCCCCAAAAAACAATTTGAAAGGGAAAACTAAAAAAAATGCTGAAGGTGCAAAAATCCCATCCATTATGGTCAACCACAAGAACTATTTACATCAAAAGAAAACTGCCAAAAACAATTAAACAATTAAAGAGGAAAGAAATACATTTTCTACATGTGAGGGTCAGCACAGCTCAGCAGTCCCCCAGCAACTACCCTCAGTGAGCAAAAATACTCCCAATATAAAGTCTAAGGGTTCCTCTGGAACAGCCCATTCCAGGCCATTAATAATACATTCATGTTTAAATGTTGACATAAGTACATTGGACATCATCACCCAAATAGTTCAGGCTTATATCAACATGGTGATACATATTCTACAGCAATACTTCAACCAATAAGCCCTGAAACAAAGAGGAATAAAGAAACATTGGTTTGGCCCAATTATGTCCCACATTCCACACAGGCAAATAAAAGGGCAGCATTCACTGTCCTCGGGTCCTTTCACCAACCAGGAAGTACTGCGGGCGATAAGAAAACAATGCACAACAACAAATCTACATAAACTGTGTAAATGTTAGTGAGCCGCTATTTCTAACTGGTACATTGATGTTTATGCATATTTTTACAAAGTAGAGACATTTGAACGGATAAATGTACAGATAGTTGCTTAGTTTTTGCAGGCATTTTTGTTAATAGAGTGCAGTCTCAACCCAAATAATATCAACAGGATTGTAGCGATACAAGTAAACTGATCTCAATGTCTCTTTAAGAAAGCTGTGAGAGCATGATTGACATTTGTTTCTCTGAATTTGAAAGATGTAGTGTGAGGACATCAACACTGTACGCACACCTGGAGGCAGCAACTCATCATGAGCTGTAGAAAGGGGGTCACTTGTAAAGAATATCCCTGCCATCTGTAGGAGTCCCTGTTTGTCATCATCAGTATAAGTTAATTTAAGGTGGTTGAAAGGAAGACGTTCTGAGACACTGCAGGGTTTTCCAATCCTTTGTTTATTTTATTTTTGTTCTACTTTCTTTGGCTTTGTTCTAGTTTATCCCAGTATGATCTATTTTCTTTGGTTGTATTCCTTTCTTTAGCCTCTTCTCTTCAGCAAAATACTTAGAAACCTGCTTTGCTTTAGGCTCGCTTGGAAGAAATGAACGCCGTTTTCGGCCGAGAAGGAAATCATTCAAAGTGAAATGGTGCTGACTCCAGCAAGCTAAAAATCTTGCACCTGTCAAGTCTGTCGCAACCTAGAAGCTTTTCCTTAAAACATCCATAAACCCCCTCCTCTCCCATTACAATTAGGCTAATGGTGGGGCACAAATACATTTCCAATTTTACAGACCCAAGATTTACGTTCCTATGTAGGCATGTGAAATAGACTTTCAATGATTGACTGGTTTATCAAATGGCTGACTGGCAAACCGAACGGCAAAATACGTCGGCTGCGTGGCAGGACATAGATCATTGATCCCGACAAGTGACACACTTTCACGCGAAGCCTTCCAGAGTCAGACCGGATACTTAGAGAAACCCTCAGACAGACACAATTAATGTTAGATCCATTTCCCCACGCTGCCAAAGACCATTGACTGCCTATTCCAGCCTGCTCGGGGGTCTTTGACTTCTGAGAATAGCACAACATGATTCACTCCCACGCCTGCCTTTTCTCCCCTCCATCCTTTCTTCCGCTCTCCTGCACATGTCGGCTTCATCAGACACGTATGTGGCTTTCAGGGTCTGTCGGAGAGGCTACTTTTCTTTCACATGTCGGCCATGGATGAGCGCTTCTCCTATCTCTTTATTGTGTTTGCTGTTGCTCTCTTTTTCTCTTCTTCTGTCATTTCAAGTCAAATTAATTTTTGGCACAGCCAGAGAAGAGAGGATAGAGGAAATCAATCATGGCCGTTTAGTTTAAAAAAAACCACATCACTGTGTGTACTGTTGAATCAGCTGGTAACCTTTGATTACGATAAGTGAAACTGAATAAACAAAACATCAATGAGCTCTTCTACTCTAAATACGACAGGGGCACTTGTCCAAATGTAGTAGCTTTTTCAATAGCTTTGGACATGAATGGTGGGAATTATTATTCTGTGTGTGTGTGTGTGTGTGAACTTATATCTGCCAGTTTTAGGCCTGGGAAGTGAGGACATCATGTTGTAAAAGGCTTTTTATGGATTGTCTTTATTCTAACAAATGGCAGACTTTCACCCAGGAGAACAGGGTTCATGTCCCGTGTGAAAACAAAAGTAAACACCCTAATAACTACTTCACTTCCAGTATTTTGGTACATTTATTTCCTGTTTAAACTGTCTTTTATAACGCCTAATCAGGAAGTTTTTTGCCCTAAACCTAGGTCAGTGGTTTTGTAGCATAAATTCACATGAACTGCAGCCTTTTTTTTACAACCGCAAAATGTATCTTTGAATATTGACGTGTGTGCAATTTTAACAACCCGCTCTCTAACTTGAGCTGCGAACCGCTCATAAAAATCTACTCAAAACCCAAGATAGCTTACAAGACCTGACTCCCACCGCCAAACCTGAACTCATAAACTCTCATTTCTGTTTTTGTTCTCTGTATTTTGTATTTGTTTTAATGTATTATGTTAGGCGACTTTGAGTACCTTTAAAAAGCACTATAAAAAATCGAATGTATTTTTATAATTAATTTATTATTATTATATGGGTCGTTATGGGTGGTACTGACAAACTGTTTATTCTCTCGTTTAGGTTGGAGATCTTGTTGATGATTTCTTATGCAATCTTTTGCAGCATGATTCATTTGATATCCTACAAAAAATGACACAACGTGCACTGATTTCAACATGTTGCAGACACCTGGTGATCGTTACACAATGTTAACACACCACGTCACGATCGTTGGTTAGACATCAAAGTCACTGTCTTTTGGATTTTCACAGCTGACATTTTATAGATTAAAGCCTTTCCAATCCAGGAAATCAAGGTTTAGGTCTGCACTGCAAAAAAGGTGTATCTAAAAACAAGATAAAAACAGTAAATCTGAGGGAAATGATCTTGCTGCATGGACAGATAATTTACCTTGACAAGATTTCTTACTTTAAGATTGTTAAGTCTGGAAATAAGCATGTTGAACGCTTAAAATGAGAAATTAACTCTTGAAACAAGATAAATTATCCAACACTTCTAAATCTAAAGTTTTTTTTTATCTTGGTAAGAAACAAATAATTGTCAGTGCACTCTGCTCGGGCCAGTTCATCACTGCTTGCAGCTTTGATTTATCTTGTTTTAAGAGTTGAACGCTTAAAATATGAATTTAACATGCGTATTTCTAGATTTAACAATCTTAATTCAAGAAATCTTGTCAAGTGGAACTATCTGACCATGCAATAAGATCATTTCCCTCAGATTCAGTGTTTTTATCTTGTTTTCAGACACACCTTTTTTGCAGTGTGTGTTTTGGATTTTCACCGCTGACATTTTATAGATTAAAGCCTTTCCAATCCAGGAAATCAAGCTTTAGGTCTGGGGATAGGAAATGCCTCATATCAATGAGAGTCCTCACAAGTACAGAGGTACAGAGCCATGCATGTGTGCTGTGGCATTGCTAGTGAGAAAGATGAGAAGTGTGAGATACAAGACAAAGAGATAGAGCTTCTCATGTTCTGCACGACACAGCATGGCGGAGAATATTCAATTACATCTTATCAGATTTATTTCCTTTGCCTGTGTGTGTGTGTGTGTGTTTGTGTGTGTCTGGATGTGTGTGTTCTGTATGTAGCAGTGTTTGAGTGTGAAAATGCAACTGTCTGACCTTTGTTCCATAAGAGACACTTATTGATAATGTCTCATCATAATGTGCCTTTCAGCCGGCCTGCAAAGGGAGCTCATTAAAAAGCTATTATTATCAGCTGGTGATGTAGCAGCTCCGGTAGATGGCACCACCTGGAACAATGTGTGCACGCTGCACCGATATGCACAGAGCAGTCACTTGAGCTGCAAAAGCTTTGGTACTGTATCATTAATCACTTCCTTTGTGAATGACTTTAAATGGCTCTCTCTCTCTCTTTTCATTCATTGAAAAGTAAATTGCGTTATAATAGTATCATTTAGCCAAAATTGTACATATGCACTCACCTCACAAGCGCTTTCACATAAAACCCCTTTTGTCCACTCCCAAGAAAAATCCTAGCACAGCTCAATTGTGATTTACTCTGCAAATCAACGGCGCTGTCAAGTATTCAGTGTAATTATTTATGATCACTTAGTAACCATGGTAACACATCAACATGTCACATCAACAAGTGATCAGCAGTTAAAGGAGCTGTGCTTGCTATACTGCTATACAGGCTTCTACTGGGGCTATCCTTTATTTTATTTGTTCGGGAATCATGAATTATTCAAACCACTGTGCACTGTAAAAAATGTCTTTTTTTTTGGATAAATGATAAATGGGTTCATTCAGTTTCAGTAACAATGAAACACTGTAAATGTATATGTCAGCCAAAACATTTTTTTTTACAATTTAAAAAAAAAACAAAAAAAAAACCAAGCCATCATTTTTGCATTTTTTTTTGTAAAAATACTTTTTCTCACTGTTAAATGTACTAAACACCATATCTCAGAACAGAAATATACAGTAATATTTAATAGTAAAATCTTTAATTTATGCAGCATTTATAATATATTTTCTTGTCAGTTATATGGCAAAACGGTGTTTCTTTTGATGGAAAAACTTTTATTTTTTACGGTAAAATATGGAATAAAATGGCAATCTTCAACGTAAAATCAACAGTGCTAATATAATTTTACCATAATATTAAAAAAAGTTCCACCATATTTATTACGGTAAAGTTCTGGCAACCACAGCTGCCGTTTTTTTTACCGTAAAAACAACAGTTGTTTTTTTTACAGTGTACAGGCATCTACTTGGGCTATTGTTTATTATATTTGATCTGGAATCATGAATTACTTAAACCACTGTGTGATTACTTATTAGCACTACCCTTGAGAGACCTTGCAACTGTAGTTGTTTGAATTTTTTATGATGTTACACAATAAAAAAAGAACGTGTGATGATTGCTGATCAAAATAAATTGAAAAAACAAATGCAGAACGTAAGGATTATCTTTATTTCTCCACATTAATAACAAACAAATAAAAAAGAACTGTGCAGCATTAAGACTTTGTACGATGTCACACACTATGGATCATAAGCAGTTTAAAGGGTCTTGAGTAAAGCCAGTATAGTATTCACCACAGCATTAGATGAAAGAAAATATAAAAGCTTTTTCATTCGCCTCCAGAAGAAGGTCATGTGTGTGAGAAATTGAAATGGACATGACCTCGGTCTCCTCAATAGCATTTCTAATCCCGGTCAAATCTTTCAATCAGATTCTGAAGGATTTGTCCTGATAAAAATACTCACACGCCAAACATAACAGTTTTCAAGTCCGTCCTTTTTTTGTACTTGGATACTTTCTGTTTGGCGTTTGGTGCCTTTGTCAAGTTACCGTTTCATTTATCTGTGATCCATCCATCAGCATGTCCCCCTCCACAAATAATAGCAATCATCGTCTTCATCTCTTATTCATTTGGGAAGATAGAAGCGAGAGATCCTGAGAGACACGGACAGACAGCGAAAGAGAGAGATGGAGAGACGGGAGACGTAAATTCTCTTCAGAAATCGAATACGTTCCAAAGGCATGATATGGGAAAAAATATGAGGCTTCGCTCATGCTATGAAAAATGATACCTCCATTTCACCACAGAGAGAGAGAAAGAGAGAGAGAGAGAGAAATCCCCCAAAGAAAAGGTAATGGATTGATGCTTGTGTGTTTATTTTGCCTCTCGATGCGGAATTTCTAACAGTGATTTTCCACACCAGCAAGCAATGGCCTCTGAAATGATCTCCCCCTCGCCGTCAGCAAATACATAATCTTCAGACAGTGAAGTTGCTTTCATGGCATGCAAATTAAACACCTGAATGGATTTCATTATGACTATCTCCTGCAGAACCTCTCATCAAAGCTGGACACTGTTGGATCAAGGGATACAGATATGTACAGTTCACATTGAGTCATGAGTCATTTATTCAAGTGGGATTAGATTTCTTGGAAACTCCAGATGTGTTATGTGTCCTTTAAATCTTAACCCCACCTGGTGTGACAGACACTTGTCATGATGTCAAGCTGTGTCCCCTTGAGTGACACACTGCAAAAAAAGGTGTGTCTAAAAACAAGATAAAAAACACTAAATCAGAGGGAAATGATCTTGCTGCATGCACTTCAAAAAGCCGACTTGTATATTTTGGCCTAAAACTATGATTTAAGTTGGTAAAACTTGTAAATATAAATTATTGACATATAGGGCAATAATGTAAGTTAGCACAACAAAGTAAGCCAGTTGTCTGCTCAAAAACAAGTTGGTGAGTTGTTGGTACTTATATCTTTAAGTTGGGGTTCAAAACAAGGGACAATAGTTCTGCTAACTCTTATTTCTTTGTTGTGAAATGCAGGAAAGCCAACTTTCCGAGTTGGCACTAGACACTGGAAGTCTCATTGTTGCTTTGCTGCCTGAGCTGGAGTCCACACATCAAACCTTAATTAAATAAATTAAAATTATACAGGAATTTTATTCTGAGCTGTGTTGTGCAGTGTCGTACGTCGTTTGTTGGAGAAGGCAACCTACACATTTTCAACATTTAAACACAAACAGGTTTTTGGTCATTAGCGAAAGCTAGCGGCTAACTGATGCTAGCAGCTAACTGATACTAGTGGCTAACTGATGCTAGCGGCGCTGCTTGATACAGCTACAAGAGTAGCCATTAGCGTATCAATGCTAACTCAAAATTGTGGTCGCAACATTAGCTGACATTTCTTGCGGTGTTACAATCGTGCCAATTCAGCACATTGCAGAAGTTAGCAGAAGTAAGGATTAAAAGTTATTACAATGTAAAATTATAAGGTAGTACAACTAACAGTTGAGTTGAGCAAAAAAAAAAAAACTTAAAATATTTAGTTTAATTGTCCAACTTAAAATTTTATCGAAGTTTGTTGCCTTGAAATTTTGATTCACCCAACTTTTCTTTTTTTACAGTGTGGACAGATAATTTCACTTGACAAACAAGATAAATTATCTAACACTTCTAAATCTAACTAAGCACTCTGCTCGGGCCCTTTCATCGCTGCTTGCAGCTTTAATTTATCTTTTAAGAGTTAATTTCTTATTTTAAGTATTCAACATGCTTATTTCTAGATGTAATAATCTTAATTTACTAAATCTTGTCAAGTGAAATCATCTGTCCATGCAGCAAGATAATTTCCCTCAGATTTAGTGTTTTTATTTTGTTTTTAGACACCTTTTTTGCAGTGCAGCTTTTTAATTTATTTTTCGAGTGTTATTGTGACTCTAGTAGTCAAGAAAAAAACCATTCTGTATATGTTTTCTCTTTGTAGGAGATCAGGTTACCAAAAGTAAAGGACTCATTGGTCTCTATCTGCCCCTCCTCTATCCTCCATCGCCAGGCTCTCTCCATCTTTTGACCCTGTGTGGACAAATTAAATTCAGGGATCCACACAGTTTTCCAGCAGAGGCTTCTTATAGAGGGTTTTACTGATTGCTCTTGTTTTAGTGTGTGTGTGTGTTGGTAAGGGAGGAGTTGAGGTCAGCCACCTCAGCTGATGACAGCAGGAAAGGAAAAGAAAGAACAACAGGTGGATTGGGCTGATAGTGGGGAAGATCCAGTAGATGGTCTAAAATGCTCTGTGGCGAAAATCAAATGCAGCATGAATCTAATCCGTCCTCCATGTTCCCTTCACCAAGCAGATAAGTGTATTCTTCACGCCATCTGTGGGAATGACAAATCTGTCGGACATCCATCGCCTCAGGTCTGGATAAGGGAAGTCTCTCAACCTGCCTGGTGTTGATGTGCCCCGGCGCTGAATCTGCCGCCGTGCCCGTCTGCATGTTGAATTACCTCATTAACCTTTTCAAAGCCAGAGCAGGTCAATTATTTACAGGTAATCTAATCTAAAACACTCCACTGGCTGAAGGGAGAATGCCTTACTATCGAATGGTATAACTGTTCCTTTCTTTGAAATTCTGAAGCAATAACTAATACATTTTAATCAACAGATGTTGGTATTCTTACTCTAAGCTTGAACAAAGTAACAGATGGAGCAGAGGCAAAGAATGGCGTCCTGAAAACAGAGTATTATCCACTTATTGCAACTTTCCAGCTGCCATCCGGAGAAAATATACAATTTCCTTCCTTAACCATCAACCTAACCAAGCTAATATCATAGAAGGGGATAACAAGCCAGGCCATGCTGCTGTGGAGCCAGCCTGAGGGGTTGGCTCTCTCTCCCTGGTTATAGTGTTTTGCACTAAATTGATTAACCAACAACACGTTGAAGACAACTTGAGTTTCAGCTCTTTGGTATTTTGTAGACTGTACTGTGATCTGAAAACTTTACAACCACAATGGTTCTGTATTTGAGCCTTGTTAAGTTATGCTAAACCACATGTGGCTCTTCAGGCCATCTGCAGTGGCTCCATGTGGCTGTGACAAAAAAAAAATGTATCATTGGTGTAGGGCCCAAAGCAATTTTTATTCTTCAATTGTAAAAATGTTAAGCTTATATACGGCAATAAAGCATTTCTTAACATACAGCTGTGGAAAAATGATTGTACCACCCTTGTTTTCTTTAGTTTCTTGTTAATTTTAATCTCTGGTACAACTAAAGGTACATTTGTTTGGACAAATATATTGATAACAACAAAGATATATCATAAGAGATTAATTTAAGAGCTGATATCTAGACATTTTCATGTTTTCTTGATAATAACCAGAATCATTATCAAGAAAAAACATGAAAAATGGTTAGATATCAGCTCTTTATTATTCAATGGTCTAATCATTTTTTCCATGACTGTATTAGTCAACTAAAATGTGCACCATAGCTTACGAAAATCTTAAAACTAGACTTGAAGTTGGCAAAATGTATAGGTTAAGGCTTTTTGAGTTTCCCTAGCTAGACTAGCTTTCGATTACAAACTCCAAAATCATATTAATAAATGCAAATTTTGACCAATTAGTCATGTTGGTAGACTAATTTAGACTTAGTAGGCTATTTTATTTTCATTCAAAGTAAGGTTTGCGGCTCAATTCCGACATTTTCTTTTATTTTGGCCAACAATGGCTCTTTTGTTAATAAAGGTTGCTGACCCCTGTGCTAAACAAAACTGTCGTGGCAATTTTGACAACTGCACTAAGTTAATGGGTGAGCTGGCCAAACACAAAGCACTCAATACTCTGTTCAGTAAGTTTTAATAGCACATTCGTATTCCATACAGCGCACAATCCCGAATGGCTCAGTACAACAAAGTCCCATGCACCGCTCAACTTATATTTGTTGTAGTTACCAGCATTGGTTCTTCAGCAAGTCTCAATGTGGTCCTATCTTCCTGCCCTATACATCACATCAGGACAGAGCCCACTGAACCACATGTTCCCTTCAATCATGGTGTTATCAGAGTTAAATTTACAGAGTCAGTTCCCACAATGCCTTGCGTCTTGAATATCAAGTAGGTCGCCGCCTACTTCATGTCCCACCATGCAGGAAACACCAAATTTCCTCCACAAAACAAACCATTCCTGCATAAGTGTCATAGTTGTGCGTCTCAATCTTTTCATACAATTTTGAAGTCTTTAAGTTAAAGTCACAGTCTAAATTACATTACATTACATTAAAGTGTTCTTTGTGTATCATCAGCAAAATGCACTTTACCTTGTTCTTTTCTGTGGTAGAATAATATTCAATCTGCCCTGTGTGATCACCATATGTTAATGGGCCCTGTATAAATGACTGACTGACAAGGTCGTCTCCAAAGACAGAGACGGAGACACACATGGCTGTTCTGCTGGCTGCAGCACTCCGCCTCTGTCACTGTGATGGATCTCCTCCACCTGGCACCTCCCTTTGCTGGCGAGGAGCAAAGGCAAGGTGTGTGTGTGTGTGTGTGTGTGTGTGTGTGTGTGTGTGTGTGTGTGTGTGTGTGTGTGTGTGTGTGTGTGTGCGTTTGCGTGTGTGTGTGTGTGTGTGTACTTGGTGCAGGAGTATAAAGATAGAAGAAAAGGAGACTAGGAGGATCAACAGAGAGGTGCAGGGGGCAAACAGAGGGAGGATTGATTGTATACATTGATAATTCTGCATAGCTCATTAATTCAATATTTTGTGCATATGTGCATAGTGTGCATAAGTGGCAGCCGTTTGGGGTAATAAAGAGAGAGTTATGTTTTCTTGAGAGGTCCATGTGGACTTTCATTGCATTTGCAGGCATTAACCCTCTCGAGTCCATGAAAGCACCAACACATGAATTCTTCACGTCATGAAGACATACAAATGAAGCAACGTCAACATGAGCCTTGCCATCAGCTTCCCTCTAAAATGCTGGCTTGAAACTCCATGCCAGATTTTTTATAATCTTTATTTTTAAAGGTCCCATATTATGCTAGTTTGAACTGTGTAATACATGTCCAATGGTCCTTAAAATCAATTTTATGAAATAATTTTTTAAAATTCGCTCACATACAGTATGAAAAAGGCTGCAGAAGCCGGCAGTTTCTGCCTCATTGAATACAGAAGCTGTTTTGGGTGGGCGGAGAAACTATGTTAATGAGGCGCTGCTCTGATTGGCTGCCTAAAAGGCTTGGCTTCCGCACAGAGCCGTCTCTATCAGCTGACTTCCAGCCACGCAGAAAAAAAAGTTTAACATGGCTAGCACTTTAGGAGTTTTTATTATATTCGGCCAGGTAAAACCGGATATGTCAAATATATTTGGTATAAAAATTTAGAACTAGATATTATCCTCATTTTACCTGTTTTATTATAGTTATATTTGCAACCTGTATTCATATTTGCAACATTTAAAATTCTGTGTATTGAAATATAATTTTCAAGATCTGATTTTATGTTTTCCTTTGTTTCTTTTGGATTCAACATTTTAATAACAAGTTAAAAATTAAAAAAATAATAATCAGGACATATAGGTGAGGTGACGCTGAAAAAACTGATTCCAACATGACATGGTAAAGATTTTTAACAGATTTTTTAAAGGACATAATAGCCCAAGATTTCAGAGGGTTAATGGAAAAATAGGAAGGGGAGAGAGAGAGAGAGAGAGAGAGAGAGAGAGACAGAATGCAGAGGGTTTGCAAGAAGTGACTGGGGCAATAGAAGACATATTGACAAAGTGACATGGAGGGAAATGAGTGAGACAGAGAAGGAGAAACAGAGAGGAACAAAGAGAAATAAATAGGGAATGAGGCAGAGAGAGGGAGAAAACAACAGTCTAATAGCTTCTCACATGACTTAAGATGACAGTCAGATCACATCTTGAGAACTTACTTTCCTTCTATGAGTCTACATAACAGACCAGTCAGCAGAGCTTTAAAGAGAACATGACTCAGCAGTTTCCCCAAACTCCCAAATCTCATTACCAACAGTTTGAAACAGCTCTAGATGTAAAACAAACTGTACCGTGTGACTTATGTCCAGTCCAGCACTCAGGGTGACGTCTGTCTGCTGGCTGACCACAGTGACTGATCATCACTTATCGCTTCATTGGATTATATAGAGCGTATTAAGATAATGTATATGCTTCCCATTCAGAAAGTTACTGGTGCATTTAGAAAATGGGAAATAAATCATGTAATTTATATAGGTCTCTCACATTGATGTATTTAGGTCTGCTCTGAACTGCCCAAGATTATAGAGAGATAGAAAGCAGCTGAGTCACTCTACAAGCCTTCCAGCTGTCTCGACTTAACACTTTGTGTTGGTAAACCACAGCATCATTTTCTATCAAACTGACATTATGTTCACTATACTTACTGCGTACATAGAATATTCAGATTTACCTGAAATATAATGGTTAGCATTCTCGCCTCACAGCAAGAGGGTCGCCGGGTCGACTCTGGCCTGTTTTCTAAATGTTCTCCCCGTGTCAGCGTGGGTTCTCAACGGGTTCTCCAGCTTCCTCCCGCTGTCCAAAAACATGCACTTAGGTTTAATTGGTGACTCTAAATTGCCCGTAGGAGTGAATGAGAGCATGATTGTTTGCCTCTATGTTTCTGGCTCTGCGATAGTCTGGAGACCTGTCCAATGTCAGCTGGGATCGGCTCCAGACCCGAGTGCGATTAAGCGGTTTAGGATAATGAATGAATGAATAATGCAATACAAAACCAACCTAGATGAACTCAAATGAAAATTAAAAAATTAAAGCATTCAAGGAATTTAAGGAACTTTATTTGTCATACCAGGCACATATTCACACATGGGATGGATATGAAAATACCATACCCGAGACCTAATTTAAAAATAATTTAAGAACCTAAGGTAAAGTAGATAAACAAGCAGCAATGAACACAAAAAAATAAATGTAAATAAATAGATGATCCAGAGCGGCGGCGCGCCTGCCTACCTGTTGCAGCCTGCATCAATTTAAAATCTCTAATGCTGGCCTATAAAGTTTATTTTTTTATTTTTTTATTTAACAGGGACAGTGCATGGCTCTCAGCCGTACCAGAATTAGCTACTAGCTAAATTTCATCTGTAGTCCCTGGGCAGGAACAAATTACATAAATCTAACACAAACAAACAAGCCTTTCAAATAGCAACAACAATGTTTCACACTCTTAAAACACAATACAACAGGAAGAGTAAAGTCACAGTATTAAGACACAACACAAAACAATGTTAAAATACAACACTTAAGAGATTGCAAAATAGTGAGCTAATGTTTGAGTTTATAGTTGGTGGGTGCATGACTGAGTGGATTTAAGACATGATTTTATTTTAGATTTAAAACCAATGAATGTGCCGATGTCTCTGATCTCATTGCTGTCTCAAGTTTTCTCTGGTACTGCACCCAGCTACCTGAACACCCTGATACAGGCATACGCTACCTCACCACCGTTGTGCACTGCAAAAAAAGAAAAGTTGGGTGAACTCAAAATTTCAAGGCAACAAACTTCGATAAAAGTTTAAGTTGGACAATTAAACTAAATATTTTAAGTTTTGTTTTTGAGTTTGCTCAACTCTGATTTTCTCTGGCACGATTGTAACGCCGCTATGAAATGTCAGCTCATGTTGTGACCACAATTTTGAGTTAGCATTGATACGCTAATGGCTACTCTTGTAGCTGTAACAAGCAGCGCCGCTAGCATCAGTTAGCTGCTAGCATCAGTTAGCCGCTAGCTTTCGCTAATGACCGAATTTCACAACAAAGAAATAAGAGTTATCAGAACTATTGTCCCTTGTTGTGAACCCCGACTTAAAGATATAAGTAACAACAACTCACCAACTTGTTTTTGAGCAGACAACTGGCTTCCTTTGTTGTGCTAACTTACATTATTGCCCTAAATGTCAGTAATTTATATTTCCAAGTTTTACCAAATTAAATCACTGTTTTAGGCCAAAAAATACAAGTTGGCTTTTTTGCAGTGTGCTCTTCCAATGAACGGTCCAAGACAATCCAGACTCTTTGCATTTCTTGTTCCCCGTTGGTGGAACCACTACCAGTTCCAACCAGAGCAGGGGCGTCCCTCTCTACCTTTAAAACTTCCTGAAGACCAAGCTCTTCAGAGAGCATCTTCTCTCCTAGCACCACACCACAACTCTCCTCCTTAAAGAATTGTCACCAGCACTTATTGCTGCACTAATAGCTCTTATTGCACTAAAGCTTGATTGTTTGCCTTTTTTTTTTCCTGTAAGTCGCTTTGGATAAAAGTGTCTGCTAAATGACTAAATGTAAATTTGCATTAAAATGAAAAGTTCAATTCCAAGATGAGCAACAGACATACTGTATAAATGTAACAAAGAAGTTAAGATGAAAGATGTAATTATGGACTTTATGAACAATCGCTGCACAAGACATTTGCAGGAAAATGTTGAATGCTAGAACACAGTGTAACATTAGCACGAGTGAAGAGGGTGAAGTGGCGTAAATTCTGATTAAAGGTGATTTTTTCTTTTATAACACAACTTTTACAAAGCCCACTTGACTGTAAGTAATTATTACTGCTGCGCTGTGAACGTACTTACAAATTAAGTGTTTTTGTCCGGCTGATTTAATCACAGCTTGTGGGGGGAAAAAAGCTAAGTCTTAGTGAGAAAAGTTTTGATGTGTACAGTTCTTACTTTTTTTATATTCATAAAACGTGTGACGCTTGCACAGATGCAGCTCTAATGCTGGATTTGACCCATTTGTTTTACATGCATTTGTTTTTTGAGCCCATGATCAGAAATCCCAAATGATGCAAATATCAGCATTGTTATCTCTTATTTAGACAAAGAAACTTGAGATAATCATTGTTAACATTTAAAGTGAATGTGGATTTGTCTCTGCACTTTATCTTACCTGCTTCCTTTCAAATGTCCCTTTTGTCCTGATATGTAACAGCCCAAAGGCAACCTCTTGCTTTTCCTCAAAAGCCTTATTCTTCCTAACACAAAGACCCAACATCACTGTTGTTTGGCCTGGTGCTTCTCTTATCATGAGTTGAGAGCCACTGCAGCTACAGAAAGCAGCCAAACATGTCTGTTTTCTTTGTATGCTTACGTACAAGTTGTGTGCTCGTGTATCACACCGCGTCTTCACTGGCAATGAAGTTGTTTGTATTGATTGTGAGAGTGTGTGAGAGTGTGTGCTCCGGGCACCTCTCCTTTTTGATTTATAATTCTGTTCTTTGAGAGAGAGAAGCACAGGAAGAGGAGTAAATACAAAGAGCAAATGAATGATAGATGGACAGAGAGAGAGAGCACAAAGGGTCGAAAGAGACAAGAGAGAGAAAAAAAGAGAACAAGCAGGTGATGGGAGAGTACAAGAAGAAAGAGAAGCAGAGGCAGATGAGATCAACTTTGGAACTTTTCTCCGATATGACGCAGCTCTGGCAGGTGGAAGCTCTGTGAGAAGAGACTGGCAGGCTGTAGATGTTTATTTCGCTGTGTTTGACTATCTTTTATTTGGCCCTCAGGCTGCAGCATTATGCTGCTATGTTTGAGACTTGAAATGGTGCATTTTATAGAATTTGGACTCCATGGAAAACAGATTTACTCGCTGTCATGTTTGTTTTTACACTTGCCTTGCATTTTGCTGAGGCCAGCCTGGGAGGAAACTATAAAGTCACGGTTAACAGATGTTATGAATATTGTTTATTTACTGTCGATTGACTCCAAATCAAGGCGTTAATATCCATGCAGATGCGGCACAGAAAAACACACACACAGCATTGCGTGGTGCCTCCGCAGGATGCTGAATAAATGGAGTTAGAGCTTGTTATCGTAGACAATCGCAGTGTAAAAGCTGAGTGTTGCAGTCCTTTGATAACTCTCTGCTCCTCTAACACTTAATAAACCTTCATAACTCATAGTGGCCTCTCAGTGACCTGGCCTGCACAGAGCGTAACACAACTGAGCCTCTGGGAACCTCGGCGTACTACACAGCTGCGAGAGGGGAAAGTGTGCTCATGTTTCTCGTTGTTGCTAAGTGACAACTGGAAACTGGTTTTAAGTGTAAAGCCTTTTAAATGAAAGCTGAGCTATTTTGATCTAAGTGTAAGAAACTCTGAGTGCAAAGAACAATCTAAGGCACAAACAACCTTGAACCAAGCCAGTTACATGAGAAGTGCATTATTGTCTTCTTACAGTTAGAAATGATCACATAAGCTGGCGTTTGGCTTCATGGCTCAGTACTCAAGCTTATGTATTCAGAATATCTTTGTTCATAGATTTAAACACGTTTCTGAAAGTAAATTAATGTGAGATAAGAATTCCACAGTTACATTAATGTTGTATAGCGTGTTCTATAATTTACCAGCCTGGTCCTTTCACTTACAAAGAACTTTTAACTGGTTATGACACATGTCCCAGTTTAATACTGATGCCTCTATATGACCTACATGAAGAAATACTGCAAGAATATTAGCTATTTCTATGTACTGTGGTTATTTTTATGCATGTTACAGTGTTTACTTAAAGTAGAAATACCACAATAATAGTAAACAGTTCTGCATGTCTTTTATTTTACTGCATCAAAATTAGTGAAATGCACAACAACCTTAAGTAAAGTAAATTGAAAGCTATTCTTGAATAGTTTTGAGTAAATCTGGTTTTAGTCACATTTGAAAGGTAATACTCCAGAGTGTTTATTCCCAAAGAGTCAGAATAACTGAAAGTGCTACTGTTATTGAGTGATGGAAGTTGAAACACAGTACAAAATACATTTTTTATTGTCCGCCTGAATATTCTTAGTAAATACATGCCTGCAGGTCACTATAGTTGGGACTTATTAGCTAGAAAACACAATGGGGTCATAGTATGAAATATGACCTACTCACATTTTTTAATTTAATGAAGATATCAAAAATGACTATTTTACACAGGTTTTTATAATGGTCATAATAATAATTATGATTATGTATTCATGGAGACTCCAATAGCATCCTTGGTAACCATGGTGACATACCAAATGTCCGTACATTTTGAACCCTGCAACCTACAGTCATCATTCTGGGCTCTGATGAAAGTGAAAATGACAATTTGAGGAATCACATCCCATATCCAGATTTACTGTCAGCATTACTGACACAGAGTTACTGTTCAAAAACATTTTTTTTGCACGTTTTCCACTTTTTAACTAAACTTTGCACATAAAATGCTCGAGAAATTTACCTCCCTTTAAGCCTCGTTGTGTTTGATATTTAATTAACTATATAAAATGCCAGTCATCAGCTGGCAGGACTGTAAGCGGTTCATCCAATTGCTGACAAAAGGTGGGTGGGTGCCTTCCCTCAACACGGACCCTCATTGGCTATTAGGGGTTGTGGGTTGGACATAGTTTTAGAAGTCATAGACATAGAAGTTCCTAATAAGGACAAATTAGCTGTCAATCCAAAGGTCAGCGTCAGGAATTTTGTAACATTTTGTAACAGGAAACATTTGTGGGTAGTTATTAAAATATAAATGTATTTTGGAACAAAATGTCGACTAGATTGGATTAACTGGACCTCTGTTAATGTAAAGTGACCGTTTTTGATGGAATATTATTGATGACTGGTTGAGGCTTCAAAAGGTAAATTGCGTCTGTAAATTTTCTGTAATTTGTTATTGGTCTGCCAGAGACCTTAATAAATTCGGGTATTGTGGTTGTATCTTAAAATGTTAAAATGTAGTTTTAATCAATAGAATCACAAGAATCTTAGCTTTTCATGACATGTAGCATGAATATCATCTTAAACAGTGGTTTTGTACATAAGCGTAACAGTTTAATAACAGTGTAAACCACCCCTTGGACGTATGAACAATGTACAGTAGCAGTATTCCCAAACTGCTCATGTTTTCAATGTGAAAACTATAACTAGATAATAGTATAAAAACAAAAGGGTAACAGTATACAGTTGCACAAATACTCAAATAAACTACAAACACTTTAAAAAGGTAAACTAAAAGTATTTGATTACTTTTCAGCTGTTCCCACACCTCAGGACTTTTCTTCACACTGATTATCATGCATTATGTTTCAATATGAACTAACTTCTCCTACACTGCTCTCTGTGGGCTGAAAATGTCAAGTGTGTTAGCAGTTCAGTCAATAATAGTAAAGCAAATGCTTTCCAGCAGGTCAGTGCGACCCAAAACTTTCTATCCAAAGCTCTAACCAAAGCTGGACCAATTATTGTGCTCTATACACCTACACAGGTGTTATCACTTAATGTGATTACACCTCTGCTCAGGTTAAAGGTGGGAACTCCCCGAGATCACCAGGCTTCATTTAGCAGCAGTGAGCAGCTGTTTTTACTGACAGCAGATAGACTCATTTAGTGACTAGTTGGTGAAGAAATTGGAACATCTTGCTGCCGTGTATGGAGCCATATTATGTTTCCCAGGAGAGGGTGGAGATCAGATTAGAACTGAAAAAAAAAAAATCACATTGGATGAGCAATGCTCATGTAGCCAACTGTTTGCTAAAAGCAACTTCAAGATGATAATATGTCAACCTTGTGTGTTTGTTAGCTTGTTGTGCAGTTATTCTGCCCAAAAGTGATATAAAGAGGAACACAGCTAATCGGGAGCTAAATATTTTCTCATTAAACTTTTAAATTTTTATTGTTTTGAAAGATTTTGTTCAGTGAAGAAGCAGCATCATGTTCAAAACCATGTTAACCACCTGTCTGAAGGACAGATGGGTTAACCCCCTAACAGTGTGGCCAACTCCTCAGTAAGGAAAGTAGCTATTGGTTGTCCTAAAAGTCACTAGAAGTCGCTAAATGATGTCATAATTTATAACATGCATAATTTACCATGTGCATATATTTGTAATTGACGCTGTAGGAGAGAGGAATAATTTTGTGGAAAAGACAAAAAGTGAGTAAAAAACACCCTTAATATGTCCAAAATGCAGTTCTAAACATTTAGATAAACATATTCTGTCACAATTCCAACCCCCCTCCTTTTTCCGATGTTTGGACCGGCAAAAGTGAACCAAAACAGACATTCTGACTGTAAACCAGACAGCAGCGACTTCATGCATGTGCGATTTGCAGAATGGATGCAGAGGGGTTAACATCCCCTCCGGCTCTGACTGCAGCTGGGAGAGACTGCTGCAGGAGGACTGTGCCGCTTGTGAGTGCTATGGGAAGAGGGAGGGGCCGTTGGCAGCACCCGCAGATTTGTTGTTGGTCGCTTTTTGGAAAAATAGTCGCTAAGGGGGTCTAAAAAGTCGCTGAATATAGCGACACAGTTGCTAAGTTGGCAACACTGCCCCCTGGTCTTTCAACCAGGAGACTATTATTTGTAATGCGTTGTTGGAAGTTACAGTATGACTGGAAGTAGTGTTTTTTTAACCCTAACCCTGTTCCTTTTTCCTATCCTTAGGAAAGTGGTTTTGGTGCTTAACCTTAACAAGTGGTTTTGGTGCCTGAAACGAACCATTTAAGAGCATTTACTATGTGCTACAAAACAGCAACTGTGGTGTTTAAAATGACGGTCGTGACGTAAAGTACAACAGTGGTGGACACGAGTCGACAGTGTATTCCAGTCACGTGTCAGCAATGTCACATGTCGCACTTGTAGGATATCATTAAATTAATTCTGCAAAAATGTTTTGTAGGAAACGCATAAATGTTGACAAATGATTTAAACCAGAAATATAAAAAAATCGAACATCACAATTTTCGGAAGTAATTATATTACAGGGTGGGCAGCATGAATTGATCATGAGTAGCCTGCCTACTGCTGCTGTTGTGTATGTCTGTTCCTTATATGTGCTCTGCTGTGCAACAAATGCCATTAATGTAATTGCTTGGACAGATTACGGGACATATTAAAGATGCAGTCAAGCTCTCCGTCTCTCGCTCTTTCTTTCTCTCTCTCTCTCTCTCTCTCTCTCTCTCTTTCTTTCTCTCTCTCTTTCTCTCTCTCTCTCTTTCTTTCTCTCTCTCTCTCTCTCTCTCTCTCGTTGTATGATGTGATTAGAAGCCCAGAGCCATCGGTGCCACAGAGCGAGGACAATCAAGTCTGTCCCAAAAGTAATAGCTTCTTCTCGACTTAATTAAGAAACTCACTCTGCATTCTATGTTGGCGTGGTGGTGGGGGGTTGACAAACTGATCACTGTGTGTGTGTGGGTAGACATGTGGCAGAGTGCCCACAGATCTGTGCCTTGCTGTTTGTGGATTACAGATTGAAAGCTTCTTGAAAATTTCAGTTTGTCTCAGGAAAAAAAAACCCGCAGACTCTCTGCGTATCCTTGACTGTTGAGCTGATTTATGAGTTGCAGAGGCTGGATGGTATATAAATAGTTCAGAGCTGTATTTGGTAATCTGACACACTTCTGACCTAACTTTGTCTAGAGGTCTGCCTAATGAGCTTGAGAAAAACTTGATGAATAGAATGATTATCAGAAGAAAAATAGGATTCTCAAAATTCTGCTTACCCCTGCACTAAACAGAGAAAGTGTTTGGAAAGTAGAAACACCCATGTCTGCATCCCCAGAGACATGACTATCTGAAGTGCAAACACAAAAAGAAGTTGTGCATCCTAGAAAACTGAGGGTACTCATGTGAAGGGCAGATAAGAAGTTTGTATAAAAAGCTAGTTGTTGAAAGAGAAGAATCTTGATGACTTTAATAGAAAATGTTTGCTGAGCAAAGCTGCTCCTTTTCATCATCAGACAGACTCTGAACCTCGAGCTGCCCAGTGTCACCTCACTTCTCAATTGTTGGCTCAACTGCAGCTCCACTGCAACAATTACAGGTTAAGTGGTTTACTCGGAGGGATCATAGTTGCTGATGTAGTGGTAAAATGAACTTACAGTCATTTAACAATGTGAATGTGCTGCTTTTCCTTCCATGTTGCATGTTGCACTCATATCCCATGAGCTGCACATCAGGTGATCAATTGTTGGATTTTCTTTCTCCTTTGGGAGCAATAACCTCTTCATTTTTGTCAGAATATCCCATGAAATCACATTAGAAGTTCCAATAGTTCTCATGTACAATTTGATTGAGGATCCTATTAAATCCCCCTGTAAATGTCAAGTAAAAATCCAACCAGCTTTCAGAATGTATGAATATTCTAGGTCTTTATATTATTTTTCCAAGGACTCTGACTATCTTATTGGCTTTCACAGTAGTATGCTAATTCAAAATCCTAAATAAGCATTTAAGGGTTTGATTAATGGAGGAATTTAAAAGTGGGACAGGAAATATATCTTGCAACAGAAGGAAAGTGAGGTCACATTTTAGAGCACTTCCACAGCCCTTTCTGATCATTAACCTGTAGCTATTTACCGTTTGATCCGTACATTATTCATAAACCTATTAAAGAGAAACAGCCTGATTAGACATGAAATATCTAAACCGTGCTTAAACTATGACAGCATTTAAACTGACAAATAGAGAAAACAACAGATGTGTAAGTGACACGGCTGGTTGTTTCCAAAGTATTTTACCACCTGGTGCCGTGGCCAAAAAGTGTGAAATGTGGCTACATGCTGTAAAGAGTTCACTAAATAAATGTAAACATTATTGAGATTAAGCTGCCAGATAGAACAGAGGTGTGGACTGTGCCAGCATATATATAGTCTTATTATAGGTACATGCACAGCATCTTGTGCTGCCAGTTGACATGATGAAGAGATATTGCTATAATGTGACTGAGCTGGTGGAAAGTATAGTGACAGAGTGCTGAGTTTTTATGAGTGGTTTGGGGAATAAATCCCCTCATATTTTTATCTTTGTGTCATAAGAGAATGTTGCATATGAATGTGAGTTGTGGACATTAAGTTTACCTGGATTTTGCCAGCTCAAGTGCTACAATATCTGCACAGCACAACTGATGCAAGATGCTTTATATACATTAAGAAATCCATGAGAGAATGCAGACGGACAATTACCTTTAAGTGCTTAGTTGACACGGGAGGAGATGGCGGTGACCACATGAGACCGGCTTGAACAAACGGTTATAATTACAGTGGTATCCATTAAGTCCCCACATTATTACTGCAGGTGATTATATCTTGAATGCTATATGGAAGAATCAAATTAGCAAAAAGCATGACAGAGCTCAAGGTTCACACAGGAAGTCACAGAATTGTTGGTGTAAATCATAGTCTGTAAATAAATAATGGACGTAGTCACCGTGACGTCACCCGTTGGTTTGTGGCCCGTTGGAAGCATCGAGTTCAGCGTTACACTCGTCGCCATCTTGTTTCCGATACGGGGAGCAGACCATATCTGGACTGTGGAGGAGGAGAGGGATCTGATCACTGACTACAGCCTCTCTACACCTCAACCTGACTGAGAGAAGCTGCTGCTAATTCATGTTAGCATTAACTGGAGCATTAACTGGGATGTTAGCTTTGGCTAGCAAAAAACAAAAACAAAATGTTCGTTACTTACCTCAGAAAACTGAACAGCGACTCCTTGGAGTATCTGTTAGTCCAACCAAATGCTGAACAAGACATTTTTACTGAACAAAACGTTCGAATAAACTGTCATTAAGTGAAAATACAGTGAAAGGGTCAAAGTTATGAGACCAAACCGCTAAACGTCGTCTTTTCTATCTATATAACGCTATATATAACTTTATTGACACGTTGCCATGGATTGCCTGGTTAGTGACCTGTCAATGAAAGGTAGCCACGCCCCAAATCATACAATTCTTTATCTTCTATTTTCTTCTAAATGGGGCCATTATTTGAACTATTAACATCAGATTGTCTTGAAGAAGATTTTTTTTTCTAGTGATTGAGACTATAGTGTTGTCCTAAAATATTCTGAGGTAATAAATCAAGTTAGAAGTTTTCTCATTTTGCATTGAAATGGATGGACAGAAATGTTTTTGCTCAGCGCCCCCTGCTGGAATTTTCGGTAGAATACAGCTTAAGGCACTTCCTGGTTTGCCTCCCTGCTCAGACCCGGAGGTTACCGTCTGGTGTAAATCTGCTGTCTGAGTAGAGATTGCAACATTTAAGCTTTGGTTTCTTGGAAAGTAGCACGTAAAATTTAGACAATATTTGCATTCTAATAACTAATGAAGAGAAATAAATCGGAGGATGGTAGGTAGCAGGCAAGAGTAGAAAATGATCCAGAAGGATGTAGAACACAATGAAGTGTCTTCATCTGCAGAATCAGTCATGGTGAGAGTCACTTGACCTGAATACTTTCCCAATGATCCAATCCCTTACTGACAAGACCCATCATGCTGTAACAAACACTTGTGTAAAATTATCATTACAGGGAGCAAATAAGTTCATAATCTTTATTTATATACCCCAAAAAGCAGTAGGTACGATGGCGGAAATGATTTGATTTGATAAAGATATTAATATTAATTGTGGTTGCAGATGCAAAGTAATCAAGAGTTGGTATCTTCAACAGCATTGTACTGTAGTGTGAGTATGTGTTGCTGCAATACTAGAAGAAATGTTAGTCATAACACTAGCAGAGCATGAGTATTCACATGAGCAGCAGCAGTGGTAGCAGCATTCACATTCACATTAGCAGCCAGTTTGTGATTATAATCTCCAGTGTCAGTATGGAGCCTGCAGGGATACAAAGCCAATCCAGAGAGAGCGGGCTGGAGCTATCACCTGGAGAGTAATGAATTTCTCCACTATAGAGCCAGATGGCCAGGGGACGAGACGAGGCCCGATACTTAGCGCTATTTATTTGGCGAACCCTGGAGGTGCCCCGCGAATACGATCTGAGCCGAGAACAGGAAGGAGTGGGGAGACTTTATGGGCCGGGCTGGGCTGACTGACGCGCAGACAGATTAGCAGCGGTATAGCGGGCCTATCTGCACAGAGCAGGTGCGCTTAAAACGAGCCACTGGAGTGTGTTTTATGTGCGTGTTCCAGTCGGTGTGTGCGCGGAGAAAGTGAGCGATAGAGGAGGAGAAAACGGGGTGGTATCAGATTTCCGTGATTAGCATGTTGTTGACCGCAGAGCTATCTTGACACACTGACATTTTGTTTTTGTTTGGCTCTACAGTCAGAGCACAGAGGCCTGTTCACACATCTATCTGTGCCATGCCACACCGGGCCAAATATCTGCAATGCAGTGGCTGCCATTGCTTAACTCTGCTGCCTGTGTGCAACACCCCTGAGTCCACACAGACAGATTGAAATGCACACACATACAGATGCCCACATGCATACACACACAAATGTAAGAAAACACACACATGCAGGCACACACACACGAGCATTTGGATTGAATTGGACAGCTGCTGCACCTTTACTCAACAGGGGGATCATTCCCGTAAATCCCATCTCCTCTCTCTCATCTTCTTTCCCTAACCCTCCCAACCCCTCGTCCCCTTGCTTTTCTTCCTCTCCTACCCATCCCTCGCTCTATTGACCAGCTCGGCCATGCTGTCTGTCTCCCATTGATCTGAATATAGAGACACATCTCCCTGCAAGGCGTTAAGAACGAAGCCTCGTTCTAAAAGCGGACAGCCAGGCCGCCTCCCTGCAATGGGGGCTCATTGTTTCACTCTCACGACTTTCCCTCGATAGAGCATGAGCAGCAGTCTTTTGTGGCAGGAAAATTTTGATAAAAATGTTTATTTCCAAAACCTTTCGCTTGCAGCTTTTCCCAGCTTCTTAACTTGAGTTTTTCATCTGTTTTTTATTTGGCACAGTACCTGTTAAATTAAATCAAAAACAATTTGCAATCGGTGTTTCAAAAAGGAGATCTTTAAAAAGACAGCACATCACAGACTGGTGCTCTTATCTCAGATCCGCTGTATCTGTGAAGGTGATTTGCTGTAAAGTTATTGGACAGCTGCAGAGAGAGAGAGAGAGAGGAAGAGAAAGAGAGAGAGGTGCTGTTATCTTTATTGGATCATGCTGTGCAATAATGATATCCTCACACTACCATAGCCACCTTGTGTTTGACAGTGCAGCTACAACCCTGCTTCAAAAAAAAAAAACAGTCATGGTTTCTCTGGGTGAGGAGACGAGAACTGTAACGAGAAATGGAATTTGAGCAATGGGATGAATGGCGGTGTCACAGTGAATCAGTGGTGGAGGGGGGTGGGCTCTTCTTGTAAAAATCTATTTCCGTTTTAAAGGACCATCATAGTGAAGACATTTGTGCATTGTGGGGACATTTTGACTGTTGCTTACTGCTTCAACTGATTGTTTGGTTGGTTTTAATATTTTTTTGCCTTTATCAGGCAAAGAACCATATTTGGTAACTTGAGCGGACATCTATAACAGGTCTCCTCTCTCTCCGTGAGCTCATAGGACCACATGGATTTCTACATCACAGATAGTGACACTGTGGCATCTGACCAATCAGTAAATCACACAAGATTCAAGCTTTCCTTTATTGTCATTGTATTAAAAAAGTATACAACTAAATGTACGTGTGCTTCTCGTATATAAGGTGCTTTAAAAAAAGACATTCAAACATTACGCATATGTAATAAATAGCCTAAAAAGATAATAAAACAGTTTAAAGGTAAAAGATAAAGTGGTGATGGATGCAAATTATGTGTTATTTTCTATTTAGGGTTGCTGTGGGAAAGAGACTTTAATAAATATAATAATAATGACTCAATTGACCTCGATTTGCAATATAAAATGGCTAACATTTTGCAAAAAGTCTTGTAATATCCTCCAAAAACACTTCAGGGTTGACATTTTCCAAGAGTGCCCTATAAAGGGTTAAGGTAAGAATGAGGTGTAGGTTAGGTTTAGGGTTGCAACTAAGGATTATTTATAATATTGATTAATCTGTAGGTTATTTAAATGATTAATCGATTAGTTGTTTGGTCAATAAAATGTTGGAAAACATCAATCAGTGTTTCCCGAACCACAAGATAACGTCCTCAAAATATCTTGTTTTGTCCACAAACCAAAGAGATACTCAGTTCATATCATAAAGGAAGAAAGAAACCAGAAGCTGAAATCAGAGAATTTGGACTTATTATCTTTAAAAAACTACTCAAACCAATTACTCGATTATCAAAATAGTTGACTATTTATTTAATAATCGGTTATTGTTGGATTAATCAAATAATTGTTGCAGCTCTAGTTAGGTTAGGTTTGAGTTAGGGGCTTGAGAATGCATTATGTCATAGAGGGGCCTCTTTTTTCTGCCCTTGATTTCGTTAAATATATGAGTTAAAACATGAATTCTTGTGCTTTCTTTGCACACGATGGTAAGAAGCTTCATGAGGAGGAGAAGCACACACAAAGGCTCACAGCACCTCCCACTCCCTCATCACAAACTCCTCCACGGAGGTGGAAGTTGCCAGCATAGTGCAAAAGACACGTATCTTTCTCATGCACCAGGGATGCAATTACAGGAAGTCTTACATACAAGGTCTGAACTACTCTCTAACATTTTCTAAATGAAGCGTTATTCTTTATATTAGTACAGCAATATGAGGCAACTTTCTCTCCCTACTGTGATTCAAGGCTGTAGCTACAGATGCAAAGATATGCCAATATCTGCGAAGAGATGGAGAGAAAGCGTTATAATTTAGCCTTGTGCTAACTAACTTTGAGGTCACAGGTGCATTTTGCTAAAGTAAGCAGGTTAAACTATTGGCAACATTTTCTCTCCATCTCTGAAATGCTTCGCATATATTGACACATATTGACCCTTAGCCTTCAAACCTTTGCAACACTTCTTCTCAGCATTTTTTTCCACACCTGCCTAAGACTTTTGCACATTACTGCATTTTTTTTCTTGAAAATGACAGCAAAAACTACTCAGCTTAACATGAGTAGATGTGAGGTTTTTTTTTTTTTTTGTATTGCCATTTGGTTTAGATGTATGACAAAGTTTTATTTTTTTCAAACCTTGGAAATCTGCCCTAACAGACTTAGATTCCCACAGCCCTTTGAGTGCTCCGAGTGCGAGATGTGAAAAAATAAAACTTTGTCATAGAGCTAAACCAAATACATCACCGGGAAGGTATTGGCCTGGAGAGTAACATATATCAATTTCAAGGTTCTATAATATTCTTGCTTTGAGATATTGACCTTTGAACCTTAACCCTGGGGCATATTTAAATGATTATAACTAAGAGACAAAAAGGGTTACAGACATGAGACCTACTGTTATAGAAAGGTGTTGACATGGACTATAATGTGAGCATAGTCACTAAGGGGTGGGAGTGGGGGAGCTTTAGGATATGCTGAAAAAATAAAAAAATCCCCCATTTAACAAGATATATTAAAAGTCTGATACCGAAAATGTGATTGACATCCCCTCAAACCCCTGGAAAGCCACTAATTAAGTATTTCCAACTTCCAATTTTAGGGGAAACCCTGTTTTATTAAAAAAAACTACAACTCCCTAGACCTCTCTTCAGTACTTATGTCGACATCAGTAAACGTTTTGTAGTTCTTCCGTATTAGGGTTGTGAAAACCTATTTCTACTCAATATATTGAATATCACACACTGTCTAATAAATAATTATACTGCATGTATATTATCTATGCTAAAAAAAGACAACAATGTTTGTTTCATGAAGATATTTTAACTAAAACAGGAGAGCAGAGTCCGGGCCATTTACAGTGAAGCACGATTCAACGAGATCGCACAGCACATCCGGTAGATAACAAAATAAAACAATTTCAAAATAAAACCCAGCGGATCGTCTTTTTCTGGCGAGATCTTCGCCACAAAGTGATTATGTACATTCACTGAGGGAATATTTCGAAAATAAAACATATATTTCTCGCTAGAAATGTGATCAAAATCCATTTTTATGCAGAAACAAAGTCAAAATATTGATTTTTTCACTAAAAATGAGAGAACTGTCCGCCATGTTTTTTGTTCTGACCACCGGAACCTTGAAAGTCACGTGACTTGGAGCAAACCAATAGGAAAAAATACCAGTCATTAACTTGCATTGTAGCGAAATCCGTGTCAGTTTCACAGAAATTTGAGTGATTCCGTGGCTATTCCACGGATTTTGAGTTAAGCAAATCCGTGGCTATTTCACAGACTCCTGTGAGACCAGGTTGCTGTTTACCAAACTCAACAAAATTCTGAAATTGATTTCAGTATTAAACAAGTAAGTCATCGTGGAAATGCTGCGTGAGAAGATTAAATTTTAAATCACAAAATATAAAACCTCATCACACTACAATAACATGATATAACTGCACACACTGTGCTGTGCTGTGTGCACATTATGTGAAAAGCTGTCTGTTCTCACCACAACCTGTTTTATAGACACAGGGGAAAATAACACTTCTAACACACAGTATGATGTGCTCCTGGTAGCGTTTGATGATATATTCTCTCAGCTGTAGTATGATGTGTTTTTTTGTTTCTTCCACTCACTTACATACACAGAGATGTTAATTCCTTTAGATGTATACAACAGATGCTAACTGGGAATGCATGTGTTGCACTCATAGATATCTACGCATGTGTGTTTCAGCTCTTTGTTCTGTTAAAAAGAATGACGAGGCGCCCTTGCTTTCAAAAGAGGAAATTGCTTGTGACCCTGCTGTTGCAATGGTGGGCTGCAGACGGGCTGGGACATAAAAATATACTGGAGCAGTAAGTGGAAGGAAAAAAAAGGAAAGACAGGCAGAACGGGATGGAAAACAGATGGACCAGCACAGAAGGAATATGTGTTTTCTGACCTTTTATTTACTGAGGGATTGTTTGCTGAGCATGCCTAGGGTGCATTCGAAGAGTCTTTTTTGATTAGGGAGGCTCCAAACTGAGTGAACTGACCCAGAAGTATCTAACTGGCAGCCATGATAAAAGCTTGTAGAATTCTTTAAATGCTAAGAAAAGGCGCTTCAGGCTTTGGTTTCCTATCTCTGTCTGCTGAGGACACACAGCATCATCCTTCATGAAAGGAAAGGAGATAGAACAGTAATGCTCTGCTTCGTCAGTAGGCAACTCGGGTGTTTCCAGACCAACTTCTATTTCAGCTTTATGTTTGATTACAGTACATGTGTTTGTTTGTTTTCCATTTAAAATGTTTTCATAGCCAACAGAGCATTGATGGAGAGATTTCTGTACATCTCTACATTCAATAGACAGTGACTGTTGGGAGATAGTGCACAGTTGGTATACTGCACTTTTTAACCCATAAGAACCCAGACCCACTTATCCTTAAAGGATGTGTTTCCACATAGAACAGTGGACACATAGAACACATTTCTGATGTTTTTAAAAAAAAAAATACTACCCCTAAATGTCAAATTTCTGTGATATGACATATACGTTACATTGGGCGTTTATGGTATTTATGTTTATGATATTTCTTATTTTAAAATAGAAAAAAAAAACTAGACACGTTTTCTGCTTACAGAGACACAAATTTGCCTTTTTATTTTGCATCTCCATAACATTTATCAAAATTGTGACTTTAATTTGTTCAGGAAATATGGTCAGAACAAGTTAAATGCAACACAGGACACAACTATTAATGGATTAGAATTGTTAAATGGGTTTAAACTTAGCCTAGTAACAAAAAATAAGCTTTTAAAATTAGCTACTTTTACATATTTCTGTTTCCAGTCACACAGTATACGTCTCTTAGGGATTTAATGAGTTGTCACACGGGTGTCACCATGGGTTCTTATGGGTTAAAAAAAATGTCACATGAGATTGACTTTACTTTAAACTGCAACATACACAGACTCCTTTTCTAGCGCATCACGTCACGTCATTTGATGCTCCCAGCACAGAGGAATAAGCCTTCCAGACAGCAGAAGTACTCAAGTTGCAGGAGCCAGGGTGCTGTCTTGGTGCAGTACCAATTCAAGCAGCAAATGTGATAAAATTACTGCCTCTCTGGAGTGTTGAAACTGGTAAATGGGACAGTGGTGCATTGTAAAGTGGTAATGAGCATCTTGAGCAGGCGTGCACAGAAAACAATCTGCACTGGTGCTTTGACACGTCTTACACTTCTGAAATGAAGAATCAACTGCAGGTTTTCAATTATTTTCGAGTTTAAAGAACAGCATAAATGTGCAAATTGTCCTCTAGTCCCTTTGTCATAAGCAGGGCAGGTGAACAGGATCCCAACCAGGAACAGGAAGTGGTATAGAGATTTCTAGCAGCACTCTCTTTTGTGCAGTGTGATGGTGGCAGCAGCAGTCAAGTCAACATCAGGCTTCCCAATTCTAATTTCTTTCCCCGGCAGTCCTTTTTTCTGTCCAGTACTGCGGTCCCCTGGAGGTCAAATACAGGCCAGTCTGTCTGTGAGATGTACCGAAAAAGTCCCATTCAAAATGTTAAATGAAAAGAGCCCCTCTGCCTCCAAACCATGTGATGGAGGAATGCACAGTGCATGGAGGGGGCGTGGCCTCATCAGCCCTGCAGTAAGCAGTGTGCTATGTGCATTAGAGGTGGGAATCAGCAGAGGCCCACAAAACGATTTTAACCCGATACTTGAGTCACAATACGGTATTATTGCGATACGATACATTGTGATTTAACTGTTTAACTGAATGTTGTGTCCAAAAAAATGTAATTAAATCAGGAAGTTCTCAGTCTATTCATCTACCTTCAGTCTTTTTATTTTTCACAATGATAGTCAAACCCACAGACTGACCAACAAAGTATCCAGTCAAACTGAACTGAACTGATATCAAACATGTATGGACGGCAACAACTGCAGCATTTTATCAAACTTTCAAAAACTTTAATCTTAATTTTTATAAATGAAGCATAAAAAAGCCCAATTTTGCAGCATTAATTTAACTTCCTGACATGATATCCTGATGCACATGGTACCTATAGATCCCTTAGATCTTCTAGTTTCATATGATGCCAGTATCTCAGTATATTCCATGCTAAGGAATGCTAAATATCGATACTTTACAGCCATGAATTGATATAATATTGCCCCGCAAAATACAGTGAGACTAAGGTGTATCGATTTTTCCCCCCATCCAATGTGCATGTGATTGAGGAATAGCAGATATTTAAGTGTACTTGCATGAAATCTGGTTATTTTTGTCTTAAATATAAAAGATTATGCTAAAATGTATTTTCCCCAACTATATTTAAGTTCCCTGTTAAGAGCCAACCTTCAATTTTTGTAAAGTCCCAGTTTATTCACATAAATTCCTGTTAATTCCAATGGAAAGTTTCCCACTTTGCCAAAATTCCCAATTCCCATTCCCAAAGTTTTGCTCCCTCCTCAGACATTTATATTGGCTGTCAGAGAGAGCCTCAGTATGAGCTTTATTAGAGATAACACTTACAGTACATATTCTTGCACAGTGCAAACCCTGTCTAGTGATATATTTATAATTTCTGGAGAGAAAAAGATGTGAACACTTGCATGGATAAAACATCTGTTTGAGGATTAGAACCATCTGAGGCTCTGTGCACGGGTTCCTAGCGCCTCTCGGATGGTTTGTTCGTAAATGGCTCCAGTGTGCCCCATCAGATGGCTTACGCTGTGTGCTACCAATTAAGCCCACAGCCCGGGCATTAAATAAATAAATTATCTCATCGGTTTCAAATGTGGAGCATGAACATAATCTAAATATCAGCTTCACAGTTTCAATTATTACACCACAGGCACAGTCTGCAACCACTGTAAGAACCAGTGGCACAATTGGACTTTTTTCACGCTTGGTTGTATATACATTAATTCAGCAGAAATATATTTAAAAAGTGTTTGAATAATAAAATGCCATGACATTACAATGGGTATTTTAAATCTGTTTAATCTTATACCACGGTACTAAAAGTCACACACCACTGGCTTCCATGCCGTGGTCCATTAAATGACCACCCAGTAAAAGCTTAGATGTGACTTTACGAGGACAGGTAGACATGTCACCTCCAGTTATTTCATATGAAACATTTGTCTCCCTCAATTAACTCCATCAATTCTCCATGACAGTCTCACCCCTCCTCAAATACAGTCTGAGAGAGAGAGAGAGGGAGCAGCCAGTAAGTTAATCAGGAAAGAAATTGATCCATTCAGCCACAGTTTATTGCTAGCTAACGTTCCTAAACTCCATTTTCCATTTGCTGTCAGGTGAGGTCAACTGTTACCTATGATGCACTGAAACCTAGATGCATAACGTAAGCAATGGAAGAAATTTAAATTGATATCAATGATCCCATGCACCAAGAAAGATCCAAATAAAAATGCTGTCCCACGTTTGTTCTGGATGCACTGCAAAAAAGGTGTGTCTAAAAACAAGATAAAAACCCTAAATCTGAGGGAAATTATCTTGCTGCATGGACAGATCATTTCAATTGACAATTTCTTAAATTAAGTAAAATAAGAAATTAACTCTTAAAACAAGATAAATTAAAGCTGCAAGCAGTGATGAACTGGCCCCAGCAGAGTGCACTGCAAATTATTTGGTTCTTACCAAGATAAAAAAAACTTTAGATTTAGAAGTGTTACATTTACATTTACATTTAGCAGACGCTTTTATCCAAAGTGACTTAAAGGAAGAGTTAAGACAAACAATCAAGGTATAGTGTAATAAGAGCTATTAGTGCATCAATAAGTGCTAGTGACAGACAAATTGGAACACTGCCCACTTGAGATGATTTGGACAATGTTAGCAGGGTTAAGACCATAGTTTGGGATAACACGTAAGGTTCCACCGAGATTTGAACTCGGATCACTGGATTCAAAGTCCAGAGTGCTCACCATTACACCATGGAACCCCAGATAATTTAGATAATTTATCTTGTTTTAACAGTTATTTTCTGATTTTAAGCATTCAACATGCTTATTTCTAGATTTAACAATCTTGACTTAACAATCTTTTCAAGTGAAATTAGCAAGGTCATTTCCCTCAGATGTAGTGCTTTTATCTTGTTTTTAAACACCCATTTTTTGCAGTGTGAATTTGAGCCCTGGTTTCATCCTTTACTTTTAAGCCTGAATCTCTTTATATTTTTTCACATTTGTCATCTAGCTTGCATACTGTGTGTATGCATATACATTTGTTGCATGCAAGCACTGCAGTAGAACTTTTTGTCCTTTGATTTTAAAGTTCTTCCTTGACTGATGCTTGCACTTGAGTTGAGGAAAGCACCACCAGAACTCTTTAAACTGTTGACTTACAAACTGTTGCCTGTTTGAGTTTTGGGTTAAATGGCTCTGTTCTGTGTTTGTGAACTGCTCCCCCTCTGCTACACCACCACTTACATCTCAAACACCTACCACCTGCTGCAGCTAATAAGCCTCCTTTCTGCACCAAAAAACACCATGTCACCCTTTTTCGCTTGTATCCTTTCTTCTCGAGTCCCTGTGCCTCTGGTCTTTATTCCTGCTCTCAAGGCCAATCAATAATCAGGCGGGCCAGCACCAGCCTGCCAGAGACCTTCGCTATCAGTTAGCATGGCTGCCTGGCCGGCTGCCTGTCGATCTGCCACTCTGGGGGAATGTCAACCGTGAAGGACGCCATTACAGGCCTGCCCATGGGACTGTCATGCTTTAGCCCCTCAAACACAGCTGTGTAATGGTACACACACATGTAGTAGGAAAGACAGGATAGAGGAACGTCAGTGACTGGAAGACAGAGAGGGAAGATGTGAAATATCTCATAATTATGATACAAATATTGTAACATTTTCCCTCTGCTCTCTGTGCAACATGTTCACTGTATCAACAGTTTTACAGATTAGTGCCTCATCAGTGTTTTGTGTAACGGTTAGCTCTTGATAAAATATGACTTGAATTGTGCTTAAGCACTTTTTGCTGAACTAGCCATTTGAAGCTAATTAATTTCGGTAAAGAAATGCAATGCCAGCAAAGAAAAGCTTCATGTTTTCATTGGGAACAATTTGCAGACGTTCAGTTCTGGCCAGACTGAAGAAATCTTCACATTTTAACCAACTGCAGTACTTTCTGCACTAAGCATATTTAAACACTAATTTATTCAAATTCTCTGTGAAAGGGGACAGAGAAAGGTTAGTTTTTCTAAAGCCATTTTCTTTGGTTTGAAGCTCAATTTAATTTGCAAAAAGCTCTAAGAAAGGTATAACCACAGAGAGACCATTGTTCAATATGACAGGATAAGTTATTTTTCTGTCTAACAATACCTGGAAATGGGAATTGGCAATGAAATCCGTGGAAATATCTTCTAAGAAGTCCATTAAGAGATTCAATTGAAAATCTTCTTGACTTTTCACATGGTTTCCAAAACGGACTGGAGGCAAACGGCTGCATGTTCCAGGAGCTGTCGAGGGTTAGTGCCAATCATCTCAAGTGTCTTCTCCTAGATCATTTTGAACATACATTTTTGACTTGCTTGATATAGTATTTGCTGACCAGACACCTCAGGACCCATTGATAGCCATTTCAGGAGAAAGATGTGTTTATGCTGCTGCATCTGCCAAAAAACGTTGGTGTATTCTGAAGGAATAGCCAACATAGGAGTAGATGAAGACTGGTACTTTAAATGTATTTCTTTTGTATTTTTCTTCTTTTATAGTTTACTGCAAGGGGATTCTTAATGGGATTTGTTGCATACTGTGTATGCTTCCATCTCCTGTTCTCTCAGTTGTGTTCAATGGACAAAATTGAATCTGGAGAAGTTCAACATTTACTGTCATCAAAGCACTCCAGTATCACAGAAAATATTTTCTCTGCACTAAACGTGACACCGTGTGCTGCGCCATTAACCACTTTCACTTGTATCCATAAAAAAATTTAATACTCTCACTGTACACAGACATCAGGTCTCCAGGGACACCTAAATGATTTACAGAAATAGCATTAAAAAAACAATGCTTTTCTCAATGTTGATACCAGAGCATTGCTAAAAACAAACCGTTTGACAAATATCAAGAAACTGAGAACCTCAGTGAATTAAATAGATTCATTTGCAGGGGTTACAGAAAAGGTTTTTTGTGGTGTTGTTCTAACATTGACCAAAGCTTTAAATCTAGCAGTTAGCATGCACACCTCAAACCCCTGCTTTAATGCTACATCATAGAGGTGGGACCCAGCAGGGACCCAGGAGGGTCAGCCTGGGCCCTGTTACAGCCATAGAATGTATATAAATAATGGACAAAGTCACCGTGACGTCATCCATTGGTTTGTGGCCTGTTGGAAGCCTCGATTTCATCGTTACACTCGTCGCCATCTTGCGTCGCCATCTTGTTTCCGATACGCGGAGCAGACCATATCTGGACTGTGGAGGAGGAGAGGGATCTGATCACTGACTACAGCCTCTCTACACCTCAACCTGACTGAGAGAAGCTGCTGCTAATTCATGTTAGCATTAACTGGAGCATTAACTGGGATGTTAGTTTTGGCTAGCAAAAAACAAAAACAAAATGTTTGTTACTGACCTCAGAAAACTGAGCAGCGACTCCTTGGAGTGTCTGTTAGTCCAACCAAACGCTGAACAAGACATTTTAATGAACAAAACGTTCAAATAAACTGTCATTAAGTGAAAATACAGTGAAAGGGTCAAAGTTATGAGACCAAACCGCTAAACGTCCTCTTTTCTATCTATATAACGTTATACATAACTTTATTGACACGTTGCCATGGATACACATTGTTCTGCTTCTCTCCTGATGACGGCTCGCCTTGTCAGTGACCTGTCAATCAAAGGTAGCCCCGCCCCAAATCATACGATTCTTTATCTTCTATTTTCTTCTAAATGGGGCCATTATTAGAACTATTGACATCAAATTGTCTTGAAGATCATTTTTAACTAGCGATTGAGACCATAGTGTTGTCCTGAAAACATTTTCTGAGGTAATAAATCAAGTGAGAAGTTTTCAAATTTTGCACTGAAATGAATGGGCAGATTTTTTTTTTGCAGCCAAACTTAGCACCCCCTGCTGGAATTTTCGGTGGATTGCAGGCTTAAGGCACTTCCTGGTTGGCCTCCATGCTCAGACACGGAGATTGCTGCCTGGTTACAGCCCATCTGGCAATCTGAGAAGGCTAGTCCTCGAGGAAACGGGGTTACACTGTCAGGTCTCCGAATTTAAATCTGTAAATGCTCAGATTCCGTCTGCATATTCCCCTGCTGATCTGGATTTACAAAATGGAACAACAATAATTAAATCATGAATACTGCATCACCTGCACCCACTGGTGATTGGATTCATCTCACTGTTGATCTCCTTTGCATATTCAGCTCTTTGAAAGTCTTCGAAAGACTTCAGCGTTACTGTTGGAAGCTCAGAAAGGGGCTCTGATTGATCTTTTTTTATCATTCAATTATTAGGAGTTACATAAATGGCTTCTGCCTTTCCACCACTACAAGCAAGCGGTGCGTCTTGATGCAAAGGTGAAAATCAGCAGATTCCTTTTTGCGTCCTCATTTCCTTCCTGTGCGTAGAGAAAGGGAGACCAAGAAGGAAAAGAGAGATTGAAGTGGAGGGTTGTGTTATCCAGCGCCCGATGGTTTATTGATCCTTGCTGTGCCTCTCCCGCTCCCTCTCTTCACAGTGGGGCGGAGTAAATTGGACTGTTTTCTTCTGCAGAGATTGACGTCTGCCTTCTGTGAGCAATGTTTTCAAACTTGCAGTGATATTTTCAGCTGACTGAAAAGATTTTTTTCAGCCGTCTCTGGCGTTCCCTCTTAGAATGACACAATTCTTTGAGTGCGTACTGCGTCTGAGCTGACAGGTGACGAGTGTTAAGCTAAACAACCTACAGTGCATTGTGACAACTCTGTCAACAAAAAACAAAAAGGGACAGGACGACAAATGACGCTTCTGTCACTTATCGCCAGGACTGAGAAAACATCACAGCCCAGTCCAAGCATGAAATCATGTCTGGAGGGAAATCCTTTATGTTTGAAAAAAATCGAGTTGTGTTGCAGAGCAAGTGCTAAAAAAGACACAGCAGTGCTTTGTAATTCTGTCCTTTGTTTGAGTGTCTCTGTGTGCAGAATGTTTGCCACTGCAAGCCAAATGTATCATGTCAGAACATACCACATGGCATTGTTGTATTATGAGTTCCCTCCACTCTGTTATAAGTTTCCTCTCTTTCTGTCTCTAGTTGGCAGCTGTTCTAAAGAAGACAATGCTTCCTTCAAATTGACTTTAATCTCATTATGTCCTTGTGAATCCATGTGAACAGCAAAGTAAAGCTTTAAAAAGGTTGAGCTGAGGTGCCAGTTAATGCAATCATTAACTGGCATTGTCGCAGAATCCATGTTCACGCTATAATTTTGTCATGCTAAGCTGATTTTGTAATTCCCCGTCTGGCACTAGTTCCCATGTTTGCATAATATATATACTTAAACCAAGGGCATTGGTGAGCTGTTAAGAAAATTATTGATGTTAGATGATTATGCAAAACATCTTTTAAATCACTTATTAATATACTCGTGGTGCAGCTTTATCGTGGTTGGGATTAGTGCAGGATTGTTCGGTATTAATTGTTCTGTGACAGGAGGCAAACTGTCAGTTTCACACAGTTCTAAAGAAGCTGGCAACTCGGATTCTGATAGCAGAATGAAGGTGGAAATGTCTGGAGCGAGCACAGGCAGCATGACGCACGGACCACACAGCCTGGCCTGTCACTCAGCAGCTCCACTGCACATGTCACCGCACAGAGAGGAAAACAAGGCTAATAGTCGACAGTTCAGTGAAAGCAAAGCCGGATAGTAATCATTAACGTGTTTCATTTTGTATCAAACCTGCACTTTAGCCTGCAACTACATCAAGTTCCTGGACACTGTAAAAAAAAAAAAAGTTGTTTTTACAGTAAAAAAACCGCAGCTATGGTTGCCAGAACATTACCGTAATAAATATGGTGGAACTTTTTTTAATAGTCAAGTCAAAGTTTATTTATAGAGCACATTTAAAAACAACCTCAGTTGACCAAAGTGCTGTACAGTTATTAAAATAGAAAAAATCATACACAAATAGGTATAAATAAAAACAATAAAAACAATGAAAACAATAAAACACTAAAAACAGTAAAAACAATAAAATAAAATAGAATAAAATAGTAATAAAAACTCAATCCAAAACAGAGTTAGAGATAAAAAGACAAATAAAAGGTACGGTAAAAAGATATTGGCACTGTTGATTTCACATTTAAGATCGCCATTTTATTCCATTTTTTTTACTGTATAAATAAAAAGTTTTTCCATCAAAAAGAAACACTGTTCTGCCATATAATTGACCAGAAAATACTTTATAAATGCTGCATAAATTAAAGATTTTACCATTAAATGTTAAAATATGTTGAGATATGGTGTAAAATGCAAAAATTAGTGATTGCTTGTATATATATTACAGTATATTTTTGTTACAAATACAGTGCCAGTGTATTTTACAGTAGAGTAATGTATTTTTCAAAAAATAACTGTAAAAAATACTGTTTTTGCTGATATATTCATTTACGGTGTTTCATTGTTACTGAAACTGAATTAACTCATTTATCATTTTACGGTCTTTTACTGTCATGGTTTAGCAGTTTTTCAGAGGCAGAAATCAGATAAGTTGGGAAAATGTTATAATATTTTGAGCCGCGTTGAAGAAAAATTGCAGCAAGTTTAAATGAGCGTGGAGCTAAAACACAACCCAGTTATCATAACACGGGTTGGAAAAATGGAAGAAGATAACTTCTTCTACGCATTTTGAATAGCCTGCATTTATTAATTAATTAATATTACAGTTTTTGATTTTACATTTTACAAAGGAAATGTTTATTTACACGTCTTTATTGTGTGGGGAAAAAATGTAATTGAGTAATTATCAGACCGCCATTAAATTTTTCATCTTGCGCACCCCCAGGGGTGCATGCACCACACTTTGGGAACCCCTGGTTTAAATGAACCTTTACAAGCTACCACTTTGATTAAAATCATCTTGTCATAATAATAACCTGTTGACACCCTCCCCTAATAATAAAACCTTTTCTCACCGCTGACTCAAACCCTGACCTAACTCTGCCTCTCACATGGAAACTTGTCCCCCAACAGCCAATTACCAAGGGTTGTGTTGGTTCCCCGGAGCCCTATCACCACCTAGCCTTCCCAGCACCACCCCACACACACAACTCATAGTGCTGATTAAGGGATCTGAGGCCATACTCATAACTCGCCTCTCCTCAGCCATCCATTCCCCCCTAAACACTGCTTATTATTAATCTCTCATTATCTCTTGATTGAGAAATCTTCAGTTCATTTGGATGTATTTTCCACGCGCCATTAAAGGACGACCTAATACAGCAATCAGTATACTTGTGGTAATAACAGCATCCTATGAGTACAACCGAGTTTTAATCACTGAAGCGTAAAGTTCTGGCTCATCACTGTTCATCCCGCTATTTTAAAAAACATAGCCGAGGCTCGGCTAATGAGAGCCCTTAGCAGACTCATTTTTCATTTGTAAGCACAAAAGAAACTGTCAGCAGTCTGGTCTGCTTTTTAATAAGAACATCATCTGTGGTGCAGATCTGATTTCTTCACACGTCTGAAAGCCATGCCCCGACCAACTGCATCTCAGGCTTTCAAAACACTGCTGATGGATGACTGCCCATGAACTCTCTGCAATCTCTACATTTTCATTTATCTTTCTTGTTTTATAAATTATCCCCAACAAGCGCAAAAAAAAAAAAAAAATGCCCAGAATGCCATTAATTGCACTATTGTTTCACTGTTATAGACATCAGGTTGCTTTAGCATTTCCATATTTCCTCTTAAGCAACCGGCGCTTCACTTATTAATTTCAATGATAAGATCATCCATTAAGGTACGCTGAGCAGATTCCCTCCAAAGTGTGTACTGTCCACAATCAGCCATGCATGTTGTGATAAATCGCTGGGAGAAGTCAAGCTCTCCAACAGCACTACTGTGACCACAGAGTATTAATCACAGCAGGACAGATTATTACCCATCCTCCATCCATCTTTTGCTGGTGACATTGCAGGTCTGAACAAACAATAGTGTGTTGGTATTATCCACAATGTGCAGCATGTTATAAGGCAGGGGCAGATACTTGTTATGGATCCTTGGGTGGAGAGTAAGTAGCCTCTGCTGAGAAACTGACTTGTATTTGTTTGTCCTGCTACAATTTGGGATAATGTGATTTATTTGCAGAATTGTTGAATAAAGAGACGATAATAAAGTTTGAGAAGTAACAGGCAGCGAGAAGGCAGCGAGATGAATTAAAGCTGTCGCTAAGCCTGATTCTTGGAGAGCAAATGCATCAATTAAAAAAATAAATATTTATGGGTCGATTGTGACTAACAAGAGTTTCTTTGTTTGTCCTGCAGCATCTCCAACTGTCCCTCCGCTGCACTCGGAGCATTTCAAGCAGTGTCACGAGAAGGACCTGGCCTACTGCCTGAACGGCGGCGAATGCTTCGTCATCGAGACGCTCAGTGGGCCTCACAAGCACTGCAAGTAAGTGAAGTTAAAAGCCTCCTCTTCCTCTTCCGTGCCCCTTCTGCTTTTAATGTTTTCTGTTTCTTCCTGCTCTTTGATTTTCTGCTTTCTAAGAGCATCTAAGAGTTGTGTTCAGGGTGTGGCTGAGAGTGGTTTGTGATATGGCTGCCTAGCATCTTGCTGAGATGAGACTCTGTTGGACACTTGGGATTGGACTTATTCAGTTTAAAACAATGTTTAAAGAAAACTTCAATATGAACTCTAGCATATCTGAATGATATTGTGTGTTTTGTTGTGTGCTCGAACCAGAGGTTGTTGTTTTTTATGTGTTCTTTCTGAGAAATAGTAAAAGGAGTACTAGATGTGAATACATTTGTTAAGTTATGCATGTTCAGTGTGGCAATTTGTGTATAGAAATAAGTGATGAATGAATCTAAGATAAGCCCTTTAGTTTAGAGGTTTCTTCACCATCAAAAATGTGTCTATTGAGCATGAATCACTCTTTGCAAAGTAACTCTGAAAAGTGTGTGGCTCGCTTGCCTCTGGGAATGTGTCAACTTTATTCATTTTGTGTTCACAAACAGAGTGAGGACATGTTTGGAAAGTGGGGACATTTTGGCCTGTTCTCACTTCTTTTGGGCCTGTTTGAGGGTTAGGACTTGGTGTCTTATTAGTATTACTGGAAGAAAACAGAAAGTCTGACTTCTGAATTTTACATTCAGTAACATGATGTGACTTTAACACAGTCGAGGTCAAGCACTTTTCAAGACTTTTGTAGATGCATTTTCAAGACTTTCCTGGTGCATTTTCAAGACTTTTCCAGGTGCATTTTCAAGACTTTTCCAGGTGCATTTTCAATACTTTTCCAGGGGCATTTTCAAGACTTTTCCAGGGGCATTTTCCAGACTTTTCTAAGGGCATTTTGAAGACTTTTCCAGCTAAGGTTATAATAAGGATTAGGTTGTTGTGATGGTTAATGTTAGGGTAAGGAGCTAGGAAATGCATTACGTCAATGAAGGGTCCACACAAAGATAGAAGAACAAGGATGGGTGTGTGTGTCTCTGTGTGTGTGTCTGTATGTATGTGTGATTGCATGTGTTTCCATTGTGTGTGTGAGATTGTGTGTATGCCTTAGTTGTCCCAGATTTGAGAGTAGAGCTCATGGGCACTTAGCCTGTTCAAATGTGGGGCCCTTTACTAATTAAGTCCCAGAACAACGTCTTCCCAAAATCTAACCGTAGGACTTCCACCCGACCTGTTTATCAAAGAGCCTGTTTTGCCTCCCCTGGGGTACAAGTATGCATCCGTTCGCGTGCAGTATGTGTGTGTTCGTGTGTGTGTGTGTGTGTGTGTGTGTGTGTGTGAAGAAGAGAGTGTGTGTGTGTGTGTGTGTGTGTGTGTGTGTGTGTGTGTGTGTGTGTGGATGGTAACAAGGGGCAGGTTTTAGCTCAGCAATGTAAGTGAGACTCTAAACAGAACATATAAGGACAAAGTTGAACATGACATGCAATGATGCATGTGGATTCAAACGCATTAAATCTTAATGTTTACAAATGCACACAAGACATACTACATGAACACAACACAACAGAATGCTGGAAGAACTCTGGTTGCAGAGGAAATAGCAATTTATGCGTTCAGTAAACTGGTTGCTGTGAAATGCTATGCAATGCATAATTGGAGCTGCATGGATGCATAACGTATAATTTAAGTTATACTGTTGCCGTATAGATATAGGGTAGGATACTGGTAGGAGGCCCCGGGGAAGACCCAGAACACGGTGGAGGGATTATATCTCTCTCCTGGCCTGGGAACGCCTCGGGGTCCCCCAGGAGGAGCTGGACGTTGTGGCTGGGGAGAGGGACGCCTGGAATGCCCTGTTTAGCCTGCTGCCCCCGCGACCCGATCCCAGATAAGCGGAGGAAAATGGATGGATGGATGGATATTGCCGTAAGATTGTTTTTTGTTTGTTTTCTTGGAGAAAGTGGACTGAAAGGACATATTTTATGGCCAAACAGAAAGGTTTCTGCAGCAGAAAACTACCTGTGCTAACTAGGTTTCCGTAAACCCCCCACTCCCCGAGTAGGGCTGCACGATTATTAATCACCATTAAACATCTGTATTTTAATGCACTACTTTTAAACAAACAATAGGAACAGTTTTTAGTGTGTCACAGAGTGTCAGTGCTTGTTGTAAGCAAACAGAGATCACCTCCTGCAGCAGCAGCACATACACACTACTGCTACAGAGCTAACTGTTAGCCTATTAGCAATTTGCAGACTGGACGCTAAGAGGTTAACATCCCTTCTGGCTCTGCAGCTGGGAGAGACTCCTGCAGGAGGACTGTGCTCTTGTTAACAAGCCTCCAGCCCCCTCGAGTAAGAACGAGTCTCCAATAACACCAGAAAAAGTCGATGGATTTGTCGCCATTGAAGAATAGTCGCTAAGGGGGTCTGAAAAGTCGCTATAGCAACAAAGCCGCTAAGTTGGCAACACTGCTTTGCAGGCTTTTACAAATGGCACGTTGTTCTTGTGGTGTCGAGTACTACGTCACACAATACACAATTTCGCCGACGATCAGCTTAATTTACTCGTGGCGGTCAAAATCGTGATCACGATTAAAATTTGATTAATTGTGCAGCCCTACCCTTGACATTAAGGAATTCTATTGAAAGCGGCAGGATAAGTGTTTCCTCAGAGGAATGCACTGAGTTACCCACTCCAGGCTATGGTTTGCAGTTTTCGGTACATCATTCACTGTGCAATCAAATCAAAAGTCAACTGACGTCCACAACACAACACATAACATGAAAGAGAGGAGGGGAAGCAGGACGAGAGAGGCAGAACAGAGAGAGAGCAGGAGAGAGAGAGAGCGAGGTGTAGGCGGACCAGGAGTCGGAGACGAGGGAGGGGGGTTGCTGCCGTCGCTATGACGACGTAATCTGTGGACAAGCCTAGCTGTTAAAGAGCGCGAAGGTTTGCGAAGTACACAGGGATGGCCTTGAACACACTGTCTGTGCATGTTAATGTGTGTGTTAAAGTTTAGAGGAGAGAGAGAAGCGGGTTGATCTCTGCTGCTTAATCGTGTGGCAATGAGTTCTCTAAAGGAAAGATATGGACCATCAAACAATATGGCATCCGCACTTGATTTCAATAACAGCTGGTATGACCGTGCAGTAAAACTATGAAGTGTGTTTAGTACTTTGCCTGCAAAATAACATTTAGAGTTATTTATATAAGGGGTACTCAGGTAGGATTCAGTCTTTTTGGAATCAAACCCTTTGTATGAATATTTTATGAATTGATGCACTTTCTAAGTAAGGCTCTTAAGTGACTAAAGACTAGAAAGTAAATGCCGTGCTTCTAAAATTCACCATAAAGGAACAAATCGAGGATGCATTGTGCTTCAATTGGTATGCTGTTAAACATTAATTTATCCTCATTAACAAAAGAATGACAAATTTCACCCGAGGCACAGGATCAATGCATAATCTGATTCAATTTGTGTTTACAACAAATTGAGACAAATCAGGTTGTAAAAGTGTGATCAATCCAGACATTTAATGGGGATGAATTTAGCCGGTTTGTGGCATTATTTGTCACAAAATTAATCATTTTTATTTGTGAGATGAAACTTGATCCTTTTTGCAATGATTTTCTCTGAAGAGTCATAACTCAAGCATCAAGTGCCATTCCAGAGCAGTTGTAAAACAAGCGTGGATTGTCCCCCAGAGCGCTGTTTAGCGCTGTCGGTGTGCGACGCTTGTGTTTGTCAACCTGCGGGGACGGATGCAGACAGGGAAAGGGCTCAGTGTGAGTCATAAGGACTGTTCCTTCTGTCTCACACACACCAGGACGTGCACGTGTGTGCGCGCACATGCACAGAAATCAGTGCTCACTGCTTTGAGCAACATAGTCAGGCATTCAATCGTTAGTGCTCAGCTAACCAGTAAATTAGTCAGAGAGCTAAGATAATATTTTCAGAACATGGCAAGAGGCCAAGGCGTTGGGTTTTAAAAGTACACTGCAAAAAAAGCCAACTTGTATTTTTTGGCCTAAAACAGTGATTTAAGTTGGTAAAACTTGGAAATATAAATTATTGACATTTAGGGCAATAATGTAAGTTAGCACAACAAAGGAAGCCAGTTGTCTGCTCAAAAACAAGTTTGTGAGTTGTTGTTACTTATATCTTTAAGTTGGGGTTCACAACAAGGGACAATAGTTCTGATAACTCTTATTTCTTTGTTGTAAAATGCGGGAAAGCGGTGAAATTCAATAGCGAAAGCTAGCGGCTAACTGATGCTAGCGACAAACTGATGCTAGTGGCTAACTGATGCTAGCGGCGCTGCTTGTTACAGCTACAAGAGTAGCCATTAGCGTATCAATGCTAACTCAAAATTGTGGTCGCAACATTAGCTGACATTTCATAGCAGCGTTACAATCGTGCCAATTCAGCACATTGCAGAAGTTAGCAGAAGTAAGGATTAAAAGTTATTACAATGTAAAATTATTAGTTAGTACAACTTACAGTTGAGTTGACAAAAATCTGAATTCAGAGTTGAGCAAACTCAAAAACAAAACTTAAAATATTTACTTTAATTGTCCAACTTAAAATTTTACTGAAGTTTGTTGCCTTGAAAGTTTGAGTTCACCCAACTTTTCTTTTTTTGCAGTGTATATGATGCTCAATATGATTACTTTCTCAGTTTGGTAGGAAAAAGAAGAAAAAATCGAATGATAGTTTTGATGACTATTTGCCAATAGTCTGTTTTATGTTTTTCTCTCTCTTTGGGTATTGTGGTAGCTCTCTGACTAACAAATCCGCAGCAACAATGTTGAGCCAAAGGACCAGGGGATTTAACTCTACCTCTTCTCACTCGCCTGTCTTTATTTATTCAGGGGTGCCATGGTTTTTATTTCTGGCCCTTTTATATATATATATATATATATTTTTTTTTTCTTTCCTGCTGGTGTGGCCAGCCAGAAAGAGTCTCCCTCAGTCTAGTTAGCAACAAGGACTAGCTAAGCCCATCTCATCGGCCTCTGTCGAGAGGCTATTCCACAGCGATAGAAAGGCAATCTCACCTGGCAGGTGGAGGTAGCGGGGGTTTGGAAGAGATCCCTGCAAAGCCCCTGCCAATGAGTCCTGGGTCTGACACAGACACTCTTCAGAGGGTAGAAACGGATGTGACACACTCACACACAAATACACACCTTGCACAGTTTGTGTTGGAAACTAAGATGTTGGCACAGACTGAGTTGCAGGTCGTAGAGCTGACCTCTCACCAGCCCAGGGTCTTTTTAAATCCTCCTGCAGGTTTCAGGGCTAACCTGTTTTTAACACTGCTTCAATAAAAAGTAAGCCCTCTCATTGCACACATATTTTTGATTGAATGTATTAGCTGTATCTGACTCAAGGATATTTTTTGATGGAAATGAAAGAACAGGAATGTCAGAAATATGCATTCTTTTCTTCTCTGTTGTGCTCAATCATTTTGTTCATGATTGAAAGCTTTTACCAAGGGCATTAAACACAAATGATTGCTTTACTCAGTGACGTTTCACACATGCCTCGCATGTGCTTTTCTCTAACGTCTTTCTGTTCATCCACCTTACCCTTCCTTAACCATATTCCACCTAATATTGCCATGGTTCCTCCACCCAGAGTGACAAGGACTCCTGGAAACTCAGTTAAAAACGATTAAACTCAAAAGAAACTTGTACAAAAAGAAAGAGATTGGCCTAGACAAGTTTTGCCTTTAACCCATTTAGGCCTAAAATGCCTGGGGAAAAATGCCTGGAAAACCTCTGGATGATTTTGAAAGAACCCCCTAAAACCTGAAGTTTTTCTGGAAATTCAACAGAAGATTTTTCAGCCTCTGTAGCAGATAGAAATGACATTCAAAAATTATTTGAGTCCAAACCTTCAATAAAGTTTTTTAAAAAATCAACAAACTCAGCAAATTACATTTACATTTGACTGAATAAAAATCCTATGCATAATACTAATACATGCCTATTAGCAAGATGCAAACATGATATGACCATTGGAAGAAATAGACTCATAGTTCTCTTTAGCCTACTGTAATGAAAATTAAAAAAATAATAATAATGAATAATAACAATACATTTTATCTATATTGCACTTTTCAGGGCAGTCAACGACGTATAAAGTAATACAAGACATAAACAGACATGATTTCTTATATCATCATCACAATCAATTAGTATTATTATTGTTATTATCTCCAGATGGCCACAAATCTGTCTGTTCTTCGGTGAAAATATGTTGTCTAAAAACATATTCCTCATCCATAAATGCCGGTCGATTGGTTCCGAGGGTTCAAAGTCCGGATCAGCAATAAAATCATCGGTGCTGTTTTCATCAAGATCGCTTCCTTCACTTACTTCTGATCTCCCTCCGCTATAGTCGTCTTCCACCATGATTTCAAAGTTCTGGAAAAGTCCCATGTTGCATTGCGACACTCCCACATGTATTCTGATGCATTTCATTGGCCAAGAGACCGAAAATAGGTGGAAAAAACTACAAATACTACAAAACGACGTATCCGCTTTCCTGGCTTTAATGGTAGAATAACGCAACAGCGTTAACAATGGGGTAATGCTTTCCTGCCTTAAATGGGTTAAACAGCTACTCCAAGAATTAAAAGATGATGATTAAAAAAATAAAAGATGATCAATTGTACGTTTTAAGAACCAAACCGTCCCAGCACCGTATTCAGAAGTGGAGGGCTTTAAAACATATATAAATGGTACTGTAGTTTTGAGAAAGTAAATAATTTGATGACAGTTTCTGTATTTGTTGGCACGTGGTAAAGACCAAGGAGGAGGAGAAGGTTGTGCAGCAGGCAAACACTTCTTCCAGGAGTGTAATCCTCCTCCCGTCGCTCACAATCCTCCTCATCCTCCTCATCCTCCCTCCTGTCTCTCTGGAATCCACTCTTTCCTTTCCTGAGTGACCTCGGGCTTTTCCAAAGCGTTCAGCCACGGACCAGCGCCACCAGATTGACTTGGGCCTCACAGGTGCAGAGAGTGGCAGCTCGGTGGAATACATCATCCCCCCGTTCTCACACACACACACACACACACACACACACACACTGACAAGCCAATTAACAAGAAGCATGCATGAAATTGAAAACATAGCAGCAATAACACACATCTAAGCTGGCAGTAAACAAGGAGATTAAAACGCATATGCAAAAAGAACAGGCACCTGGAACAAGTAGTGAATGAATGCATTAAGAAAATAAAAATGTTGTTTTTACGGTAAAAACCAGCAGCTGTGGTTGCCAGAACTTTACCGTAATGAATACGGTGCAACTTTTTCTAATATTACGGTGAAATGATATTAGCACTGTTGATTTCACATTTAAGATTGTCATTTTATTCCATATTTTACTGTAAAAAAAAGTTCTTCCATCAAAAGAAATGCTGTTTTGCCATATAAATTACCAGAAAATACTTAATAAATGCTGCATAAATTAAAGATTTTAGCATTAAATATTACAGTATATTTCTGTTAGAGATATGGTGTTTAGTACATTTAACAGTGAGAGAAAGTATTTTTTTTAAAATGCTAAAATTACAGTGATGGCTTATATTATATATATATATATATTTCATTTTTTTTTACATATATTTATATTTATATATATATATATATATATATATACACACACACACACATATAATTATATATATATATATATATATATGTATATATTACAGTATATTGCCAGTGTATTTTACTGTAGATTAATGTTTGTTTGTTTTTTTAAATACTGTTTTGGCTGATATATACATTTACGGTGTTTCATTGTTACTGAAACTAAATTAACCTATTTATCATTTTACGGTCTTTTACTGTCATGGTTCATCAGTTTTTCACCATAAAGTCTACAGACTTTTTTATTACAGTGCATATTATTGTTTATGTAGTCCTAGTGAGAGAATGTCGCTCTCCAAGGTCCTGAAGTCTCTCCTCTGGGCATTTAGAAGGACATACACATTCACACACTTAAACCCATGCATGTGAGTGTCTGCCACCCCAAGAGAGCCACAGCATCCCAACAGTGACTATTACAAGAGTCAGGGAATATGTGGAGGGGTCACTGATTCCTGTGCATTATTGTTTCTGACAGCAGGAATTTACCTTGACAGGAAAAGCCTCTGGGATGGGTGTGTCCAGTGCTAAAGTGCACATTTGTGTGTGTGTGTGTGTGTGTGTGTGTGCTCCTGTAAACAGCAGTGTGAAAGTATGTTGTCATTACAGGAAGGGAAAAAATTGTGATCTACTCCTTCCTACATTCAGAAAAACCATCTGGTTGCGGTTAAAATGGAAAACACCTATTTTTTCTTCACTCATTCTCTCTCTTTCTTCCTGTTTTTCCCCTCTTGCCCTGCCCTCCCTCTCTACGTTTTCTCTCTCTGCATCTATCTCTCTCAGCCCTCATCGCCATCTGTGCGATAATAATGGCACACCAGTGGGAGTTCGACTGGTGTCTCTCTGACAGTAATAAACAAGGCTGATGCCGTGGCATGCTTTCGAGGTGGGAGAAAATTAAACAGATAAGAGACCGCGTATTGCGGTGAGAAGGCGCCGCTTTAGGCGAGTGAATCCTCCAAGACGCCAAGAGGAGCACTCAGCGCGCCTGAGAATGGAAAACAGAAGCTGGGAGGGAGCCAAGGAGGGAGGAGGACGGATACAAAGCAGGAAACGGGAGAAGAGAGGGCTTTTTTTGGTGACATGGTGACTGAGGGAAGTTGAGAGTGTGAGCGATGGTGGCCAAACTTCAGTATGTCACTGTGTGCCGATTTAATTAGCACACAATGAAGGCTTAATGATCTCTTGGCAGCTCCATCAGGGAGTTATATAAGGAGAAGTCAATGCAGTGCAGAGGAATCAGCCATCATCCTGCTTTAATCATGATATAGTTTTTCTAACTGCCTTAGATACATCTTAGGCTTGAATAGAAAAACATACAACACTGGCTGTTTTTTCATAAAGTCAACTTAGATTTTTAAATAAATGATGAATTGATGAAAATGTATTGTGCAGCTTGATGGAGCCACAGATGTCAGAGCCATTTCAATCTACAATCTACAATGTCAGTGAGCTTTTATCCAAAGCGACGTACATGTGAGAGATCATACAACACAAGAGAGGATGAAGACAAGAAACAACACAAGAACAAGCAAGAATAAGTGGCATATGTTACGTTGAGTCCTGTTTGGAAGCAAGTGCTCTAGTACGTCAGTGTTTTTAGGACGCAAGTGTTTTTGGGACAAGTGCAGTTTTGTTTTTTGCATGTGTGTGCGCGCTGTGTGTTGATTATGTGTGTAGGTGATCAGTAAAGAGCTGGGTCTTCAGCCTCTTTTTGAAAATTGAGAGGGATTCAGCAGATCGGATGGAGTTAGGAAGGGTGTTCCACCACCTATAGGGGCTCCACAGAGGAGAAGAGTCTGGTTTGGGATGAAGAGGAGCCAGACATCTTTTACTGGAGGAGCGTAGTGGACGGGAGGGTTTGTGGACCTGGACAAAGGAGTTCAGATATGTAGGAGCTGTTCCTGTTGCTGTCTTGTAAGCAAGAGACAAGGCTTTGACTTTGATGCGGGCTGTGACTGGGAGCCAGAGCAGAGAGATGAGTAGAGGGGTGATGTGCTCTCCTGGGCTGGTTGAAGACTAGATGTGCCGCCGTGTTCTGGATCTTCTGCAGAGGCTTGGTGGTGCATTTCATTGTGTTTTTATACTGAAATCATCCTACAAAACAGACTGATTGACGCACTTCAGCCTTAAACTCGTACTGTGTAAAAAAGATGTGAAAGTACGCCTCATTACTACTTTTAAGAGATTATGGTTGCAGCTTAAAGGATAAGGCTTACATTGTTGTATACCATAAGATTACATCTAAGCGACACATTAATTTAATGGAAAACATAAATGTAATTATTGTCAGATATTGTGGCCCAGATAGGGTAGTGAGATGACAGAGATGGGCATTGGGCGGCCCGCGGGCCACATCCGGCCCGTTGGCTGTCCCTGACCGGCCCGCGTGAGGTTACCCAGAAATTAGAAATCCATACAACTGCAGTGCTTTTATTTTGAAAGCGATTTACGTATATCTGAGTTACCAGAGTTACCTCGGTACCTTGTCAAAAACACCAATTGCTTTTTGCATAAAGTTAATAAATGACTGGTTTACTGCACAACATACATGCTCTATATTGTTTTTGTGGTTTGAATGTATGTTTAGTAGCATTTATTCATTTATTTAAAATTGTAGCTCTATGTAAATAAAAATCAGACATTCCTTGGTCACCTTGTGAATCCACGTAAGAGCAATAACAAACATTAGCATTAGCACTTGAGCTAACAAGCACTTTTACTATAGTTAAGACAACAAATATAGCCACTGATATATATGGCAGAAGAAAATAAACTTTAACAAACCTTGTTCCTGTCAGCCAGCCACTATAGAAGCCTTTTTCATACTTTATATCAACTTTATATGAATTATGACGCACTCGTTATTATTTACCATTCGTTTTTTCATTTAACCGTTCCACCTGTTATTTCCTGTCACTACCCTTCAAAATTAAAGCACCCGTTTCACACTGGACGGCACCTTTTCAAAATAAAAGCATCACAACATTGTAAAACACCTATAAAATATACAAACAAGCTATATAATACAAAAACACCAATAGGAACCTTGCTAAATGTCATTTACAGTTGTGTTTAAAATAAATGTAAAAGTGATATAGTGATTGGAGTATTTACTACTTTTTACTGCTATATTTGATTTACTCCACATTAACAGTCTTATCATAACATGTATTCTTATCAGCAGCAGCTCAAAACCAGATAATTTACTGTATTTTATAAAGCGATTAAATTAATACTGAGCAGAATTTAGTTCAGAGTTTTGGTCCGGCCCCCGCAACCTTCGTGGTTTTGGTCATGTGGCCCCTTGGGAAAATTAATTACCCACCCCTGGTCTACACACTAGATGCTCGTATACATTTAATTTAATTAAAACAGTAACGTTTTGAGCATTAAGCTCTTTGCAGACTTTTTCAGATCTTTTACATCTTTTACATGTTCTTCTGTCCGGCACCTTCCCCTGGATTCATGTGCAAACCTTTGTCATCTTTTTTAAAGTGATATAATAACCCTATTAATTGATGCATTCACACAGTCAGAGATGTTTTTGCCAGCTGTAAATTTTTTGCTTTTATCCTGCATTATAGGTTGATCTTTGTATTTGTCTCGTGTTATAGTTTTCACACCGACGTGTTAATGTAAACATGCTCATGACTAGATTGGGAAACATTTGTGTTAACTTACCAAATTGATAACCGACATTGTAGGGCCGCTGAGCCTGATTGTCGTTGTTAAGCCAGATAACGAAAAGATAAAATTCGTAAAATTAGCTGTTTAACCAGTAGCCAAGTATTTGCTAAGTAATCACACAGTGTTGCCGTCCAACTCTCTAAAATGACAAGCATAAAGCCCTTTTTATATCCAAATCCAGACAATGACCATGTGGACTCTCTAATTGGCAGTGCACCATTACTGTAATCCAATATTGGCTTAAATTGGGCTTAAAGTTTTACAGGATACAGCTCTATGTGCATGAGTATGCATCTCTGTGCTGTCTATGCTAACATGTTAATATCTCATTAGTGTGTGATTTCCTGTGATGGTGAGTTTTCTCAAGCCAACTTCTCAGTGCCATTTCCTCGGCTCTCCAACTTCTCGACTCGCAATTGATTTGTATTGACGTCTTTGTTGGTTTTAATTAGCAAGATTTAACAAGTTTAATTGTGCAATTGCATTAGCTCACTCAGTTTGGTAAACAGCACAGAGCATCCAATTAAGGCTCTTTTGCAAACATACACATATACTGTGTCTGTGTGTGTGTGTGTGTGTGTGTGTGTGTGTGTGTGTGTGTGTGTGTGTGTGTGTGTGTGTGTGTGTAAGTGTAAGGATGCTCACTCTCCTTATGACAGACATAATGTTGTAAATATTCTCATTTGCGGAAGACGTGTGACTGGATCCATCAGAGCTGACATGAGAGTTTTAAACATAAGAGTAGAAGTTGTTGTGTGTTTGTGTTGTTGTTGGCGTCTTATGGAGGTGTAACAACACACACGCTATGATTCTGACAGAAAGTGACAGGAAATAAAGAACTGGGAGGTGCACTGCAGGCGATAATCCTTGAAGCTTCAAATAATTGTCAAATCCACCACTGTTATGAATAATAGTACTTAGTCTAATTATGATCATTAAGCACAATTACTTTTTTCTGTGAATGACCCTCTCAGCGGGTGGCAGTCGGACCCTGACGATTTTAAAGATAAAGAATATCCTAAAGACGTCAGATACAGCACTTTAGCTTTTACATTCTTGGTCTTATTGCTGTTTTAAGTTCCATCATTTCAGAGCAGAATGACTATCAAAGTATAAAAACACACTTTTTGCATTAAAATAAAATGTAATTTTTCCACTTAAATTAGCTATAATAATTTCTTATAAGCATTATTTTTGATGTAGACTTCCTGATAAAGGCCCTTTAACTGAAGACAGTTCAGAAAGTTCATGTTGAATTAGCAATGATGCAAGTTGAGTATATTATTGCTAAAGTAGTTACAGTATAGGGCTGGGCAATATGCACTAAATATCAAATCCTGATATATTCAGGCTGAATATTGATATATGATAAAAATAAATATATATAATACTGTATAATAACAGGAGTACCTTTTTTTTTTTAATCTAAGCTCCATAAGGTGAACATTTAGATTTAAAAAAAATATCTTGAATAAAAGCCTTGAGCAAGGATCACAGTGCATATTTGAACTATATCGATATACAGTATGGTCTAATTCCATATCAGATTTAAAAATATATCGATATAGCTTTTTTATCGATATATCGCCCAGCCCTATTACAGTACACTCAATAAAGCAGGGCGTTGATTTTAACACCTTAACATACACTTTTCACTTTTTTCCCTTAAAGATTTGAAAAAAAAACCTTCTTAGTCCACACTGTCAGCAAAATTGAGTCAAATATCATGTTAAGTCTATGTAAGATCCAGATAATCTGCAAACTGCATGTTTTTTTTAGATTTCCATGATGCTCTTTAACAAAATATGGAATGATTTGTGGACTGTTTTTTCCTCCAGCTGGCTGTCTGTCCAGCATTTGAAAAACAGGCTTATTTTCATTGAATCAAACACAGTGGAATCAAAGGTAGTAAAGATCATTCCACTTCCTGCTATGCCTTTGAAGTGACTGACAGCCAGGATGTACTTTGTTACATAAATCAGTGATACAAATCAGTGAGCTGTGATACGGGAGCACATTTATATTTCAACACCCACACAGTCGGCTCATCTTTAGGAGGCTTATAATACATTTGGTCATGTGTATTTGTAGGTGTGCTTGGAGACATAATACACAGACAGATTAAAAAAGTTTGACAGCTCTGCCAAACCTATCAGTGCTGCCCCGAGGAAGCAGAGAGGGAGAGTCATGACCTGGTGGTGAGAGGCAGTAAAGAGAGGAGGCAGCAGACAGAGACGGGCTGTTTGGCACATCAAAGGTGGAGGGATATTCCAGCATAATTCTCTATAATGAGGCACAGGAAGTAAACTGTACAGTAACAATAGTCCGTAGCAAAGCTGAGGAGAGTAAGTTAAGGAGATAGTGAGGGAACAAGGGAAAGAGGAGTGAGGAAGCAGACATACAGTAATTTGGTGCTGCTCCTAATCAAGGCATCCCTTTCAAGTCAGCAGGTTTGATGTGTTAATAAGATGCAAATTTATGCAAATGATCTCCCTTTTTCCCTCCAAAACTCTGACTGAGTTTGCATTGCCCCCTCCTGCAGGATGGAGAACTCTGAATAAATACGAAAAGAGAGCACGGAGAAGTAATATTGATTTTTTTTTTTTTTAAAGGGAAAAAAAACAAGGGAAAGTTTTAAGCCGGCCACAAAGACGCTGTAATTTTCCAACTCGTACCTTTGGGAATCTTTCCCCAGTGGGTGAACTCCAGCGGTGAATTTCAGCATGCATGAGCAGGAAAATGAATATGACAGTAAAAAAGAGGACGAGTAAAATATATATTTACATAAAGGATTGCTGAGAGAAGAAGAAACAGAGGAGGAGGGACAGAGATTGAAAGAGACAGAGAGTGGGAACAGAGGAGAGAGAATAACTGAAGACTAGCTGCGTCTGCAATACTAAGCAGGTCTGGAGTTCCTGTGCTACCTGGGAGCTATACCAGCCTACTGATGTATGTTTTCACTGTAGTGCACTTCACTCTGAAATGGCAGCGGCGCCCCGAGCACAGACATGTCTGTCTCCCACTCTGACTAACAAGAACTCTGTCGCTGTGTTCTCAGAAGAGCGGGGCTTGATTACACATAGTAATGTAGCACGCATGTAGCACATGTGTTCTATAGCGAGGCACACACACACACACACACACACACATGGATGATTCACAAAGGGAATGACAGATAAACAACAATGTAATTCATTATTCTATACACATTCTTATTCGTTTTAAATACAAATGCGTCCTTGATTTTGAGGCAGTTGTTTAAGTAACTTTGGTAACACTTTACAATAAGCCTCATTTATAAATGCTAAACAGATTAATGTTTAATCATCATTTATAAACTGTTTATAGGCAATGTAGAATGATAGATACATAGTTTTTTTCAACATTTAACTAACTACATCAGTTCTAAATGGGAAATATATGGTATATTAATGTAAGCTTATAGTTACTTTACCATTAACAAACAACTGAATTATAATTAATTGTTTATTAATAGATTTAGTTGCACTCATTATAACATTTTTAACACCATATTAAGTATGTTAATGATTTTGAAATGATTCATTTACCTTTAAGAAATTGGTTGAAAACGTTTAAAGATTAAATATGTATAGCACTTTGTAAATGGTTAATAACTGGTTTATAAACCATCTATAAACATTACTTAGTTGGTTATTGTAAAGTGTTACCGTAACTTTAATATAAAAATGTTTGAGATGGAATCTACTTATTCTGATCACATTAAATATAATCTTTATGTGTATGTAATTCGAAATCAAGAGAATTTTGAATGAAGCCAAAACAATAGAATTAGTCTGTTTTTTAATTGACAGGCACTTCCTGTTAAGTTGTTAATAACTCAACTTATAACGTAGTTAGATTTAATTAATAATATTGCGTGCAATCTGTTGCCTCAATTTTATTGAGTAGCTATTGTTTATCTTTTTTTACAGTGAATAGCTACTCAATAAAATTGAGGCAACAGATTGCACGCAATATTACTAATTAAATCTAACTACCTTACAAGTTGAGTTAATAACAACTTAACAGGAAGTGCCTGTCAATTAAAAACAGACTAATTCTATTGTGTTGGATTCATTCAAAATTCTCTTGATTTAGAATTACATACACATAAAGATTATATTTACTGTGATCAGAATAAGTAGATTGTATCACAAACATTTTTATATTAAAGTTACTTAAACAACTGCTTCAAAATCAAGGACGCATTTATATTTAATACATTTTATCAAATATATTAAGTAAAATGAAATGACTCCCTCACGCACCTCCTCCTCCCTTAAGTGTTCATGAATATTTCATGCTTTCCCCCGATTCAAAATCTGGTCAAGGTCACTGTCACGCTGACACTCAGCTAATAGCCATTTTGACGTCTTCAACTAGAAGCCCTGTAATTGTCCTACGAGGCTTCCTTTTTCCAATTACTGACAATTAAATCTTACCTGAAAGCCAGAAATTGCCTGTTGAAATGCTGTTGTTCCATGAGAGTCTTTCTGACTAAGCCTTTCAATCCCATTTATTCTAACTGCAATTATGTTTGTAATATTGTAAAGCTTCAAATGTTTTTGAAGTCTTTGTGGCTAAAAGTAAAACACCAGCAGCCGCCACCATTCACAGTGTCATAACTACAGATTATAATGACGGTGAGGTTAGAATAAACCAGAAATATACTTGACTGACTGTTGCCTTTTGCACATCATTATATCATACTATAATTTCAAAAATATAATTGGGTCTCTGCTGGTCACAATTTGCAACCAAGAATAAACGCATATGTTTGCAGAGTGTTCCAAAAATACCATTAGATGGAAAAGCGTAATATGACTCATGTGTTGGAGCAAAATTGCTGCATCACTGTGCAGGGAGAGAATGGGATTCCAAAAACATATTTATAGCAGCAATACTTTTAGAAAAACAATCATGTAACATTATACCGCTTTTATAGACTCAGTAGGAATAAATAAATATGAAATATGAATCACGCTGCTTAGTCATAACTTGTTTTGTATTATGTTTGAGTCATGAAATGTGAATCAGAAGTGAAATCTGCAGGCTTCATGCAGTGTATTAATATTTCCAGCTGAAAATGATGAAAAATGCTGAAAGAATTTGTTTCAATTGAATCGATTAATTAAACAGACATCCCATATGATTTCTAATCAGTGCCTCCTAATCTGCATATAATATGTTTTTCATTGCATATAAATGTTTATTAGAACGTGTACATAAGTGTGTGTGTGTGTGTGTGTGTGTGTGTGTGTGTGTGTCTGTGTGTGTGTGTGTGTGTGTGTGTGTGTGTGTCTGTCTGGGTGAGAGTGTAAGTGTGAGCGTGGGTGGTTGTGTTTATGTGTGTACATAAACACTGCTGGCTATAAAAAGATAATCATGTGCTGCAGAAACATGGCCAATAATGGAGCCATTATTTTTCTTTTTTTGGTTTACTGCGGGGCTGTCTGTGCCTGGTCAAGAGTGGAGAAAGCGTGTCAGGGTTGCAGCCCCACAATGCTTTGCTCCAGGCTTAGCGTGAAAAGAAGTCCTTCCATCCTCCAGCTCCGGTCATGTAGGCCATGGGTTGAATCCTGCATCTGTCAGGAGATGTCCTGATGGACCGTCAGTCCGCCTGACATCCGTTTGTCTGTTGTCAGCTTGTTACTGAGAGAAAAGAGGAGCACGTGGATGAGTGATGGAGCGAGAGAAGGAGGGACGGAGGGAGGTAAGTGTATGTGTGCACATCTCTCAAATGTAAGTGGAAGAGACAGTATGTCCACAGACCAATAAGAGGAGGAGAGGAGAGGAGAGGAGAGGAGAGGAGAGGAGAGGAGAGGAGAGGAGAGGAGAGGAGAGGAGAGGAGAGGAGAGGAGAGGAGAGGAGAGGAGAGATCAGATCCTGATGGATGCTGACAAGCTCCTGTGTCAAAGTCTTGCACTTATGTCACTAAAGCTCAACCTGTCTCACACACACACACACACACACACACACACACACAGAGATACACACACACAGAAACACACAGATACACAGACACACCGACAGACACACACACAAATATATACACAGACACACACACAGATACGCACACACAAACAGACACAGACACACACACACAGACACAGATACACACACACACACAGACACAAACACACACACAGATACACACAAACACACACACAAACACACACAGACACACACACACAAACACAGACACACACAGACACACACACAAACACAAACACACACGCACACACACACACACACACAGACATACAGACACACAAAAACACACATAATGGCATGCACAAGCTAACAGACAGACAGTACACACATGCACTATTAAAAAAAACAACTACAGTACACTTGAAGGAATGGACAGATATACACTAAGACACTGGATAATTGTCCTTTTTCTTTGTCTGTTTACAGTTAGATTGATTCACTCAGACCACACATCATCTAACCTTAACCTATATCTAAGACCAACCTTGACCCTAAATCAAGCCTTAACTGCCTTAAATAGACCTTTGGAGCTCTGAGGACTAAGGATGAGGCCAAAGTGTGCGTCCCTCTCTGAACGTTTGAAACTGACCTTCACAAAGACGGTTCAAGAGCACACACATTCACAGAGAAACAACTTCCTACATTCATCATCATTTATCAGTTAGTGGTGTTCACCCACGATGACATCATTCTAATAACTCTTATTTCACACTGTATACTAGTGCTACTAATTAGCACAATTTACTAATCTTCATTCTTTTCATTAGAATGCAGGAAATTAAAATGTGTGTTTAGTCAACCAATCTTGGAAACACTGCTTCCGGTGAAAAATCTGCAAAAATGTTTTCATTCCAACCAAATCATTTGTTATTCTTTTGTCATCCATCAGCCATAATTGCTTTTAATTTTAGCTCCCCCATTTCTGTTACGCATTGAATTACGGGACAATGGCGTCCATCATCTCCGCTTTTCAGAAATCAAACAAATTTAGTCTGCATGCTGACATCTTTGAGTTCCTTACTTTTGTCAGTCTCTCAGTGTGAATGCACTGAAAACTGAAAACCCAGATAAAATGAATATGTAGTATAGAATCGGGACACAGCTGCTGAAAACACCCTGCTGGGACCATTTAACAACTCTGTGTTCCTTTCTGAGTCTGTATGTAAGCTGTTTGGAGCCAAAAAGCACAGGCCTATTAATTTTTTTGCTACACCCTGGGTTTTCTTCACATGTAGTGTCTCTTTTTGCTGCAGTAGATTCATTGGCTATCACAACAGTCCACATTAAAATCTGCTCTCCTGTTGTTGCTTTAAAACATTTATTGCCTCACAAACTGTACTTTTATTGTGCACTCTACAAAATGCTTCTGCGCCTCTGTTGGCTGATTATTGGAATATTATTCAGGAGGTTTCTTTGTAACGCTTTGTACTTGACGAACTATTATGAAACTGAAGAAAACCGTAGTGTAAAAAAAGATTAAAACCAGTACAAGACAACCAATGTTTTTTTTTAGTTTTTAGCACTAGCTAGACTAACCTTTTGCAGAGACTGCTCTCTCATCAAAAAACAACTATAATGTTTTAGAGTAGTGGTTCTCAACCTTTTTTCAGTGATGTTCCCCCTGTGAAATATGTTTTCAGCCAAGTACCCCCTTAATAATCAAATTGAATAGCCTACTGAATCAAAAATTCATTTTGTGAACTTCTATTTTCCTCAAATATTTATTAAATTATTATTTTAAAGGATTTTTGCATGGATGTTTCTTTTTAAATGTATATTTTAAAATCTCACGTACCCCCCGGAGTGCCTTTACGTACCCCCTATTTTATGTAACAAGTGGTATATTTTTATGTTACCTTTAATGCAAGTCTCTGCTTTACTAAAGGGCCCCAGTCTGACCTTTTGTTCAGAACAGAACTGTAACAACTGGTTTAAACCAGAATTAACATACTGTAGGATCTGGGATTTGTCAGACATTAGAGGCTGTGGAAGCAGAAATATAAACAGTATAAGTTGAATTCCTTTTAAGGTTAAAAAGTAGACTTGGCATCGTGCTCGTTCACGGGGAAAACGTGCCCATACGTTGGATATGGGATGGAACATTTGATTTCAACGATCCGACACAGACAGAAAGAGGCAGAGAGACTTCAGGCTTGATTAGAGAAGGACCCTTTTTCAGAAGCCTTAGAAATTGAAGAAATGTCTCCTCCACTGTACCTGGGCAGTTTATTCTGATGTCTGATGATAAAGAAAAGTAAAAGGAACTTTGACTTGATCTTTGATTCACTTTCTCACTCAATTTGAGGTAGTAATTTCCACTACATTAGGTTGGAGATCTTGTTGCTTTTGCACTACAAATTCACATCAGCACCTCTCTCAAACTGTCTGTCTGTCTTCTATGGTTCAGCTGAGGACAAGGAGACAGAGAGTCCAATAGGAGAACTTGTCACATTGTCACGACATGAGGTGGAGGGTTGGATGCAACAGACAAGTTTTAATAAGTTGTTTTATTTGCTTTTATCTCCTGCATTGCACTGAAAAATAGATTAATGTTTGTTTTTAAAAAAAAACACCACTCTGGTGCATTAATCCTGAGCACAGGATACACAATTAACTGAATTAGATTTTCTATTTTCTCCTGTCTTGGTCCCAGGCACAGTTAAGATATTTATTTTAATAGTAAAAATTAAAAAGCAAACACATGCTCATCGATTAATTATTTCCCATGTTAGACTTGCAGAAATTATTGAAATTCTTCTATGATATTTTTGTCTTCATATGCAGCTCGTTATCGTGCCGCAAAACAAATGTCCAGCTGCTTTTTCACCAAGCACACATGGGATCCACGCTGCTGACTTTATTAGCTGCGCTGACATGCCCCGTCCTGATTGCGTATTACTGTATTTCTTCTGCACTGGGACCGTGGTGAATAATTTGTAAAGGAAGGGAGAGTGCTTCATCAAACTTTCATTCTCAAATGGAGCCGCAGTACTGGCTTTGCATTGTGAAACAGCGAGAACAAAGCCGCCCGAAAAGTCAGCAGTGAATACAACCTAAACGCTTTGTTGTGCCAGAGAAATAAGTTTTGCTATTAATGCTTTGTTGAGGGGCCCAGAGGTGGGACTCGCTAATTACAAAATTTTCAAAACAGGTTTCTACATTTTAGGACCTTGCCACATTTCAGAAAGCCTTTTTCAAGTCTAGATTTTTCCCCGCGGTATGTCCTGACAAGAAATTCTGTTGTTGAAACAACATGACCTTTGTCTTTGGCCCTTTTCTCAAGGCAGAATATTATATCCTTCCAGGGAAAGAGTTTGCAACACTTCAGCACAGTAGATGAAACATGCTCAAACTGAATCCTTTATTGTCGTTCCAGTGTAACCTCCTAACCTTCCCCTACTTTTTTATGTACTAAATTATTTCCTCCTCCTCCGCGAGTCAGGAGGCACTCCTGAGACACTTGTAGACGAGGAGGTCTACTATTTTTATGTAACAACTTGTGTCACTGCATGATGGAGAGCAAACCAACCTGGTCTCACAGGAATCCGTGAAATAACTACGGATTCGCTTAACTCAAAATCCAATAGCACAATAGCCACGGAATCACTCAAATTTCTGTGAAACTGACACGGATTCCGCTACAATGCAAGTTAATGACAGTCATATCCCGTGGCTATTCCAACATACAAAGTGATTATGTACATTCACTGAGTGAATATTTAGAAAATAAAACATATATTTCTCGCTAGAAATGTGATCAAAATCCATTTTTATGCAGAAACTAAGTCAAAATATAGATTTTTTCACTAAAAATGAGAGAACTGTCCGCCATGTTTTTTGTTCTGACCGCCGGGACCTTAAAAGTCACGTGACTTGGAACAAACCAATAGGAAAAAATATCCATGGAATAGCCACGGGATATGACTGTCATTAACTGCTAACAACATACAAGGCCTTCACAAAAAAGTTGAAATTGTGGCTTATCAACACCTACAGCTGCCAACACTAAAAGATAAGACTGTTGTGTTGTTTTGATGTTATGATAAAATGTTATGTTGTGATGTTGTTTGTGATGTTGTATTTTTTTCTTAATCGTATGGTAAGTGTTTGTATATGTATTTTGTATATTGTATGTATTTTTATTTTTTGTTTGTTTTTGTTTTTTTGTTTGTTCGTTTTTTGTTTCGTAATTCTCTGCTTTTTTACATCATGGCCAGGGGACTAGATGAAAACTAGCCTTCTGGCTAACTCTGTCTTTTTTAACCATGTATAATCATGTGTTTTATGAAATTGCACTGTCCCCTTTTAAATAAACTAATAATACAACTTGAATTGTAGCGAAATCCGTGTCAGTATCACAGAAATTTGAGTGATTCCGTGGCTATTCCACGGATTTTGAGTTAAGCAAATCCGTGGCTATTTCACGGATTCCTGTGAGACCAGGTTCGAGCAAACAGAATGTCAAAGTAGGAAGGACAGAAGGAGAGAAGGAGTGGATCTGGGTGTTGAGCAGATTTACAGTGTTCGGGGCAGGTGGACATGTTTGCTTTTATGTCGACGTGCTGTTGAGCCACTTGATTCAGGAGGCGGCAGCAAGCTAAAGAACAAAGTGAAGGTTTTATTAAGGTCACAAAGTAACTTTATACCTCCTCTATTAGTGTACGGCAGGCTGGCTTATGGAGATACAAAGGGCAGATCGATCAGCATTGCAGATGGAGCGGCAAGGGGCGGAAGTCAGTTGAATTAGCTTTGATATGTGTAATAAATCAGATGATCGCAACTGGCAAGCTCTCAAGGGTGGCTGCTTATGTCTCCCAGTGTGGTAATATACAGTCTCTTTGCTAAAATAGCCTTTATAAGGACACACATGTATGCTCACACACCTAATTATCATATAGGATGTTTTTTTGCGAAATAAAAGAACAAATACAGTGTGAGCTCATTATTTTTTGCAGCTTGAGACACATTTTTTCTCATATGCTTTAAATTTGCATGCATATATATGCATATACAGTTGATTATAGCATATTTTCAGGCTTTATATGTTCGTACACTGATGAGATATAATTACACAACATCAAAGCTGTGGAGATTGTGCTGTGGTGTGGCCAGTCGCTTATAGAGGCACTAAATCAAACACAAGCAAATGATATGCAGGGTGGTGGTTACTGTACCTTCATGAATTCACAGAGAAATGTGTTCTTACATTTTAATTTTACTGCTGCAAGTTGCTCTTTGTTTTTAATTGTGTCGTGCTGCAAGAAAAATGAAAGAAACATTTAAGCAGCTTTGTGCAATATCACAAAATTTTACTTTTTAGTATGATTTGTAATGACCATGTGTTACATGTAGGCATTAATTATTGGTGGATACATACTGCACTACAGTGTGCCTATTTATTATGTTCTATTTATGAATTTTATCAGACATTATCTGTTATTATGTTGTTATTTTACCTTTTCATCAGATGGGCAGGGTCAACAGATTAGCACCCATTAACTCTAGGAATGTGAAATATTCCTGTCAAATAAATGAATAAAACTATATAAATAATATATGCTGAAGGTATAAGAATTAACAGAATTAAAAAACATCTTCTCAACATGACCTCAAACACTTGAAACCAGAGCGAACGACAAATATAAAAACTGTCATACAAACACACACACATCCACACCTAACACAATGCTCTGCACTTTATATATTTATATAATTACAGTATTGTTTTAATGCATACAATGGCACTAAATTAATGGTACAGTGAATGAATGACATGAATATACTAAGTGCTGAGAAAATGAGAATGTATATTTTCTATTTACTATTTATTGAGATGAGATGATAAGAATGTATCTTGTTATTTACTATTTATTATGGTTTTTTTAGTCCAGTACCTGAGTGCATATAATTTTGTTGTATTTCTGTGCAATGACAAATAAAAATCTAATCTAATCTAATCTAATCTATAACTACTTAAATGACACACAGCTATGTTTCATTGACCCTACCATTGCTGCTGGGGTCCTTCCACATGGAGCAGACAGAATAAACTTTGATCAAATCTCCTTATTTGTTTTGTGCTCCCACACAGTTGCAAGAAATTTGAACATTAAGCCATCTGACAGTGTTGCAAATCTTTGGAAATACATTTCTCTCACACACATAAAAAACTTGCACCGTCCAGAAACTAGATCGGACCTGAGATTCATAAATATGTATCCTCTTTCTGGGTAAATATGTGCAGAGGAAGGAGTCTCACATTGAGGTCATGTTAGTATTTAATACAGTGGAGAACAGCAGAGACGGTGAGTGTGGATTTGTATCTGTGTGTGTAAGGAGATAGAGAGAGAGAGAAATGCAGGGTATAAAAACCTACATCAGGTCAGCCGGTCGCTCCTAGAGAGCTAATTAAAGAATAAAGACCTCGGCCAAGTTCAGCGCTCGGGGGAGAGGACAGGACATCTGTTGAAGGATACTGTGTTGTATTCTCACAGTCACTGCATAAGGATGTGAGGATTTAAAATTCAAACGGTAAACAGTGTTTTTCTTGTTTTTTGACAGGGGGTATGAGACAATAAGCAGAAAATAAGCATCATTATTATCGTATAGAGAGTAGATGATTGTATGTTTGCACGTCTTGGTATATATTTCCATTAAAGTGCTCTTATTTTGCTAACGAACCAGACCATGATATACTGAGAGGGGTGTTTTCACAAGTTGCGGACCTATTTTGATATTTAGTCCATTAATGATGTGTTGTAAGTCAGTAAAGGGCACTTTAGCTGTAGTACTACCACCAATTATTAGTGTGCTCAGTAACTGCTTTGCTTAGTTGAAGGAGCTGTTTGCAAAATTATGCAAAACACGCAGCACAGCAAGTTTACACGACTTGAAGCAAAGCGCCTGAAGCGAGATCAGAGGTACAACTGACTTCTCTGCCCCCTGTGAAAATATTGATGCCGGCCCATCAGAGTGAGTCTCCTCTTATTGAGTCAGAAGGCGTTTTCTCTCTGCAGAGATTGTGATTGAGTCAGATATATGCGAGCACGCTCTCCCTTAGGAAATGCTGCACATTCTAAGACTGGTTTCACCAATTTCAATCAGAATTTTTAAAGTTAGGGTAAACTTTGGGAATGAAAAAGGTCTTTCTGGAAAATCACTTCCCAGCTTTGAATCAGAACAAGGTCTTACCAGCACACACTGTGCTTCGTTCTGCAAGCAATCAAGCAAGACCTTGACTTACTTTGTACAGTAAATACCATCCTCTTTCATATGAAAACAGCAAGAGGACTTTTTATGGCATGATCTCAAAGCAAAATCACTAAATCCAAAAACACTTTGCATCCCCTTATAAAAGTAGGATGGTCTGCAGTGGTTTAGTGTTTAAAATGTTAAGTTAGAAAGGTTATGTTGGTATGTATGGTAGGCTACAGGCAATATAGTTTTTCTTTAAATCTTTTTTCCAACATCAAAAACAAACATATAACAGTACAAAGTGAATAATAATGACAATACTAATAATAATAAAAATAATAATACTAATTAAAATGATTAAAAAAACAACACCTGCCATCTCATTGAAAGAGTACAGTCACAGCAAGGAATAAATAAAAATAAGAAATAAGATTCCTGGAGCCTCGGCCATGTGAGGTCTAGAAAGACTCAATACACAGGGTAGAAAACTGAAAATTATGGTGAATAAAACAAAACTTGTTTTTGAAGCAAATACAAGACAGACCAGGAGAGCACAGTAAAAGACACATTGATAAATCTAATTCCCAGGTTAAGACCTCTGCTGGGTACAAGCAATATAGTTGATTAAGTCGTAAGATAAAAAGCAGTTCAGACAATCCAGTGAGGGGACATTAGGGCTGGGCGATATGGACAAAAAAAGTCATATCCCGATATATTTAGGCTGAATATTGATATACGATATATATATATATTGCAATATTTTTATTGCAAAGGGAGGGCAAATGTTCAGTCAAAGCCAAATCCAAATATGACATGTCACAAGTAGTTTTACTGAAATCGTTTAATTAAAACCCTTTGATGCACAACATGGGTCTAAAGTGACCCGACTGAGTTCTTATGTTCTATATCTCTGCAATAAATGTATTTCATCATTGAGTGTATTATTGAAGGGGAAAATGTAAATAATGATCTGTTGCAATAAAAAACAAGATATTCAAAGAATTGTTTTTAAAAGCTGGAACAAAGAAACACACAACCAGCATGAAATAACATGGAAAATGAATGAGGGTCATTTTTGACCCATGTTGTGCTTTAGCAGGGGTGTCCATTTTGTTGTGCATCAAAGGGTTAAGTGAATATAAATACTGTATAACAACAGGAGTACCTTTTTTTTTAATCAAAGCTCCATAAAATGCACATTTAAATAAAAAGCCTATGAAATAAATTAGGCCAATCTTTTTCTGAAATCAATATATTTATAGGAGAAAAGAATAACAAATAACAAAAAGAAATAAATATTATAAACCCTAGTAAGGGCAGCATTTATATATAAAGAAAGGCATTTCTTTTTAACTATATGGATATAATCTAATTCCATATCACTTTTTTTTTTTCAAACTTTTTTTTATTGGGTTTGATGCAGATGAGTACAACCGTATTAAAACATACAAAGAGTAAATTAGTCATTTATTCACACACAGAATACCCATTATGTAGTGACTTAAGATCCTGATATTTGAGTTGTGCAGAGCCATGTCACATGCATCAAACCCTCACATCCATTGTTTTCAGTGTGAGCCCAAACACCTGTGGCAACTCCATGCATGTCATTGCGGCTCAGTGTGCTTCAACACACTCAGAAACACTAGCATCTTGTTTCACAGCATCGATGAGTGTCAATTCGCACCATTTACACCCTAGATCAGCACATTCAAAAAACTGTAACTTCACAGTAGCTGTCATATCTGCAGTCACATCATGTGAGTGCTACAGGTATTTACTGACGAGCAGAAATGGATACAATGCTATAAGAATAAATGTAGATCAATGCAATGTGACAGAAAAGACTGCATAAGCATGAAGCATGCGCTGCTTGGCTGTGCAGTGATATTCTCAGCACATTGGCTGGTGAGGAGGTCACTTGTCTGCCTTTGCAGAATAACACACCACTTTGCTCTTGTAGCATGCATGCTCATGCATTAAAATGCCTTTTAGAATGTGACTAATTTGCCTAATGAGACAAAGAAAAGAAGCAACTTTTTTGGTTTAAAACAGATGTTTAATGCGTTTTATCCAGTTCAACACTGAAGACGATTAGTGACAGTGAGAGACATTGTCAAACATTTAGGGTCATTTACCACGATTTCCAATAATCAAAGTGAGATATGGAGTCATCTGCACAGTGAGACATAGATTACAAAGACACTCAGTACCTGGCAAACAACTGCAAAATAGTTAGGAAACAGCAAGTCACATATTTCTACAATCATCGTAATCTCTTTTATTGTTGTCTTAATCTTTTTGTATTTTAGACGCCTTGCAGGTGAAAAGGGAAAATAAAATGTCTCTTTGAAACATCTTTAGTAAATGTTCCAGCCTGGTTTCTACATATTCTGTTGGATAATGGATATGAGGACCAATACTTCCTCCTCCGTGCTCCGTTTATTACCTGAATTCAACCAAACCCTGCTCAGCTGTGATTGGTCAACACTACTCAGACTTAAAACAAAAACTACAATGTGTCCTATACCAAAATATGGTCCCATTGCATACAGATACTGCATTCATATGCAGATATCTGTTTATAGAGATTAATGCCAAAGCACACGTAGCAGAAAGGTGTTTTTCTTTCTACAACTAATCACCCATTTGCCAGGCTCTCTACATTTAATTTGACATGGAAAAGAAGATTAAGGGGAGCAGGAGGCATGACTGCAGTGACAGCACTGTTTGAATCCCTCCTCAACACATTATCCTCCATCATGTTCAACAGGGAAACTCAAGACATACAGCAACAAGGTTAAGTGCTGGTCTCCTTTAAAAAAAAAAAAGCCTCTTATACTGGCTGAGACCATGGAAGACTTAAATTACTATAAGAGCATCTATATCTGTGGTATGAAATTGAAGGAAATTAGGACCTGGAGTTGAAAGCCTATATGGTGAAGCTGTGTAGGCAGAGATAGCTTTACTCCACTGGTGGAATGAAATCAGTTCAAGTGTTCGTGTGTCAGCTTTTGTGCAGTTTTCTTGCACAGAATTTGCTCGAACGGCAAAGGGACAAATGTGATATTAGTATGTCCGGGGTTAATACGTTTGAGCAGGTGTGTCCATGTAGAGGAATACATGAGAGAGATGGAATGGTTGTTCAGGAGGAAAGAGAGAGAGAGAGAGAGAGAGAGGGAGAGAGAGACAGAGAGAGAGAGTCAAGGTCAGAGAGTAATTAGGCTTTTTCTGTCAGACCAGGGAAACTGTCAAGCCTTGGGGATGAAAAGTGATTATATGGGAGTATGAGAGTAATTGAATTCTGTTGCAGAGCCAAGAGAAAGGATTGGAAAAAGAGGCAAGATGAAAAAAAAGGCATGGACATGATATCAGCAGTAACTTCCAGTTGTATTTCCATTATTCCAAATTCAAACAGTGCCAAAACAGGACGCACAACAACGCAGGTGTGCTCCACAGACATGTCCTGGGAATCATGCCATTCTGTTCACCAGCCAGTATTCACACTTTCATCTTCCTGTTCCATATAGAAATAATTGGATTGATATGTACGGCATAACATTTGCAGTTTGTCTTAGGTTATATGTTTTGTGTGGTTTCCCTATTTGATTCGAAAATGGTATAATGTTAAAGTGACACGAATCACAACGTATTAATCAGTCATGGCGGAGATCCAATCATGTGTTATGTCAGCCATGTTGTAATGCACAAGTTGCAAGAGGAAAATCGAATTAACAGAGTGTGTCTGCAGGTAAAACATATTGTAAGGTCTGTGGTATAAGTAACTGCACTCTGAAAATTGCATTCTATGAGCAAGAAGGTTCATAAAAAGTACATCACAACCTCTGTACAAGCAATATAACTGTCAAAAACCTGGCAATTACCCCTCCAGTTCACTGTTTGGCCTTCTAGCGGGTCCAGCAGGTTGTTATAAAACTTCAGTTTGGTTATATTTAGGCTCCCAAACTACTGTTTTTGTTCAGGAAATAAAAAGTACATGGTAAGATTCAGGTGGTTTGGATTGAATAATTCACATTGCATATCAGGACACTTACTTATATCATGTGTAAATTAGTTCTAAGACTTACCTTTCATTCTACACCAAACTCAAGTCTTCTGTGTAGAAACATGTTGTTATACTGTGCAAGGTTATAATAGTTTGGGATTTTTCATTAGTTTTAGTTTTAATTTCGTTGTGAATTTTTGTTTTCAAATTCAGTTAGTTTTAGTTAGTTTGGAATTTGTGGTGCGAGATTCAAAAAGTCGTAATAATTTTTTCCTTTTTTTCCTTTGGTTTATCCACCGTTGAGCCGGTGACATGTTTGCTCAAGAACACTTTGGATTACCATAATAACTAAGCGGTTTACAATATCGAAACATTTCCAATGTTTTCTGAAAGCAGAGAAGCTGCTCTTTATGGTGTCATTACATCACACTGGATTATGAATGAAAAAAAGTTGATAAAGATGAAAACGAAGGACATTTTCACTATAATTTTAGTTAGTTTTGTAACCTTACAATAACTTAACTATAATAACCTTGATACTGTGTTTCTATGTTCCTGCTCAGCACGTATTCATAAGCTCATTGTAAACTTGATCCTTAGAATGTGTGTTTTTAAGGAACAACACTTGTGTCGCCACTGACAACTTGAGCTTATTATGCACATAATGTCTGCTGATCATAAGCAGCAGCACATACACACTGTACTGCTACAGAGCTAACTGTAGCTAACTGCCGCTAACGGCGGCTCTTCTTAACAAGCCGGCCTCCAGCTCGTTAGCGGCTCGTTAAGAAGAGTAAGAAGGAGTCGCTGGATTTGTCTCCAATTGTTTCTTGAAAAATAGTCGCTAAGGGGGTCTGAAAAGTCACTATATTTAGCAACAAAGTAGCTAAGTTGGCAACACTGCTTCGCAGGCTTTTACAAATGGTGTGTGTTGTTGTCGTGTAGAGTACTACGTCACATCCTGCTTAGTGATCTATCCAATCAGTAACCAGGCTGTTTTCAGGGGAGAAAAAAGACCCTGCTCCTATACAGGGACTAAAAAAGCCCAGACAAAAGCCGGCTCCAGACTGCTCATATTCAAAATAGGGGCGTTTCGGCAAGTGAGACCCGCCTCATTCCAGGTATTACCCGGTAGTGTAAACAGCGCTAATGTCGTGTCGTCCTTCTGTATTATTTTTTATGGCCACTAGATCATCAATTAACATAGATGTAGCTGCCTATAAATAAGTTACCAACAGGAATGACTGCTTTATTAGCAAATGCAAATGATAATTTCACAACTGGCCAACCCCAGACTAGCTCAAACTATCAGTGGGTTAAATGTGAACTTACCAGTAAGCATTATACCATAATTTCTTTCAACCGCTAACAAATTAGTTACATTATATCGCTGGTTAAAAGCACCCACCCTCTTGTCCTCCAAGTCACACTGGAAGATTAACTTCTTTCCACTCGGAATTATTAGGTAATAAACAACAAAATCAGCAATTATTGCACAGTGAAAATGATTTAAACACGGGGCTTGTGATGTAATAATTCCATATATACTGTAAATCTAATATTTCTAGTATCTTTGCCAGTTCTAAATATGAAATGTTACAATGCTGCGTACGTGTCTCATAAAATTCACCACTGATGCATATATTGGGCCTACAAAATCTTTTTCTCTTAGTTTGTTTTGGTAGAGATGCACATTATCAGGAGGCAAATGTCCCTGATGGCAGATTCATGAGGTATTGGTAAAGGTTTTATAGGCCAGTTAATCGCAGCTCAGTCCATAGACTGTCTAAATGTGTAAATAAGACATTGATCCCACCTCAGAGTGAGCCCCTTTAATAAATATGACTAATGAATTAGTAATGAGAGGAAATAGGCTTAGAAAGAAGGAATACAGGGAGGGGAAGTGAAGGGATGAATACTGAGCACAACAGGAAGGAAGAGAGAGCAAGAGGGGAAGAAGATGGTGGCAAAGGACATAAACAGGAGAAAGAGAAGCAGAAAAAGAAGTATTCTATCATGAGATTCCATTAGTTTGTAATTCTCTTTGAAAGTGATAATTTTTTATTTTATTTTCAAACGGCAAGATTTATTTTACTGTCACATCATAAGTAGCAATATTGCATCCAGTCTATGCAAATGACTCCCTCCCTCCTCCTCCTCCTCCTCTCACCCTCTCCTCCTGTCCGACTCACGCTCCGTTAGGAATTGAAGCTGATTATATGAGTATAATTGAATCTCTCTCATATGCACCGCATCCATTTCTGCTGCAGTGCAGCGATCGATAGAGCTAAGGCTAATTTAATATGCACTTTATCACCCTGCTCATGAAACACTTTATCTTTGTCCCCAATTATACACTCACTCTCACTGTCACTGTCTTCTTGTTTAGTTATATAAACTGAGCCCTGAGAGCTTCCTGTGCATGTGTGACTACATGTGCATGATTCCTACTTCTGTGTCAATGTGTGCTTTTTTTTTCCTTTGTGGGATTTGTGTCTGTAGAGCTCTGGAATGCAAAAATAGTTTATGCTTTAAGATTTTATTTATTTTTGGCATTTTTTTGCTTTTTATTGATAGTGACAGATAGAAAGGGGGTGATAGAGGGGAAGGCATGCGGCAAAGGGAGCTCAGGCCGGATTCGAACCCGGCTCCGCCGCAGCAAGGACTCAGCCTACATGGTAAGCGATCTACCGGTGTGATCTACCGGGACGCCCAAATAGTTTATGCTTTAATAGCTCGCAAAAAAGGTAACATTCTCAGTATGCAACCCCATTCTCCTCCCCCAGTTTTAGTTTAGTTTTTATTTTTTGAAAATGTTTAGTTTTAGTTTAGTTTTTGCGTTAGTTTTAGTTTATTTGGAATGGGCTTTGTGGTGCGAGATTCAAAGAGGTCGTAATCATTTTTTCATTTTTTTCCTTTGGTTTATCCAACATCCAAAGTTTACTGAGTGTTGAGCCGGTGACATGTTTGCTCAAGCACACTTCGGATTACCATAATAACTAAACGGTTTACGATATCGGAAAAAAAACGGTTTACGATATCGGAAAACGTCCTCACTCTCACTGTCACTGTCTTCTTGTTTAGTTATATAAACTGAGCCCTGAGAGCTTCCTGTGCATGTGTGACTACATGTGCATGATTCCTACCTCTGTGTCAATGTGTACTTTCTTTTCCTTTGTGGGATTTGTGTCTGTAGAGCTCTGGAATGCAAAAATAGTTTATGCTTTAATAGCTTGCAAAAAAGGTAACATTCTCAGTATGCAACCCCATTCTCCTCCCCTCCTACCTCTCCGCCTTTCAAATTGAAATATTCTTTATTGGCATGATGGGAACAAGACATTAACTGCATCTTATCAGCTCAGTAGTTCCTCTCTCTCTGTGCATCACAGTATCTTTCTTGCTCATCCTGCTCAAACTCACTATATTAGTTTCTTCTCCACACTGCAAACAAATCTGACAAATGTTGTCATAATTTTTTATTTGCCGTTCCGTTTCACATTTTTCTCTTGTTCAACTTACTGTGTGAATACTTATCTTTTGCCATTTAGATTCTCATTATTCTGGCTGTGCGAGATATTTTAGGGCAGTGCGGTGTGAAGTAAAAACAGAAACTGTTTAATATTCGTAAATTTTGGGGTTCTTGGTTCTGAAGGATTTGTCTCTTTTGAGGAGTAATCCTCATTTCCATTCATATCGCACTTCATATTAAGTGAAATTCTTTCTCCACAAAACCTTGAAATGAATGAATTTCCTCTTAAATGAAGGGTTTGTAAGGTATGATTCCTCTTCCCCGTGTCTTATCTCAGTATTGCATGTCTCAGGCGTACCACAGGGCACTGGACCGGACGCCTGTCACCAGACAGGAGATGTTAATTCATTTTTTTCATAAATACATTCTGCTCCAGCACGAGTGTTCAGATTGGGGACTGAATGGATTTTATTTTTATTTCTTTAACATATTTCTGCTTCATTTGATATCACACAATGGAGAGTGGCATGAAAGAGAAAGCCAGCCGTGGACAAAGATCATCAGATATTTCAGAACAAAATGTGAGAGCTGTGAGATTCCTTGATAGTACACTGTAAAAAAAAAATTGTTTAATTTACGGTAAAATACAGGCAGCTGTGGTTGCCAGAACTTCACCGTAAGAAATACAGTGAGCGTATGTAAATGTAAATATCAGCAAAAAAACTGTAATTTATACTGAATAATCCCATTACTTTCAGGATAATTGTGTCATCATGGTATTTCTCCATTCATTTTACATGAAAATTGTTTATTTTTACAGCACAACTGTGTGTTTTCTACAGTTTATGACAGTAGAATTTAAAGTTTTATGCTATTCTTTGATTTACAGTAATTAAAAGTATCTACTACGGTGACTAACCTAACCTATTTCTGATGTAATTTGACAGTGTTTTACTGTAATTTCTACAAACATTTTTTACAGTGTAGCCTGAGTCTTATTCAAGCAGTTTTATATAAAGTATCTTGCAGGCCTCTTATAGTTTCAGACACTCATTGATTCAATTACTGTTTACCAACAGTTGCTGCACAGTATTCCCCAGCTGCTCCCTTACAACCTGCAACCTTCCCACTGACACCCGAAAGCCGAAACAACTGCACAAACTGACTCCCCTCTGACTAAACATGACAAGGGAACGTTTAGCCGTGCTGCCATTGTGTTGTATGACAAAGGAAGTCAGCACAAAAGCATGTGGTGGAAAAATAAGCACTGTACGTTGAATTGTAGAGAAAAGACATAGAGGCTTTTGAGAAAAAAATAATATTTCATCTTTTAAACCCACATCATGCATTAACAGTCTAATGGCTGCTTGGATGACTTCAAAGCAAAGCTTTAAGTTGAAAAAACATGGTTATTCTTTGAAACAGGCAATGTCCTCCAGATTCACTGTCACAGCCATTAAAAGCAGGGAAACTCCAGGGGCCCCGAGGACCGCAGTAAAGCCCAGAGTGTGGCAGACGCCCTGAGAGCAGAAATGGAGTTTGGTGCTAACCATTTTTTATGAGATTGAAAGCTGTAGGCAGTGCAGCTGTTACAGAATCACAGGCTTACGACCCACTTGTAAGAATCCAGTCATTTCAAGGTGATCTACATAGCCCTGAAATGTCAACTGCTATGCATGACCTGCAGATTACCATGGATTTACAATTTCATTTAGAGCATCCAAGGTTGTTTGCGAAATAATGCCCCGAATAAATTCTCCAGAAATCAATCCAAACAGTTGTGCAACATGCTTATCTGCACCAACATCAGCCTGTCATTGAGGTTTGTTATTTGACAGTGTGTGCATGGTCTTCATGCTAAGAGCAGTGCAATCAAACTGCTCATATGACAGTGATTGCCTGTAGCAATTTATATGAGCTGTTTTTTTTATCTGGAACCTCTCTGTGGAAGATAGCCTAACAGCATCACAGCAGCAGCAGTACACAGGCTCTGTGAGGGGCCCAATGTGACCCCTTCGTAACCGTTGGCCTCTCTGATAAGCCCAATCTCCCCAGCCAACCAATGAGTTGACCCCAAGCTTTGAGGACGATACAGAAAGCATTTGATAGCTTCAGAGAGGTCAATAAATCAAATCTCTGCTCACTGACCTGATGGGGGCCCTCATGGGGGGTTCATGGTTCAGGGACAAGACTTGGCCACAGGCAACAAGGAGAAAAGAGGGCATGAGAAAGAGGTTTTGAATGGGCTTGGGGCATGCATGTTACACCAGTACAGCCAATTATTGGTATATAATTACCATCACAGTCAGCCACACTTGTGTCTGCACAGATGAGTCATACCTGATGAGTATTGACTTTTACAGCCAATGAGCTCAAGCCAATCTCTGACAGTAGCCGCAGGCAGTTTGACAGGTTTAGGTTCAAGGTCATATGTGTGAATGGAAAAGAGAAAAATTGGCAAGATCGGCTGCTCTTAGTTTTCTTTTTAAGTTGTTCCTAATAGGGTTGTCAAAAGTATCCATAGTCAAAAAAGTATCTGAAGCTTCTTATCATAGTTACAGTTTTTTATTATAAATATTTAACCGGTGGTTCTGTTAATTTTTACATGTTGCATTTTTCTTGTTAATAAAAATATTTCTGTTAAATTTTGGGGTCTTTGTTTTTATCCTTGTGGTATCGAAAATGGTATCGAGTATCGAATATTTTCCTGAGTATCGGTATCGAGTTGAAAATTTTAGTATCCTGACAACCCTAGTTCCTAATATAGCAAAACAGATTATTTTTTAGGACAAATCATTGCTGCAAAATCATGTAAAGCTAAATTTGTCAACTTGATTTTCTTTTTCAGATACACAGCTACAGTTGGTAACTGTTATAGAAATATTTGTCATATTTGTTGAAACCACCACCGTATCCTGACAGAACTACATTTGATGGATAATCTGTGGAGAAAAAAATGTGTTTTTATCTGTATCGTCCTAGTATTCCTGATAGCATTTACAAGAATTCACCTCATCTAAACAAAAACAACCAATCGGAGCAAAATAGTCTTGAACACAGCTGTCAATCATGTCCATGACTGCTGCTGATCTGTGGTCACACTGTCTATCTACGCAGCTCTGACCAAACAGTCAATCAGTTTTTTGGGGGGAAATCAACTCCTCGGCCCTTCAGAACACAGAACAACATAATCCAGTGTCAGAGTGACTGACGGATTAAGCGGCTGCAGACTGAATGTATCACTGCAGACAACAGAAACACAACAGATCTATAGAAATATCTAAATTTGGTTCATATGCCATCTGTAATAAACAAGTTGTTAGTGCCGTTGCTGCAGGCCAACAGTTTGATCTATCTGTGTCTAAGGCGGACTTGGAAATATAAACACTGACAAAACCATGACTCAGACATAATAATCTCATCTATATGATGGCATTTGATTCTTTTTTTTTATTGCTCAGGCTTCTCCCTGCAAGCCATGCAGTCATTTATAATTCACTATGTGAAGTAAGCTCGGACTGATTTATGTAAAAGTGAATGGGGGATAGGTTGTGATTGAGTTTTTATGCAACTGTGTAAAAGCTATTAGATAGCTACACACACACACACACACACACATAAAGAGAAAGAAGTGAAAGGCCATGTAATAGGACTCCTGCTGGGAAGGAGATTGGTCTAGCTCAGCTCTACTGTGCTGCCTCTCGTTCCAACCTCCCTAAGGCTTTTGCCCCAGTGTGAACACACTGCACCACCTGATTGACATGCAGTGTTTTTCCCAAGCATAATGAATGCAACAATCATAAATCAATTTTATACAGATTGACATCAAGCCATGGATTAGAGTTCCTGATGCCGTCTCTGCAAACCGCTTGATGTCATCAGTGAGACAGATGAAATGTTTAGGGTAGAAATGCTTCATAATTGGATGCGGAGTCAAAAGAATGTTGCAAAGACGCTCATTGAGAGGAGCTGCTGAGATGGATTTGTGTAAAGAGATGCAAAGTACTGCTGAATATTCATATCAGTTAATTGATGAGGACTCCGACTGCAGCTGATGTCTACAAAACTTCATCTCAGGAATGTTTAAGCTCTGACCACGTCTGCCCCGACGGCCCATCTTGCATTTCAGTTCTATGGAAGAAATAAGTGGATGGTGGAGTGCCTCTTGAGAGTGTTGCTGGGAATTCTGTGGCTTCTCATAAAATGTAGCGCTTGACTTTCTTCTGCAAAACAGTTTTGTAAGTGCTGAGTGGATATGTTAAAGTTAAACTGTGCTGAAACACAAACAATATTTCAGTCAATACTTTCTCTGGTTATTTAACCCTCTGGAGTCACCAATCACGCCAACAATATCAAGTCATATCACTTCTTTATGATGTCATGGTGGAAAAACGAAGCAGTGTGTTTCCCTGCCATCAACTTCCATCTAAAAAAACGGCTTAAAACTCCATGCCAGTTTTTGTTTGATGATGATAGTCCAAGTAAAACCAGAGATAAGGTCAAATATATTTGGTATAAACATATAGAACTAGATGTTCTCCTCATTTTGGGTCTTATATGCAACTTGTGTCCTCATTTGCAACATTTCGTTGTGTTTCTTTGGGTTCAAAATGTTGATATAGTAAGTCGAAGTGAAAAAATAATTATCAGGTCATAAAGGTGAGGTTGTGCTGATAAAAAAGATACCAACATGACGTGGTAAACATTTTTTTAAGTGTTATGTACAGGCAGAATGAAAAGGATTCAAAAACGGCCATAATAGCCCCAGACTCCAGAGGGTTAATGTTACATCACTTCAGGTGTCAATCACCTCAACATAATGTAATAAATAGAAATTCTAGTCCATTGTGCTACTGTACATATTGTATTTTAGTTATAGAAAAAATGGATAAGCAAACCAGACAGTTTGAAGAAAGAGATATTGTATCAAAGTCTGGAGGCCTTGAGAAGTCTCCCATGGCAGATGGATAAACCATAAATGGCTGCTGTTTTACATTACCAACACAATACAACGCAAACATATCAGACGGCTAAGATTACATTTTTTTCCTTTAATGTACTGAACAAAACATTCATATTGCAATTATCTGAAAAATATCGATGGCAATTATATTTCACCTCAGTTCACTTAACTGGTTATTTTATCTCTGCGTGTCATCTGAGCCGTCAACAAATATGAAATCGAGCCTGAACACATTCCGCATGAACATCAGTTTCTTTTCCATTAAATTGAACTTTGCCATTAAATGTGACTCTGTGATGCAGAGTAGTTGTATAAAGAAGAAATAAATAGTAGTGGAAGAATGGATGGAAATGCATTGTCACATGGATTTTATTGTCCCAGGAATAACAAGTTTGTATGAAAGGTAGCACTTGCCTGTTTAAACCAGTAAATTTGGATTCCGATCCAAAAGAACATGCCAGTATAAGCTCGATATACTACCTTTAAGGAGGAATGATTCAGCAATAACTTAGATCTTTTGAAAAAATGTGAATACAGCTTAAATATTGGGTTACATCCTGAGTTAGGGCTGGGCGATATGGACCAAAAGCCATATCCTGATATATTTAGGCTGAATATCAATATATGATATATATCCTGATATTTTTATCGCAAAGTGAGAGCAAATGTCCAGTCAAAGCCAAATATGACATGTCACAAGTGGTTTTATTGAAACTGTTTATTTAAGTGGACTTAAATACTGTATAACAACAGGAGTACCTTTTTAAAAAAAATCAAAGCTCCATAAAGTGCACATTTAAATAAAAAAATATCTTAAATAAAAATAGCCTATCTTTTCCTGAAATAAATATATTTATATGAGAAAAGAATAACGAACATTACAAAAGAACTAAATATGATAAACCCTTGTAAGGGCAGCATTTATATATAAAGAAAGACATTTCTTTTTAACTATGTGGTCTAATTCGGTATCACATTTAAAAATATCTCAATATATTTTTTATATTGATATATATCGCCCAGCCCTACTCTGAGCTAGACTTTGTTGGAGGCTTTGGTATCAATCTGCAGATCAGTCTTCACAGCCTCAGCTTAGTGTGGGACTTTCCTCTGATGGGACACAATGATATTAACAAGGTCCAAGTAAAGCGGTGTGAAGAGAGAGAGAAGCCATGTTAACAATGCACTTGTTTAAAAAAAAACTCCTGCTCTTAATTCCATCATGATATGACTCACTGTGGCAAAAATTGACAAAATAAATTCAAGGCACACAGCTTAAGAAATGTCCCTTTCCCCTGCTTTAAATATTCATTACCTCTTCAAAAAAGATCCTTTTTTTTTTCTTCTTTTCTTTTGTCTGATCAGAAGTTGCTCCCTGTCTTGAATTATGCAGCCGGGCATGTCTGAAAGGAGAGAAGCATGGTTGAGGGGTGGAAAAAAAAGATTGTGAGGAAGAGAAAGGCAGAGACAAGGTAGATAGAGGTTAGAGACAGAAGTCAGCCAGGGAAACGTGACAAGCATGACCTCAGCGGTCACATCCTTCATCCGCTCTCTGGAACCTTGAGACACTGGAAGACTGCAGGACTACAGGAAGCACCTGGGTCTGCTGCCACCTCGGCAGGCCAGTGGAGCAGTGGAGGAGGAGGTGACCAGCAATGCATGACAATTATCCTCACAGAAACCTGCTGCTATTGCCTTCTGCAGCTGATCCTGACAAACACAAAGGACTCAAGAAGAGTGTTAATGTTAATGACTTAATAGTGAAGTGTATACACAGTGCCTGGAGGAGTTAATAGTTCGGTGCCTTGCTCGAAGGCTGCCCTGCTGTTAGTCTACACCAGGGGTTCCAGAGTTCCAGAGCCTCATGTGGCTTTTTAGGCCGCCTGCAGGGGCTCCCCGTGGCTGAGACATAAAAAATGATATACATATTTTTACATTAAAATGTTCATTTATCAATGGTGTAGACCAAAAGCTATTTGTATTCCTCAATTGTAACATTGTATAGCCTTTTTACAGCATATAAAAAAATGTTTTGACATTTAAGTCAACTAAAATGTGCTTCATAGCTTACGAAAGTCTCCAGCCCGGCGCCTTAACCGTTTTGCCAACTTTGAGTTTAGTTTTGAGTTCCCAGAGATAGACTTGTTTTCAAAATCATATTAATAAATGCTCAATATGACTATTAATAATGTTGGTAGGCTCATTTAGACTTATTGTGCAGTTTAATTTTCATTTTAGGCTCAATATAAGGTTTGCGGCTCCATTCCGTGATTTTCTCTTTTTTTGGCCAACGGTGGCTCTTTAGTTCATAAAGGTTGCCCACCCCTGGTCTACACTCTGTACTTGGTTTCGTGCGGGGACTTGATCCAGCTACCCTTTGGTTCCCAACCCAAGTCCCCATGGACCATGAACCATGAACCACTGCCACCATAACCTCATTCTGCTGTTATGAGTCAGCCTGGATAACTAAGAGGATTGGCTGTGTGACTGAAATGATGTGACATTCACAATGCAAAAACAACAGCTCTGAGGGACAAAATGCAAATAACCTGGACAGAGAGGACAGATGGTTTGAGGCAGGTGTAAAGGTGTGTTAAGAATGGAGGAAAAGCAAATTAGAAGGTACAGTGATGCATACAAAGTGAATAGAAGGGGGACTACAAACATACAAATTCCATTTCGTCTGATAAAGTTGCATTTTGCTGAACTATTTTAATCTATTTATTGCATCACAAATAATTACAAAATGATTTTGATACTTGTCATTCACACTTTGCACCCTGCGTTTTCTGCATTGTCTGAAGTCCTCCAAAGTAAAGCTAACTGCTAACTGCTAATAACTGTAGCTATGGTCAGTAAGCCGTGCTGCCAAGACTGCACAGAGCACCAAGGGAGTTTTGGTGTTTACACCACAAGTGCAGGAGCTTTGGACCACTAGGAGGAGGAGGTTTTCAGGTTCCAGAGTGCCGGTGGGAAGTGTTGATGCCCATTTCGTGCAAGAACCTGTGCAGGGCGAGCAGAAAACAGTTCAGCAGCTTCTAGGGACAGCATAGCAGAGGCAAATAGACCGGAGGAAAATAAGAAGGGAAAAAGAAAAAAAGCAAGGATAAAAGTAAATCTAAAACTGGACAGACATCAAGGTGGACTTCTTGCTGTTGTGCTTGTAAAGAATATTAGCTGGCTTGCTTCGTCTTGTGTTGTTGCACTTGCTCGCTTGGTGGTATAGGTTTTGATCATGAGTAATGTAATCAGAACAAAAGATTTGAGCGTACAGTAGTTATCCATAGACACATACCAGTGAAATTTCTGTACCATAAACATTTAATACTAGGGCTGGGACTTTAACTTTAATTAATTACACAAAAATGAACGCGTTAAAAAAATTGACGCATTTTAATCACACTTATTTTTGCACCGCGGAACGTTTCTCACTGGATGAGTTTCAGGCGGACTGATTATACTGGAGCACCAGTTGATGAGTTCAGACAACAACAAACCACAGTGAACATGAAGGAAGAAGCTGATGAGACCTTTGGTTGGCCCCGTGGATGATGGGACATTTAGTGACTAAAAACCAACGGATGGAAGCGTCGATAAGAGCATGGTTGTGTTGCTATGCAACAAGGAATTCACATATCACCGCAGCACATCCAGCCTCAAGTATCACCTCAATGCAAAACATATAGCAGCTAGCGGCTAGTGTGGTAGCTAGCATGGATTGTGTTTTCCTTAAAAAACCAAAGTATTATAGTTTACAGAAGGTCTACCTCCTGTGTAATGTACTATATTTCTAAATATGCTATTGCTACACTTAATGGCAAAAATTGCACTGGTCTGTTGGACTTGAACAAAAATAAACAATATTTTTGTTGCTTAAGCTTATGTATTCAGTCATTATTCAATGGTATACTAAAAATCCATGTGAAAAAAAATTACTTCTCACTGTTCTCAGGTCAAATATTTATATGCGATTAAAATGCGATTAATTTCGATTAATTAATTACAAAGCCTCCAATCAATTAGATTAATGTTTTTAATCAAGTCCCGGTCCTATTTAATACACATAAAGTCAAATTAATATTTTGAACACCAGGATTTTATACAGTTAGCGCTTAAATATGTATATTTTTTGGTTTATAATGGCATCCTCTGCTGGTCCAAGACTTTAAAATGGCAACAAAAAATCTTGCTGGCACCACAGACAGAAACCTTCTTTAAGCCCACCCAAAGCCCCCAACCCCACTCATGAACCCCACACATGGCCACACTCACACAAATCCACAAAGTCAAACACACATACGCAGCCTGTTAAGCCTGTGTGTTTCCCTCAGTATTAAATGGGACTTAGTACACAGAATAATGGCGTCCTGGCTTCTTAGACAAGACTAATCCACTTTCATGCCATGGCACTCTGACGTGTCAAGCCTTGTTCGTCGTCCCTGCCTCATTAATGAATGGAAACATCAATTAATCTCCTTATTAATGATTCATGGACTCTATATGCTAATTCCTCTCTCTTGTGTCAGGAAATCCTTGCGGCCAAAGTCGACATGTTAAGATTACATACAGTACAAGGATATGTACTCTTTAAGTGCTGCATTTCATCATTTCACCTACAGTATGAGTGCTCTGCTGCACTTAACTATGCAGTATGCTGTGGTTCACACCTTGTCACATGGACAACATGTTCCTGCACAAAGGCTTCTGTGAATTTCATATTACTGTATGTTTTATAAATTCACTTGTGTTGTCAGTTTGGCTCTCAAGCGCATGTACATCATGTTTACTATGTGAGCACCCTGTGATGTACTCATGCTATCAGCGACGGGTTTCTATAACAAGTTCCCAAGACAATACCGTAGATGCTGAGATGTACATGTGTATTGGGCCCCTTCCCCCACTTGCGTAACTGAGGGGTAATATTTGAAAAATCATCGTCGTTTGACTCCCATGTTAAGCAGCTGTCTAGCTCCTGCTTATTCCTCCTGAGAAATATCAGCAAACTGAGAACAGTAATATCAAAAGCTGAACTTGAGATGCTTATACACACTGCAAAAACTGAAATCGAAGTAAGATTAAATATCTTAGATCGAGGGGATATATGCTTATTTTTTGTCTGATAAGATCATTCTTCTTAGTCAGCATCTTTTATGTTCGACTGTTTCACTTGTTTTAAGTCTTTTGGTCCTTAATTATGTAAATGAGATATTACAGCTTGTTACTGAGATTTTATGACCTATACTGAGTAAATACATGCTTGAAACTAGAATATCAAAAGTTACAAAGCTGTTTCATCAACACTTACAAGTATAAAACTGCTATTTCAAAGTAATAATTTCTTATTTCAAGCATAACTAAGAAATCATAATCATAATCATAATCATGATCATAACTAACAAAATGTTACCTCTTCACATACTTAAAACAAGCAGCCAGATGGAAATCTTTGTAGCTATATCAAGAAAATTCACTAGTTTTTAGTCTGACTTTGCTGGTTTCAAGAAATATAATGTGCCTATGCATATCATTATGTCAAGATGATGGCTCTAGCTACTTAATTCAAGAATATTTTTCAACATATTGAGAAAATAGGCCACGTGTATTTCATTAGAATCAAGAAAAAGTAACTTGTTATTAGTTAGAATACAGTATTTCTAAGGTATTTTGGGTTCATTAAGAGTATATTTTTACTTGTTTTGGAAAGTCTTGACAAGTCAAATGTTCTTGTTCCATTGGCAGATAATTTTGCTATTTTTAAGCAAAATACACCTCGTTTTTGTACTTTTTTTCCCTATTTTTGTGAGGTGGCTTTTTACAGTGCATGCCTTTATCTTATCCCGTATCCACTACTGGAACTCACTTTTTTGCTCACTCAGTATGTCCGCTTTAAACCGTCTAAAGTCAGTCCAAAAGGCTGCAGCAAGGCTCCTCATGAGGACAAACAGACGATCTCACATCACCCCGGTACTCAGATCTCTTCACTGGCTCCCTGTTACATACAGGATCCAGTTTAAGATTCTCACTCTGACCTACAGAGCGCTGCACGACCTGGCCCCGGCATACGTAACTGAGCTACTTCACCCATATCCCTCTGCTCGCTCCTCCGATCAAACACCTTCAATTTACTGTCTGTCCTTTAAGACTCGGGGTGATGGAGCCTTTGAATCAGTAGCTCCCAAACTATGTAACGCTTTGCCTGCACCCTGACGGTCTGCAGTATCTGTGGATACTTTTAAATGTCAGATTAAGACATATCTGTTTAGACAGGCGTTTAGTGACTGTATGTACCTGGTCAACTAGACGTCCAGGCTTTAATTATGTTTGCCTGTTTGGTTTTTTATACCCTTGTAAAGCACTTTGTCGTTTTTTTCCCTGTGAAAAGCGCTTTATAAATAAAATTTACTTACTGACTGACTGACTGACTGACTGACTTACTTACTTACTTACACAATTCAGCATTCATCAGAAACCCATTTATCTTTTTAAATACAGCAAAATAATATACTAGTATAGTATAATATAATATGTGGCATGGTGACCTATATAATATTGAAGATATTCACGTAAAACAATAATAAATGACATAAAGTTAGGAGGATTATGAAAATATCAAATAATATTTCTAGGATTTGTTCCTCCTCTTGACATTCATCTTATAGTTACCTGTATATCTTTCTCTGTGGTGCACTGTGCTCAACGCTTTTCATAGCTATTTATTTGTGTTTCAGATAATAAGAAAAAAAACAGTATTGCAATAATTAACAAGGTAAATGGCTGATTAGTTGAGCTGCCATATAAACAATGTGGGAACATATTCTTAGATCAGCTTTGGAATTCAAGTAAACATTACCTGATTAAGATTAGTTGTTAGTGCACAGTATTACAGACGCATTTTTTAATTAAATGTTTTTGTTAAATGCAGAAATAAGAAAAAGACTAACAGCACCATTGTGAAAGAATGAAAGACCAATGCAATAAATCCAAACACCAGCAAAGTCCCTTCCTTTCCTCTCTTATTCTGTGATGCTAATCAGATTCCTGCAGGCTACCTCCCATCTTTCTGCATACTAACCAGATTATCACACACATCATGTTAAATTTGGGAAATCAGGTTAGTGGGAACCATGTAAATACTTTCATCAAACAATTACCTAATCTCATTATTCACTGTAATCATTGTTGTGTACAGTTTGTACAGTATGTAAATGTGAGGCTTATCTTCCAAAAAAAGGTGCATCACACATGTGAGCATCACACACATACTGACAGGTTATATGGTCTCCTTATCATCAATATATGCACACATCCAGAGCAGGCCAGCATGAGATATCACACAGGATGTAACTGAGATTATCCTGCTGACTCCAGATATGTTGGATTAGTGTGAGATTGGAGGTCCCGACATCAGTGACGGAGTCTATTTGTATTCATTTGCCCATTAATGAAATGTCCATTGACATGCACTGCAAATGTGTTCAAGCTTTGATTCATTATAGAGTCTTCATAAAGTCAACTTCTGCATGTCACTGGTGGGGCCACTGCAGCCATTGACTCAATTCAATTCAATTCAATTGGCTTTATTGGCATGACGTAACAATGTATATATTGCCAAAGCAAGCATCAGAAAAAAGATAACAAGATAAGGAAAGAAATATTTACAATAAATTATTATAATTCTGTTATTCATTTTAAAAGAAAAGAAAAACTAATAACAATAAAAGAAAGCAATATTTACAATCATTGAAAAATCAAAATCAACATATAATTTATACAATCTAACTGTCCCAGCAAAAAAAGAAGTAAAAATAAAATAAATAAAAACAAAACAACCAACAGCTGTGTGTCACTCACTCACTTGACTCTTGGAATCAATCACACATGAAGGCCCAACTGGATATTTAGTGAAAATATCATATACGAGTCATATCAGATCAGTGTAGTGCAACTCGTGTGCAACAGTGGTGTTATGATTGCAGTGTACTGGAAACCAATGTTGGATTGTTGGAGGAATTTATGTCAGATGGAATTATAATCATCTTGAACCTCAGACAAGCAAAACAGGGCAGGTGACTTTTGAAAGAAGCCTTTGTGATAGATTAATGTGTTTAATAGGGCTGCAACTAACGATTATTTTCATTATCGATTAATCTGTCGATTATTGAAACCATTAATCGATTGTTTTTTTGGTCAATAAAATGTTAAAAAATATCATTGTTTTCCAAACCACAAGATGACGTCCTCAAATCTCTTGTTTTATCCACAAACCAAAGAGTTATTAGCTTTATGGTCATAAAGGACGTATTGTCTTTTTAAAAAAACCCGCTCAAACCAATTATTCGATTATCAAAATAGTTGACGATTAATTTAATAAGCGATTATTGTTCGATTAATCGAATAATTGTTGCAGCTCCAGTGTTTAAATACACTGAATGTGTTTCCTTAGGAGAATTATCAATCAAAATGTATAAGACTTGGCCAGTTGTGGCATCATTTCAAAGAATTCTGAAAAAGTATGAAAACATAGTAAGCGTGCATCTCAATGGCATGCTGCCATTTAGATGCAGAGAAATGCATTGGATTTGAGCTCTAAGCAGGAGGAACAGGAGCCCTTTAGTTTGCCAAGTAGGATACAGCAGATGCACAAGGAATTTGACCTGGTTAATTGGGGCTGGCACATTTGAGAGAGTTACGTAATACAGGATTGACACACTAACTGAGGGGAAGAAAAATATGAGCTCATGTGTAGTACAGTACGGATGAATCACATTCTGTGACAGAAGCTTGTAAGTAAACACAAGATTCAGGTATGGATACGCTGGATCCCCCAGGGGACGCAAACCTGCACCTTTTTTTAGGAGATTATCAAGAGCGTGCACGCACATGCACACACACACACACACACACACACACACACACACACACACACATTCATGCACTGAGACAGAAGACAGTCTTTCTTGCCTCACAGTCGATGAGCAGAGTTGAAGTGCAAGTGAAGAGAAGAGGAAACAGTTTGCAGCTCTGTTGCTTGGCCTGTTTCTCTGCCATTTGCATGCAAATAACAACCTGACACTTGTGCATAGCCCCCCTGGTTGTATAGCATAATCCCCTTCTACTGGAGGATTTACAAATACACACATCATGCACACACATGCACACACAAAGAAAGGATTTTCATGATCTGCATCTCTGTAACGTGATCTCTTCTGCGGGGGTCACATGATGCCCCCTTGATCATCCCATTGGCTGGCCGTGTTTGGCCTCCCCGGGCCCGAGCAGGGAAGTCCTTTAATGTTTCTCGCCTGTGTGGCAGGATAAGGGATGAAGCCACTGGCAAACATGCTTCTCTGTGTCGATGATATGGGTTTGACCCAATAAAATATGCATGTGCGATTTATGTTTGTGGGATAAATGCATGTGTGATGTGATAATAGGATAAAGCAGATGATATTTAGCTTATGTGACATAGGCATTGCTGCATGATATGATAAGGTATACAACATTACACTGAAGCTGGCGCTGTATGCATTGTGCAGTTTTGGTGTGTGATGTGCCTTGTTTCTTTCAAAGCAAGTCAAGCTCAAATGCCTTCATGTCATTCATCCAAATACATGTGTATGAAATGTTATTCCTCTCTGGAGCCGAGGTGCAAAAGCATCACACGGATATGCACAGACACAACAAACAACATGTCTGCAGGTCCCTGAGAGGCCTCTGTGGGTGTGACTGCAGAGAAAATAATACATTTTATGCAGCAAAATACAAAGAAATACATGCAGAACAAAGAAGAGGATGTTTAAAACATTTTGTGTTCCGTCAAAAATAAATGCAATTTAGTTTTTTCATGAAAAACTAAAATTGTTTTTGACTTCATCACACAGCATAAATTATAAGACACACAACAAAGCAAAAAGTTGAAAAAAGCAAAAAATTTAGAATATTAAAAGGACATCAGCAAATGGGTGCAAAATGTAGGCAGAGAAAAGGCTTACGGAGGTCATAAAGGCAGTATTCCAATTAGATTTTGCTTGAATTACAAGCTGTGTACATTTTGGTGGCTCTTATTTTTCTATAGTGCCATCCTGAGGGTAACGTTTGGGGGCAAAGGTTGGCTCTCTCTGCTCTGTTTACAACCTCCTGTAGAAGATCCTTCTCATACAACAGTTTTTAACATCTTATGAAAAGTTAGGCACCATTTTTGTGTATTTTGCTACAAACGTCCAACCTGAGCAATCACTGAGCTAAACCTGTGAAATGTAACAGAACTAAAGGTTTAGGTCATTATTGTGGTTTAGATTAAAATGAATTAATTTAAGTGGTGTAACCAGGACATGAACAGTGGCCTCCTGGATAAAAGTCCTGTATTTATTTGACCCATCCATCTATCCCAAACTCTCCCACGGAGACTTTGGTGCTCTGTTTACCAGTGTCAACTAACTTCATTCTTAGAGGGATCTCTGCAGATCCTGGTTTATTAGAAGATATATACAAATTATCATGCATGAACATTTAACTGTGCAAGATCATGAGGTTTGTGCAAAAAGAGATGCAGAATTTAGCACAAAGCACAATTGAGAGACCTAGAGAAGAGCTAAAACGTTGGGGGTCATTTATGGGCTGCACAACTAATCAAATTTTAATCGTGTTCACAATTTTGGCCGCCATGATTAAATTAACCTGATCGTCGGCAATATTTCCACTTTAAAATGCGGCTCTCCTGCATATCTAATCAAGCACTTTCTACACCAGGAGTGCACCAACCACCAGGGGGCTGTTTTTCTCCCCTGAAAAAAGCCTGGTTGCTGACTGGATAGACCGTAAGCAGGATGTGACGTAGTATTCCACACCACAACAACACACGCCATTTCTAAAAGCCGGTGAAGCAATGTTACCAATTTAGCAACTTTGTTGCTATGTTTAGTGACTTTTCAGACCCCCTTACTGACTATTTTTCAAAAAAGCGACTCGCAACAAATCCAGCGACTTTTTCTGGTGTTACTGGAAAAAGCGTTGAATCAGCACAGTCCTCCTGCAGCAGTCTTTCCCAGCTGCAGACTCAGAGGGGATGTTAACCCCTTAGCGTCCAGTCTACAAATTGCTAACAGGCTAACAGTTAGCTCTGTAGCAGTACAGTGTGTATGCGCTGCTGCTGCAAGAGGTGTTCACTTAGCGATGTCTGTTTGTTTACAACAAGCACCAGACACTCTGTGCACACACTAAAAACTGTTCCTGTTGTTTGTTTAAAAGTAGTGCAATAAAAATGCAGACGTTTTCCCTAACATGATTAATAATCCTGATTACAATATTGATCAAAATAATCGTGATTATAATTTTGGCCATAATCGTGCAGCCCTAGGGTCATTTGCTACAAGTCAAAGGACTTAAACTCTTTTCTTGATTTTCAGCCCTGAGCCTGATAACTGAAGAGCACAAATTCAACATAATACCCAGAGAGGCACTCCTTGAACATTTGTCCATATAAATAATAAAGTATGTCTCTTTTCTGAGCCAGGGTGCCCAAAAGCATTTAGCTTAGGGATCAGTACAGTTCATCAATGGAGATGGGAAGATTTACAGAATATGGGACTTGTGGGAAAACAAGCTGTGAGCCTTTTTGAACATTTTCTTGGTGAATATAATGCAGTGCCATATGCCCACTGTTTCTCACTCCGAATGCATTATTTCCCTTTCAAGTAAATTAATTTTATGAGCTAAATATTCTTAATTATTTACCCATTATTTAATTCATTATAGACCTAAAACAATAAATTGATTCATAATCAATAGCCATTATGAAAGATTAACAGATAAGTAATTTATTTGTTAACTTTCTTTATTTGGAAATTTATTTATTCAGTCTGTTTCATGCTGTTAAAACATTACATTTTTAAGCACTGACAGCTAATCAACAGCAAGAAAAGGATGTTTCTTCTTTAATTTGGCAAAATAACGACATTTTTCGCTCCTTTGTTACAGAAACAACTACATTCAAATTACATGTATCTTCTTTCACACACATTCGCTCTCTGGATTTCCATTTTCAGATGTGCCTTCTTACATTACAGACATGCTTCTCTGATCACACTTTAGGCTACAACTGAATTAAATGCCAGTGCATTTATAGTTCCTTGCTTTTTTTATGCAAAACACCAGCTCATCAGAGATGATGTGTGACCGTCTCTCAGTGCTGAGGTGAATATCTTTGAATGTAAATATTGTACGCGTTTGAATAATTCATGACTGCCTTTGTGTCATTACCTCACCTGAAACCTGCAAATTTATACTATTACTCCAAGTGGCATCACATATAATAGAATGTCACAGTTCTCTATAACTGTTGTTCAGTGATGCTGCTGATGTCGGTGGTGGTAATAAGCCGAAGAGGGAAGTTTCAGCTCACAACATCTCTGGATAAATTATCTGGTGACATTTAAAATGTTTGTACACAGATTTCAGAGCATATTGGTTGTCTGCACACAGCTCTCAACATGGTGGTGCTAAAAACGGAAGGAAGACGTCATCAGCGATAACCGTTGTATATGAGCATGTGCATTACAAGTTGTTGTTCTTTATAGTCAACAAAGAACAGAGAAAATTTGATTAAAACCAGGCGGAAACCTCCTGCTCTGAGCAGTGAAGCAACCCGGAGTTCCTTCAGCCCGCATTCTTTCAAAATTCCAACAGGGTTCGTCACTCTCAGTTGCAAAAGCACTCCGGTCCTATCTATCTCAATACAAAATGAGACGACTTCTCACTTGTTTATTACCTCAGAAAAAATTACTGTGGCAACATTATGGTCACAATCTCTAGTTTCAAGTCATACACTGAAAAAAAACATGAAGCTTACCAAGTATTTTCTTCTTATATCTTGCAAATGTATCTTAATTATCTTGTTTTGAGTATAATTTACCTACTGACCATAGCTTCATGTGCTTATTTTAAGAACACGTGTCTTTTTGTAACAAAAATGAGTGAATAACCTCTTCACAGGGATTTCAGTCTTGTGTAAAGACTTCTTTTTAGGATTGACATTTTGAGTTTTTTCATACTTTTTAATCTACTCAACTGTTAAAATCTGGTGAGTTTTTACCTAAAATATTGGTTCCAATTGAGCGTTTTAGTTGCATGTAGTTTAAATGCTATTTAAAAAGCTATTTGCTATTTCTACCACCAGTATCTACCCACAGATACTGAAATGAGAAAAAAACTTGCTAGTTTCGAGTATTGCTGGCTTATTTTATTGTTACTACAGTTTGGCTTTTCAAGTATTTTGGACTTATTTTAAGACATCATTGTTTTTTCCAGTGCCGAGATATTTTTACTTACTTAAACAGCTCTTACAAAGAAACATTTACTTACTGCTCTTGCGGATTATTTTACTTGTTTTAAGCATGTATTTGCTTAATTCTAGTTATTTATTTCTCTAAAACAGACAATAAAGAAGGGTATGATTTGGGGCGTGGCTACCTGTGATTGACAGGTCGCTAACAGTGAGCTGTCATCAGGATAGAGGCAGAGTAATGCGTATCCACGGCAACGTGGACATCGAAACAATCATGAACTCGTTTGTCGATATCCATGTTTTCGTCTCAGAACATTGACCCTTTCACCGTGTGTTTTCCCTTCAGGAAGGTTTATTTGAACATTTTGTTAATTTAAAAACGTCTTGTTTATTGATCGGTCGTACTAAAAGACGCTCCTAGGGTCACTGTTCAATTTTTCCGGTAAGAACGTACATTTTGTTTTCGCTTTCAGAGTTTTTTTTAGATACACCCGTCCTTGGTGTCCAGTCCAAATATAGTCTCTCTCGGTTTCATCTTTACATAGTAATCAGTTATTTATTGCTATATAAATGTTCTGAATGTCATGTAGAGCATTTCAAATTACACTGCAAACAAACTAAACACATCACTGGTTTGTAAATTACCAACACTAGTGAGAAATATCTTCTTCAGATATGAGAAGTGAAAGTTTCCCTCAGGAGCACTGAACACCTCATCAGTGCAGGACTGAATCCCAACAGAACAGCCTCTTGTGTTTTCCTTGAGTCTTTTTTTTATCTATGTTTCTTAATGTAAAGATAGTGTTATTTCTTTTCACCCTCCACGACGAAATATGCAGATCTATAAAAAAAATACAATAAACTGTAATAGCAAAGTATACACAAGAGGCCATGTTTGACAAATGTTTGCTCTTTCATGGCAAAAGGCACTTACACAGTGAAAAGAAACAATTTTTCAATGCCAGACCTATTCATTATGAGACAAAAACATTTCTATGACTATTTGTCAGAGTGAAATTATCCAAAATATTTTGCATAAAACGTTTGTGTTAGAGTTTGACATTTCCATTTAAATTTACTAAAAGCTTAATTTGCATGAAAATAGATTTTTTTGCCTTGACAAAACACTTAAATATAAATTTAAACTTAAAAAAACATTAATTAAATCCAGCTTACTCAGTTACATATAAGAAACTGAGCCTTGTCTTTTTTACTGTATATTAAAATCAAAGGACACTTAGTGGACTCCCACTGTCCAACACAGTGTGTGTGTGTGTGTGTGTGTGTGTGTGTGTGTGTGTGACAGCTCCTGTTAAAAGGAAAAGGCTTCAAGGTGGTAAGACAAGCGACCAGCAGACACTTTTCCAATATGTCACGTCTCTAAACACGCACACACTATTACACCGACGCACACAAACTGAATGTACACATACACAAACACACACACGCTCACGTACAAAGTGCGGGCGGGTAGGTGGTTACTATGGCAACCGTGTGAAGGTGGCTGGGGAGTTTTACTGCACTGTGGAGACAGGCAGAGACAGAGAGGGAAAGAATATGAGAGAATATGAAAGAAAAAAATATAGTTCCCCGAAGACCTTGTATTCCTCAACTTAGGTTCCAAACATCCACACAGAAACCGAGAAAGCAAAACAAAAGATAGAGAGAAGGCAAGAATGAAGCAAAAGCACCAATAAATCAGACCAATCTACATGGCTGATGTGGGAGTAAAAACACTGAATTATAAGGGAAGTGATTTATTTCAAGGCCCACTGCCTGATGGTGGAAATGGGTGAATTGAAAAGCCATTAGAGATGAAAACACCAAGGAGAGGTTGAATGGACCAATTACTGTGGGGGTTTACTGCTGGCTGCCATCGAATATAACCTTGATGGATGATAAGTTGGATCCAGTTCAATGAAAGCGTACAGAGTATCTGAGTTCTGGTGCTGTGTCAGGTGTTTGTGCGTACGGGGCAGATGAGGACTAAAAATGATCCTTAGCATGAGTAGCCCTTCTGGAGACTGGGTGACCATTTTATTGTGTTATTGACATTTGGGCTACTCCAATACCATCTACTTAGCTATAAAGGTAGAATATAATGAACTTAAAGATCCTCTTTGCTTAAAAAAGTGCTTTTTCTCCTAGTTATGTCTGACGTTGACTTGTATTTGTTCAAACTAGAGAGGTGCTCTCACATTCTGCCAGGGCATGGAGGGATTACTGAACAGGCTGATTATAAAAAGACACAAAACAACAACAACAAAAACAGAAAACCCACCACAAAGTCAGTGTAAAAGAGAAGTGGGCCTCAAACATACCCCAGGCAACAAGCTTTGGTGTGATTTCAAATATGTTTTTCTCATATTTCATACTGTAGCTTCACTTTATTTAAAAGAAAAGAAATGAAACCTGGTCAGTTAGTATGCACACAGCTTGCTTTATGTTCCACAGTAAGAGTTTCCTGGTGGATTAATTATTTTAAAAAATAAATAGGAATTAAAATAAAACAGCTCCAGGTTTAAATGTGTTCAAATGTTTGTGAGAAGCTTTGACAATCAAGAGCTGGCTGCCGAACAAAAAAACATTTTCAATCGGAAAAATTACAGTTTTCTATATCCTTGTCATGTTTTTCATGTTTAATTTTTGATTTAAAAACAATTGAAAACATCTTGCATGCATTACTGTTATATAAATGGTAGCTTTAAAGCATTGGATGCTTAACATGATCTGAATTTCTATGTTGTTTGGATGAATCTGGCACACCTTGTCTTAGCACAAATGCTCTTGCAGTAATATTTTGACACTGATTAATGTCTGTTTTCTTATTAAGTAGCTTCACTGTAATTAGCCACTTTTCAAAGTAGCTTCACTACTTTTCTCGAAGGTTTTCTAGCAAAACAGTGTGCACGACTTTGTCTCTGTGTGTCTGTTTATGTCTGGTGTGTACTTGTTTGTATGAGGACTTAGTGTCGATGCTGTCACACCCCGTGGCAAGCCTCGCTCTGTCATATCAACGCCAAACCTCCCAGCAGCTGGCGGCTCCTTCTCGCCGTCCAAATCCCACACACACACACACACACACACGCTCCCTCTCTCCTCCTCTGTTCCGTGATCTCTCTGCTCTCTCTATCCCATCATTCTATCAAACCTCCCTCTTATTCTGTTTGCCTGTGATATGTTTGGTTCCCGGTTGCTTAATTCAGTTATATGCGTACACACTGTGTCTGTATCGGTGCATGTGTGTGATCTCCATGTGTGGAAGTGAAGGAGAGTGGCAGAGGGCCTAAAGCTCCAGTCTGCCCATTAAGTTGATCAGGGAGTGGAAGCATGGTTATGGGGCTGTAATGTGAGAGCTCTGAACAGCTCTGATAAAACTGCTTCCCCACAACTCTCTGCACCCAAGAGCTGCTCTGGCCACGCTCTCTCTCTACCTCTCTCTACCTCTCTCTCTCTCTCTACCTCTCTCTCTCTCTCTACCTCTCTCTACCTCTCTCTACCTCTCTCTCTCTCTCTACCTCTCTCTCTTTTCTCTACCCCCTCTCTCTCTTTCTCTCTCTCTCCCTCCCTCCCTCTCTCTCTCTCTCTCTCTCTCTCAACCTCTCTCTCTCCGCCCTCTCTCTCTCTTTTTCTCTCTCTCTCCCTCCCTCTCGCTCTCTCTCTCTACCTCTCTCTCTCCCTCTCTCTCCCTCTCGCTCTCTCTCTCTACCTCTCTCTACCTCTCTCTCTCCCTCTCTCTCCCTCTCTCTCTCAACCCCTCTCTCTCCCCCCCTCTCTCTTCCTCCCCCCACTCTCTCTCCCCCCTCTCCCCCTCTCTCTCTCTCTACCCCTCTGTCTCTCTCTCTACCTCTCTCACTCTCCCCCGCTCTCTTTCCCTCTCTCTCTCTCCCCCCTCTCTCCCCCTCTACCTCTCTCTCTCTCTCTACCTCTCTCTCCCCCTCTCTCTCTCTCTCTCTCTCCCCCCTCTCCCCCCCTCATACAGATCTCCATACTCAGAAACCTCCACATCCTCCACCGTGTTGTTCTGACCTTGATGCTAAGTAAGATTGCTCTTTGTGGGAATTCTTTGCTCCTCAGTTGCTCAAGTTAATCACACGGCTTCCATCTTACTTACTGAGAAATTTATGTAAATCAAGTTGCAGTGCAAACACGCCCACCAAGGACCACCGTGCACCCAAATAGCACTACTCAATCTCCCTTTTTTTTGTTTGCACTTTTCACCCGACGTAAGACTATTTTACCACTGGGTTGAAAGCTTTTGTTTCACGCATAAATCCAGTGATTTAATCACAATATTTCCTCTATCATCAAGTGGTTAGAGTTTTGGATTGAGTAATGTCCCCGTTCTTGCCTGACATTCAAAGAGGCCTGCTTTTAACAGTCGGTGATATTATTATCTCTTTGCCACCTGGATCGCACTCCGAAGACAATTCACTTAATACAACTTACTGTACTGCAAGGAACAAGGAATGTGCAAAAGGTCTCAGTTTTGTTTCATGCATGTAAGGCATCAATCAAAGTATGTTATGGAGCTAAATGCTAATGAAGAAAAGGTACTCACAATGTCCAATAACTACCTTTTAAACCACGAAGGTTGGCATGAGAACTCCACAACAAGCTGACACACAAGAGGTCCTCATAGGTCATCATGAGAAGTATCCAAGAAATACTCAATCCAAGAGGGTCAGAAAGAGTTTTGTCAATATGTGTCACACCTGAGGGGATCCAAGCAGTGTGATGGCTCATAATTATTAGAAGATAGAAGTGTTTTCTGAAATGAGAAGGAGATTGCTGCTCATTTGCTGCCAGTGTTGGTGTTATATCTCTGTTGAGCTTTTTGTGGAACCACCACAGTTTGGGTTGGTTTTTATTATCCTGGGATTGATTTTTTCCTTGGCTAGGTTTAACATGGATGTCGTGTTGGGTTAAACATTTCTGAGCTGTAAAGACTTCTAGACATGCAATCTTCATATATTATCGCTTCATGAATTTGTTATTAACACTCACCTATTTTCACAAGTAAAAGCTTGTCATTTGAAGTTGTGTTTTTACCACCTTATGATTGGAACTCCAACAGTCTGTTTTCATCAAGATCTGCTTTGGTTTCCATCAACACTTAGGAAAAATATTTGGCTCTTTAGGTACTATAATTTCCACTAGTTGCTAACTAACTGTCTGCTATTTGCTGCTTGGAGACTGGTCTCTGCTCTGCAAACGACAATATATGGCGATTGTACAGGCAGCAAAATACGACTCATATTTACAATTTTCAGAAATCTTCCTTTTTTTAAATATGGGAGCCAATGAGGCTGTTGGTGCGTGTTGGTGGGGCATCTGTGCGTCCTACGCCCAAACTATAACTCTGACAGCTTTACCAGAGGATTGTGAGTGAGAAGACAAATTTTCCTACGTTTCTATGTATAAATTATTTCTGTAGAGTGGAATTTGGGGCCTGGAGCGCAGTTTTTTCTCTCCCTCTACACTCTGGCGATGATGTCACACACTGTGACACAAACATTCCGTGCAATACACACCCATTATAATCTCAGAATTTCTCCAAAAATGATCATGGTCATTGAACAGGGATTGATAAAAAATTATATGACCTATCGAAACGTGGATTAATACACCGATACACAAGACTTGTGTCTACTGTTTAAAGTTTAAATGGAGTCTCTAGCTGAAATTATGCCGGAGAAGTAGACGTTTAAAAATCTCCAATTATTGTTCTTTTTCGCTCATTTTTTTTTGGCCGTCCCATTCACTTTAATGCAAAATTTTGGGCAGTTTTTCGCAACGTATTCCATAGAGAAAAGTAATAGCACGCCGATCCCGATCAAACCACATGTTTTGATATATAATTTGTTTTTTAATTTTTGTCATTATAAGAAATCTTGATTGGTGTTGATGAGTAACATGTTAGACCACATGTCCACATATGCAGTAGAACTCCACGCTGAATCTGTATTTTGTTCTTAATGTGTGACCTTGGAGTTTGTATTGTGTGTGTGTGTGTGTGTGTGTGTGTGTGTGTGTGTGTGTGTGTGTGTGTGTGTGTGTGTGTGTGTTCTTCAGTCTGCTGGATATGAGCCCGGGATAAGATCTGCTCATTTATTATTCAATTAAAGATCGCTGAGGTCACGGCAGATCATTAGCCATGGAGGTTATTTCAAAGGAGGGAGACACACAAACACAAACCGAGAGACGGACAGAGAGGAAGGTAAACACAAGAAACGAAAGGCACAAAAAGATTGAGGAAGACGAAGACAAATGTATCGATTCACTGATTGATTTCCTGTTTCATTAGTTTGTCTGCTCTTATTTTGAAACTACAGTCCCTAATTACAGTATCAGGTTGTGCTTCCTGCTGAGACATCCACTGACCAGCTTTGCTGATGGCTTTTACTCATTGAACTGCAGACACTGGAAGAGATCTATTGGGAATGTATCAGAGGGGTTTGCAGTGCAATTTCTGAACAGAGCTTAAGTGATCTATGCTCTGTGAACAGATTGGGAAGAGCTCTCTAAGATAGAAATAACCTCGGCTCAGCAATAACAACAGCTCAAGCACACAATATTTCTTGTTGCACATCCAGCACATAATAAAATCTGAAGAAATTTCCAGAGCTGCAGCCTTTGAACGGCGACAATAGAAACTTTAATAGACCCGTGTGCTATTGATTTTCTCTGGCCATCAAATGTTGACTATGGAAAGAGATAAATAATGAAATGGCATACAATCGCATCCATTGACACCTAAAGTAACTGTAGATGAGCCTTTTTAAAGAGGTGCAGGAGGGAGCTCACTTTAGTTTCCATGGAAACAAGTATATATAATTCTATATAAGCGACGCACAAGACATGAAACATATGTGTTGAGACCTGTACTGGGTGTAAACTCTAAAGGTAAGAACAGCTCTGAGGTGAAAATAATATGTTGTTTTCTTTATTTATATATAATTTATGCATCTGAAAACAAGATAAAAACACTAAATCTGAGGAAAATGATCTTGCTGCATGCAGATAATTTCACTTGACAAGATTTCTAAACTTAAGATTGTTAAACACTTAAAATAAGAAATTAACTCTTAAAACAAGATAAATTGTCTAACACTTCTATATCTAAGGGTTGTTTTTTTTCTTATCTTGGTAAGAAACAAATAATTGCATCTGTACCTGTGCATCAGTGTACACTCATCAGACAGCAGGGTGTACCTAATAAAATGGCTGTCTGCTTCAAGGTTGGACGTGTTGTGCGTTCAGAGACGGTCTTCTGCAGACCTTGGTGGGGCTCAGTTGGTAGAACGTTCGTCCAGTAACCTGAGGGTTGGTGGTTTGATCCCTGACCATGGCAGCTACATGTCGAAGTATCCTTGAGCAAGATACTGAACTCCAAATGGCTCCCGATGCTGCGTTCATCAGTATGTGAATTAATTCCCAATGGTGGCACCAGTGTGCCCTGGTAGCCTCGGCCACCAGTATGAATGTGTATGTGAATGGGTGAATGAGCGTAGTGTGTAGTGTAAAGCGCTTTGGATGAAAGTGCTATATAAGTGCACCATTTACCATTTACCTTGGTTGTAACCAGTTGTTATCTGAGTTACTGTTGAACCAGTCCTCCTCTGACCTCTGGCATCAACAAGGAGATCTACCGCTCACTGGATATTTTCTCTTTTTCTGATCATAAACCATAAAAAATGGTTGTTAGATGAGACGTTTATGAAACACTCAGATGGACAAACATACCACGTTCAAAGTCACTTGAATCACCTTTCTTCTGCATTCTGATGCTCGCTTTGTCTTCACAATGTCTCCAAGGGTGATTCTCATGAACATGGTACAGCTCATGGCAAAAATCCACAAGCATTGAATACATATTTTCTTTCACCCTTTATAACATATACAATCTAAAGTCACTGTTTAATATGAACTTATAATCTATTTAAAACATTTTAATGTATTTGCTGACATTTTTCGAGACACTGTGAGCAAAATTCATTACTGTAACACATTTTTAAATAAAAAAAAACAACTAAAGGTTTTTTCTTTTTTTTATTTGGCAAGCACTTAGGTAATACTTTACAATAACCATCATTTATAAATGGTAAACAGATATATTATTAATGTTTAATCATCATTTATAAACTGTATATAGGCCATTAAAAATGGTAAATACATAATTTATTAATTTTTAACTAACTAAATCATTTATAAATGGCAAATAGATGGTATATTAATGTAAGTTCATAGTTACTTTACCATTAACAAACAATTGAATTATCATTAATAGTTTATTAATAGTTAATCATAACATTTTAACACCATATTAAGTATGTTAATGCTTTTAAAATTATTCATATACCTTTAAGAAAATGGTTGAAAACATTTAAAGATTAAATATGTATAGCACCTTGTAAATGCTTAATAATTGGTTTATAAACCATGTATAAATATTACTTCGTTGGTTATTGTAAAGCGTTACCAGCACTTAAATATGCTCAAGGGTAGCTGGTATCACCAAAATGTATTTTATTAAAATATACACACATTTTAATGCAAACAATTCTATCATTACATTCAATTTCCACTCAGATTTTGTTCTTTATACATTGTTAAAAACCAAATTCTTTATAATCTTCACAGACATAACTTAGACTGGCTTCATGAGAATGACCCACATGAGTTGCTGGCATTTGATTGGCTGATTAAATATTTGCATAGATAAGCAGTTGAACAGGTGTGATTAACAAAGTACCGGTAATTGTATATAACTTGTTCATAGAGCAGAATTAAACTGAGAAGGTAGCTGAGATTATTGCATCCTTAACGGTTTTTGTTTGATCTCCACAATGACTAATGGAAGCTATGACAACAGAAACACTGGCCTTGAGGCTGTTACAATGGCTCTGCCACCTGATTAGTCTGACAACAGCGAGGTGTGGAGGAACATATACATGTGGACTCATAAAGCTGAATTATTATGATGGCTGGGTTAATTGGGTAACACTTTACAATAACCATCATTTATAAATGGTAAACCGATAGTTTATTAATGTTTAATCATCATTATTAACCGTATATAGGCCATTTAGAATGGTAAATACATCATGTATTAATGTTTAACTAACAACATCATTTATAAATGGCAAATAAATGGTATATTAATGTAAGTTTAAAGTAACTTTAGCTACTGTTAACAAACAATTAAATTATAATTGCACTCATGTTTATGATTTTGAAATGATTCATATACTTTTAAGAAATTGGTTGAAAACATTTAAAGATTAAATATGTATAGCACCTTGTAAATGGTTAATAATTGGTCTATAACCCATCTATAAACATCACTTAGTTGGTTATTGTAAAGTGTTACCGTATTGTATTGTGTATATGAAAGAAAAGCAGAATTTTAAAGAATCCCAGGTAGGATCAGCAACCAGGTAGCAGTAAAGAGGCCAGGGTTTGAGAATGGTATAGATTTAGATTATTTATGTGCAAATTAGAACATGTGTTTAATAAGATAGGACAACTTTGGTCACTTTTCCCAGCTCGTAAATAAAAAAGCTGCGTGGCTGAAAAGACGGAGATGAATCGAAAACAACACCAAGGTTTTTTAGCGGAGGAGTTGTGTGTAATTGTACGTCCGTTGAGGTTAAGAGTCAAGTAAGAGAAAGAAAAAGAAAAAGCTGCTGTGTTTAAGAAAGTGGGAGGTGTGCGTGGATTGGTTGTTATCCTGGTAACAAACTGTCACACTTCTCTCACCTTCAAGAACAGAGAGAGATTGGTGTGAACATTTTTAATGAAGCTTTTGATTGCGGTCAACATGCCACTTATCACTGCAATGTCTCCGTAGACTCTCTTGAATGCTAATTATCACTTTCTATTAGGCACCAGTATACTTTGCATGTGTTCTTTGTGTTGGATTTAAGTATCGTATGGTATGCATGAAACAAAAAGGCAGATTTTCCAACAGAAAGAGAGTTCTCCTTAGCCTCACAATGACCTTTGTCAGCCTTGAACTCTATTTCACATTACAGCACAGACACAATAGTCCAAATCCTCCACAATTCAAGTCACCTTTCTTTTAACACTTGGAATGAACGGCTGCTAACACATTTCTGCTTCCGAGCTGTTTGCAACTAAAATGATTGTTTTCACACGGTTACTGAATGTTAGCATCCTTTTGAGTTTGCGAGCACCTTGACGTGACACCGGCGTTGATAAGCAGCCCAATTACCAGCAGACTACTGTAGGTCAGGAGTTGATTCGAGCGTCAAGAATTTAGAAGAGAAAATCCTCACTAAGTCTGTGCTGGCATCCACAACAATAATGACTGCAGGGTTCCTGCCAAAGGGATAATTAAACCTGAAGACAATGTGAAACCAAAACAGGGTCTTCTCTCTCTGTCTGCATCCCTCTTTCTCTCTTTTCTCTCAGCGTTGAAACTGTGACACAGAGGGACGAGATACTCAGCCTGGGAATGGTTTATCGACACGGAGTAAACTGTGTCACAGAAGTCCTGAGGCCTGGATGGAGGCTGATGAGGACCAGACTATTGGCGCCACTAGGGAATACCACTTAGTGTCAATCACTCAGGAAAATCTGGACTAGCGAATGCTGGTCTCGTCCCATCTTTCTTTCTCTAATTTCTCTCTCTCATCCATCTGTCTTTGTCCAGCTCTCACACACATGTAGACATACCAATCCATCTAACTGCCAAGAATCAAGGATGCCCCCTCCCATACTAGACCTGGAGCACTAACTCCAGTGCAGTATATCTGTGTGTGTGTGTGTGTGTGTGTGTGTGTGTGTGTGGGTGTTTAATAACAGCAGCAAACACACACACCAGACCTTTTCAAACACAACCTGCCTAGCTGCTGTGTGACAGAAAAGCTAATTTGCTCCGCCAGAATACTTTACCCAACCGCCATGCAACTCTGGCACCCTTCCACTAACCAGCCTATTATATTAGAATATCTCTTCATGCATGCCACAATAACACATTTACAACCAATGAGCGTGGGGCGTTCTGCCCTAAATTAGCCGTGACTTGCTTTTCAAAGGGTCATAAATGGCTGTGGATGTTTCATAAACAACACACAGAAGCTGCACAACAATAGCAGGATAGTGTTTAACTGGATATGTTGTCATGACAGCGTGTCGTGCCACCGCCACGTGCATTTCAGAGACTTTAGCCGATTGAATTAACAAAATAACGCGCCTTCATTGTCATGGTAAATTCAACAAAGTATCTCTGGCATCAATTTAATAGATTCTCCAACTCCACATCATGCTGGATAATTCCTATTGTGGTTGCATGTGTGTTGTTCTATTAGGTGCACATGTGACAGCTGTGCATGTGTGTGGCCACGTCTGTATGTGTGTGTGTGTGTGTTCAGCATAATAACATACACGTCATTCTCTTTCTCTGCGTACTCTCACTGTTCATCTCTGTCACTGAAATAACATGAAATTACTTGTCTTTCTAAGAGGAAACGCACTGTCACAGTGACAGTCAGTCTCCCCAGCCGCTCAGAGCAAATTGTCATTGAAAACTGAAACTAAAGAGTATGTAGGAATTTTCATGTGTCCCAGTTGTCATTTTACTGCGCAATATAAGTCAGACACAGTGTTTAGAGAGTAGTTATTAGTTGCTACAGGGAACATGCCACCATGGTGGAGGAGCAATAACTGAGGTGAGAAAATGTAGTCCTGCCGCACTTTAAAAAAGATAATGCAGAACAACAAGTTCAAGAAAATGTCAGATTATTCACGGAGATATCGGAGTGAGGCAAAATGAATAGGTTTTTGGCGCACTTTCCTCTGATGATTTGTCGAGTCTTCACATTGGTTTCAAAACTATATTATCATCACCTCCCAAGAAAAAACACCTCCGAATTGCTCAGTTTATGGTGCATTTTGCAACAGTCCCTCAGGGTTTTAATGGTTTATTTCAACCAGATCTCCACCATAAACAAAAGAAAAGACCATTTTTTAATACCACCCATAACGACCATATGAGTCAAAATGGCCCTCCCTCCTGCCCAGAGTGTGACACCCACCTTTTTAAACTCCACATTGCCGTCAATCATTTCTACTACGTCAGAACAATGGCGGTGGAGGAGGTGGAGGTCTAAAATGTAAATATGAGTCGCACTTTGCTGTCTGTATAAATGCCCTATATTGTTGTTTTTGAGGGGAGACCAGTCTTGTTTATTTAGTTTCAGTGTAAATTATCTGATCTCTTGAAGAAAAATGTAATTCTTCAGTTCATCTGCATTATTTGCAATCACAGAATTTGGAGCAACAGCACATGGTTGTGCTCAATGAAACAAAAAAATATTCAAAAATTTTACAAAGGTCCAACAACCCCTTTTTTTATATTAAAAAATGATATTTTTTGTCAAATGCTTGTGAAAACCAACAATACAAACACCCTTTATTTGATAAATTAAAATGAGAAAATGAAAGGACAAAAATATTATGACAGAGAAAAGACAGTTGGGTGATATGTCTCTCAGCATGTCCTTCTACTAGCTATTTCCAAATGAAGCACAGGAAGCTTGTCCTCATAGTTAGAGGAAAACATCAAGTGAAAGTAGCTGTTGGTACAACAGATCAATAAACAGCCTCGAGAAAATAAACTGCAGCACCACAGGTAGCCGCATGTCCTGTTTCCATGTCTTGCATACCAGCTGGGCCACTCTGATGGAGAAAGAGGAAGTCCAGTGTAGAGAGAATCTGCCTGCTGGTGCAGATTTGTTCTGACTTTTATTCAGAAGATTTGAGTGCGGTCCAATTCCTCCTATATGTTGCGGTGCAGCCCACCTCCATCACTGCCAACACAAAGGTGATTGGTGCAGGCCAGCCGTGAACATGGGTGCTGCCAGAAATAAGAATGTGAGGGTGGATTTTGCAAAGGAAATCGAAGTTCTGACCTTTTTACATCTTTGAACACCTGTCATTTCCTGCAGAAAGTGGGCACGGCTGTCAAATTCCTCCATTTTCAGAAATACGTCTGTGCAATGCACACTCTTTCTGACAAATTGAAAGGAGCTTTATTCCACTTTCAAACTTTTGGAAAAGCACTTGAAAAAGTATCCATGGGCCTTTACTACATGTGCAGGTTCTACCACTGTTGTTTAACTCATTTAAGGCGGGAAAGCATTACCACATTTCTACCATTAAAACCGGGAGCGATGTTGCGTTATTCTACCATTAAAGACGGGAAAGCGGATACGTCGTTTTGTAGTATTTGTATTTTTTTCCACCTATTTTCGGTCTCTTGGCCAATGAAATGCATCAGAATACATGTGGGAGTGTCGCAATGCATCATGGGACTTTTCCAGAACTTTGAAATCATGGTGGAAGACGACTATAGCGGAGGGAGTTTAGGTAACACTTTACAATAACCATCTAAGTAATGTTTATAGATGGTTTATCAACCAATTATTAACCATTTACAAAATTCTATACATATTTAATCTTTAAATGTTTTCAAACAATTTCTTAAAGGTATATGAATCATTTTGTAATTATTTACATACTTAATAGGGTGTTAAAAATGTTATAATGAGTGCAAAACTATTAATAAACTAATAATTATAATGTAATTATTTGTTTATGGCAAAGTAACTACCAACTTACATTAATATACCTTCTATTTGGCATTTATAAATTATAGTTCAACATTAATACATTTTCTATTTACCATTCTAAATGGCCTATATACGGTTTATAAATGATGATTAAACATTAATAAACTATCTGCTTACCATTTATAAATGGTCTATTTACCATCTATAAATGATGGTTATTGTAAAGTGTTACCGGAGTTTAGAAGTAAGTCAGTCAGTCAAAATGTTTGTGTGTAGCCAATTATCAGAAAAACTTCAGGTTTTAGGGGGTTCTTTCAAAATCGCCCATATGTTTTCCAGGCATTTTTTTCCAGGCGTTTTAGGCCTTAATGGGTTAAATTCCTGCTGGCTGCGACCCAACATCACTTTCCGCCCTGCATGCCTGTACACCTTTCTGTCTGTCTGTCTTTATGTCTGTCTTTGCAGGGGTGCAGAAATATTTCTGTTGTGCACAGTAAAAGTTGAGCTTTAGCAGAAGGTCAGTTGTATTTGGCTTTGGACTCTGCCGTATCTGTCTGAGACTAAAGGATGCAGCGAGCAGAGGACACGTCTGGTTATGGATTCAACTCACAGCAGACGCTAGTAGTCCTCTGTGGGCAGAGGCTCACATCTGGCAGGTGCTTGTTTATGAGAGCAGTTAACACTGGATCAGGGAGGCTTTATAGCAAAACACATACGCACACGCGCACACGCACACTCTCAGGAAAACAAAACACACAGACGCACACTACCGAGCCCACTTGCAAAAAAGGTGTGTCTAAAAACAAGATAAAAACACTAAATCTGAGGGAAATGATCCTTCTGCATGGACAGATAATTTACCTTGACAAGATTTCTTAAATTAAATTAAGTTAATTGTTAATTGTGTAGTTATTGTTAAATCTAGAAATAAGCATGTTGAATGCTTAAAATAAGAAATGAACTCTTAAAATATGATAAATTATGTAACACTTCTAAATCTAAATTTTTATTATCTTGGTAAGAAACAAATAATTGTCAGTGCACTCTGCTCGGGCCAGTTCATCGCTGCTGGCAGATTTAATTTATCTAAATTAATCTAATCTAATCTAATCTAATCTAATCTAGAAATAAGCATGTTGTACGCTTAAAATAAGAAATGAACACTAAAAACAAGAGTTCATTTCTTATTTTAAGCGTACAACATGCTTATTTCTAGATTTAATCATCTTTATTTAATAAATCTTGTCAAGTGAAATTATCTGTCCATGCAGCAAGATCATTTCCCTCAGATTTAGTGTTTTTATCGTTTTTAGACACACCTTTTTTGCAGTGTAGATCTTTTTAGATCTGCAATCTGTAAGCAGCCCACACAGTCTCTCCGCAGCCCAAAAACTGTTAATTATTTTGGTATACATTTCAACTTCAACTTCATTCAATTCCATAACATGCAATATATTCCAGTGGGAGTAAAATGAGTTGATAAACCTCACAGCTTCATCCAAATGACCCGTCATTGGCAGCTCTTGTTAGCAGCTGCTTGCCTGTGCAGTTATAAGTTTTGCTGATACTTTTTCTCCTGCATTGTTTTTCTGAGTAAAAACATTCATATTTCTTCCAGTTCGGCCATTTTTTTTTTGCTGTTATTTGATCAAGATAGTTATTTTACAAGATCACTAATAGCAGCCATTTGCACCTGGAGTGGCCACTCTGTGTAAAAACCTATCGGAGCTGTCTATAATCTATACAGTGAAGTATTTCTATGGTAGGACTCTGCACATCCCTTTGCAAAGATAAAAGCACTTCAGCTCTCTTCACCAGCAAAGGATGACAACAGGTTTGCTGGAGGTGCAGGGGAAAAAATCTGACCGTAAACAATTCCAACACACACACACACACACACACACACACACACACAGAGCTACTCATCCTTGACTGTGAAACTAGGTTGATGTGGGGCAGCCTATCTCCTATGGCTCACACCGTGCTGACAGGCTCATTATAGTGGAGTTAGAGTGGAGACCTTGGTGTGACAGAGCCAAAGTCATCCCAGCCAGCTCCCTCCAGCTCTCTGTCCCGCTCACTGCACCGCCTGGCCAGCTCAGACACCACAGGACAGCCCTGTTCATCCAAACCGCCGATGCCCTGGGGACCAGAGGTTGTTCAGAGCCGGGCAACACATTTCAGAATGAGTGAAATACATCTGAATGCTTGACAAAAAGCTCATTCTGTCCACCAACCATTTCCCCACTGGAATGTCCACCGTGGCTGAGCCTCGATCTGCTCTTTTTAAATGCTCTGACACGAAAGAATGTGGTAACACTTTACAATAACCAACTAAATAATGTTTGTAGATGGTTTATAAACCAATAATTAACATTTACCAAGTGCTATACATATTTAATCGAACCTGGTCTTACAGGAATCCGTGGAATAGCCAGGGATTCGCTTAACTCAAAATCCGTGGAATAGCCACGGAATCACTCAAATTTCCGTGAAACTGACACAGATTTTGCTACAATGCAAGTTAATATTTTTTCCTATTGGTTTGTTCCAAGTCACGTGACTTTCAAGGTCCCGGCGGTCAGAACAAAAAACATGGCGGACAGTTCTTTCATTTTTAGTGAAAAAAATCTATATTTTGACTTAGTTTCTGCATAAAAATGGATTTTGATCACATTTCTAGCGAGAAATATATGTTTTATTTTCTAAATATTCACTTAGTGAATGTACATAATCACTTTGTATGTTGGAATAGCCACGGGATATGACTGTCATTAACTTGCATTGTAGCCAAATCCGTGTCAGTTTCACGGAAATTTGAGTGATTCCATGGCTATTCCACGGATTCCTGTGAGATCATGTTGATTTAATCTTAAAAAAAATTCAACCAATTTCTTAAAGGTATATGAATCATTTAAAAAATCATTCACATACTTAATATGGTGTTAAAAATGTTAAAATGAGTGCAACTAAAACTATTAATTAACTATTAATTATAATGTAATTGTTTGTTTGTGGTAAAGTAACTATAAACTTACATTAATATACCATCTATTTGCCATATAAAAACGACTTAGTTAGTTAAACATTAATACATTATGTATTTACCATTCTAAATGGCCTATATACAGTTTATAAATGATGATTAAACATTAACAACTATCTGTTTACCATTTATAAATGATGGTTATTGTAAAGTGTTACCAAGAAGGTTACTAAAACAAAAAGAGGACGGGAAAATACCTGACAAGGTCCATGTTTCAGAAATTCATGAGGAAATTCTTTTCTTCAAGGAATTTATGAGTTGTATACATCAATGAGCAATACCATCCTGACAAAAACCAATGATATTTCTCATCAAATTTTAAGTAACAGTCATTCCTTTCCTTATATCATCAATGTTTCATCATGCGATACAGTAATAAAATATGTTCCTTTGAGTTACATGCAGCTGAGTTTAACGCTGTTCAGCTGAGAGCAACAAACTTGTTTTTCTATGGCTCGAATCAAAATTCTGACCATGAACACAAGCAAAGTTCAAGAACAGAGAAAAGTGAAAAATGTGTATTTGGATGGAGCCAGTTTGGAGATGTCATCTCTGTTTATGTAAAACATGATGAAACTTCAAGTGTAATCCAGAAGTTTACACTGAGAGCATTAACACTGTTTAAATAATGTTCCATTACATTGAAATCTCCTCATATTCTAGTTCTTTTTTCTATTTGGGTTAAAGCTGAGCACACATTTATCATGCAGTTTGTGTTGGACCAGCTGAAGGGGGTTGCCCTACTTTTTGGAGCATTCTTGGTCGTATCTCTTCTTTCTTGAAGCTGAAGTTTAAGAGAATTCTCAATCTTATGTCTTATGTCTCTCATAGAGCGTGTGTGTGTGTCTGTGTGCGTGTGCGTCTGTGTGTGCGTGTGTGTCTGTGTGTGTGTGTGTGTGTGTGTGCGTCTGTGTGTCTGTGTGTCTGTGTGCGTCTGTGTGTGTGTGTGTGTGTCTGTGTGTGTGTGTGTGTGTGTGTGTGTGTGTGTGTGTGTGTGTGTGTGTGTGTGTGTGTGTGCGCATGTGTGTGCATGTGTGCGTGCACGTGTGCATGTGTGTGTGTGTGTGTGTGTGTTTGTGTGTGTGTGTGTTTGTGTGTGTGTGTGTGTGTGCGTGTGCGTGCGTGCGTGTGTGTGTGTGTGTGTGTGAATGCAGGAGGGGAAACAATGGCACTGAAATGTGGCATTGCATCCAAAAACATCTGCTCATTTCTTTTTTAAGAGTTTAAGTCATCCATCACGCAAGTGTAAGATGACATCAATGCAGGAAAGAAAAGAGATATCTAGGAAATGTGTCACACCGGCAGCATTCCATTAACATATCACATTGTTTTGGGATTGACTGGCACCTTGGTGGAGATCATGGAAGCTGACTATCACCGGAGGGATTAGTGACAAATCCTATTCATGACTGGCGACTACATAACATTCCCTCTCCCTCTAAATCTCCCCTTCACCTGCTTTTTCTTTTTCTTTTATACTTCATCTCTCCCTCTTACTCAATTTCCCAACTAGTTCTGCATCTCTCTCCCTCTCTCTCTCAGAGCCAGGGGCATACTAGGCAAATAGACTGCTCTCTAATTGCCAATGTAATGATGCTGCAGTCCACTCATCTCACCTGCCTAATTAATACTACAGCTGCCACCCCTGCTCTCTTCCTCTCATGCTCACACACACACACACATGCATGCAATTACAGGACGCAATGCAAGCTTATAGGTTCATATCACGTACAGCCTCTATATGTGCTCAGCCTTACATCTCCTGCTCTGTCTTCCCAATCCCCTAACCCTCTTTTCCTTCCTCTCCACCCTGTCACATGGTTCACCAAGCTGCAGAAAACTGGCTTCTAAAGAGGAAAAAATATGTCTTGAAACTTATAATAATTATGGCTGCAACTAAAGATTATTTTCATTATCGATTAATCTGTCATTTATTGAAACGATTAATCGTTATTAGTTGTTTGGTCAATAAATTGTTGGAAAAGATCAATCAGTGTTTCCCAAACCACAAGATGACGTCCTCAAATCTCTTGTTTTTTTCCAAAAAAAACAAAGAGATATTCAGTTTGTTGTCATAGAGGAACAAAGAAACCAGAAATATTCACATTTTAAGAAGATGAAATCAGAGAATGGTAACACTTTACAATAACCAACTAAGTGATGTTTATAGATGGTTTATAAACCAATTATTAACCATTCACAAAGTGCTATGCATATTTAATCTTTAAATGTTTTAAACCAATTTCTTAAAAGTATATGAAACATTTCAAAATCATTAACATACTTAATATGGTGTTAAAAATGTTATAATGAGTGCAACTAAAACTATTAATAAACTATTGATTATAATTGATTGGTTTGTTAATGGTAAATTAACTATAAACTTACATTAATATACCATCTATTTGTCATTTCTAAATGATTTAGTTAGTTAAACATTAATAAAAAAATATATTTACCATTCTAAATGGCCTATATACAGTTTATAAATGATGATTAAACATTAATAAACTATCTGTTTACCATTTATAAATTATGGTTATTGTAAAGTGTTTCCAAATATTCACATTGAAGAAGCTGAAATCAGAGAATTTGGACTTATTGTCTTTAAAGAATTGCTCAAACCAATTATTTGATTATCAAAATAGTTGACGATTAACTTAATAATTGATTATTGTTCGATTAATCGGTTAATTGTTGCACCTCTAATAATAATCATACGATTATTATTTAAATGTAATAGTTTATATAGCTTCTTTCATCAGCACACCTCACAAACTGCTTTACAACAAAAGACAAAATAGACATCAAGCTAAAAAAAAACACAAAAGACACTAAAAATGAAACAAAAGCAAGTCTAAATAAATGGGTCTTGAGCTGCTTTTTGAACTTGTCGACACTTTCCACAGATCTTAAGTTTCCTGGGAGACACTTCCAAAGTTTGGGAGCTGCAACTTTTAAAGTACCGTCTCCTTTTGTATTGAATCTGGAGCATGCAACAAATGGAACAGCCAACAAACTCTGATCAGAGGACCTCAGAAACCTGCAGCTTCTTTATGGCTGCAGCTGCATTTTAGACAGGCTCTGACTATGCAACGCTCTATTGTCTTGCATTGCCACATACACCCCCAACGTGTCTGTATGAGATGCCGAGGCCCGAGACAAAGCACCTGTATCTGACAAGCTGGGATGGGAACGTGTTGCTTTTTGAGGACCTAGTTAAAAGCTTGTCGGCAACACTTTGAGCCACTTGAAAGTGAATCACAGAAGTCTAGCTAAAGCAGGTGGAAAATGTAATTACACTAGTCAAGACAGGAGGAAATAAACACATGAATAATAATTTTCAACTCAGCTGGGGACACAATGGGCCCAAAGTTTCACAATGTTCTGCAGCTGGTGGAAACAAGAGCAAACCAAACAATTAACATGCCAGTCAAGACTTGCTCTGAGATCACAGAGTGGCTTTAACACCAGAGGATAGAGAGCAAAGACGTTCTATCACCTTCAGGACAAGGCCACCTGGGCACAAACAACAACTTCTGTTTTGCCACTATTAAGCTGTAGAAAAGATTTATTTTTTCATGAGTGCATGCACCCAACTTGAAAAAATAACGGTAACACTTTACAATAACCATCTAAGTGATGTTTATAGATGGTTTATAAACCAATTATTATGAAACATTTACAAAATTCTATACATGTTTAATCTTTAAATGTTTTCAAGCAATTTCTTAAAGGCATAAGAATCATTTTGAAATCATTTACATACTTAATATGGTGTTAAAAAGGTTATAATGAGTGTAAAGCTATTAATGAACTAATAATTATGTTTGTTTATGGTAAAGTAATCTATTTGGCATTTATAAATTATAGTTCAACGTTATTACATTTTCTATTCACCATTCAAAATGGCCTATATACGGTTTATAAATGATGATTAAACATTAATAAACTATCTGTTTACCATTTATAAATGGTCTATTTACCATCTATAAATGATGGTTATTGTAAAGTGTTACCAAAATAACTCATATTTTCACCAAGTGAATGTGTTTTGCATTTAAAATTACGGTAACACTTTACAATAACCAACTAAATTATGTTTATAGGTGGTCTATAGACCAATTATTAACCATTTACAAAGTGCTATACATATTTAATCTTTGAATGTTTTCAACCAATTTCTTAAAGGTTTATGCATCATTTCAAGATCATTAACATACTTAATATGGTGTTAAAAATGTTATAATCAGTGCAACTAAAACTATTAATAAACTATTAATTATAATTTAACTGTTAGTTGATGGTAAAGTAACTCTAAACTTACATTAATATACCATCTATTTGCCATTTATAAATGATTTAGTTAGTTAAACATTAATAAATTATGTATTTACCATTCTAAATGGCCTATATATGGTTTATAAATGATGATTAAACATTAATTAACTATTTGTTTACCATTGATAAATGATGGTTATTGTAAAGTGTTACCAAAATGATTTCTGTTCATGTAAAGGAGAGATTCAGTGAATCCTGTAGGAGTTATGGGTCTCTGTAATCGTCCCTCCTGTCCACCGTTCCTCCTTTCACTCCCACAAGATGTAATATGAAAACTCTACTCCCACAAACATGCCAACATAGATTGGACAGTGTATAACCTTGTATCTCACATTTAGATAACTTGATTGCAGATTACTTAATGACCAACCGGTCAGAGCTGAATATTGAGGTATTAAAATCCCCTGAAAGCTGGAATATCACCATTATTCATATCCAAATCATCACATTCATTTAAGCTTTTGCATCACAAAGAACCTGGTCTCACAGGAATCTGTGGAATAGCCACGGAATCACTCAAATTTCCGTGAAACTGACACGGATTTGGCTACAATGCAAGTTAATGACAGTCATATCCCGTGGCTATTCCATGGATATTTGTTCCTATTGGTTTGTTCCAAGTCACGTGACTTTCAAGGTCCCGGCGGTCAGAACAAAAAACATGGCGGACAGTTCTCTCATTTTTAGTGAAAAAATCAATATTTTGACTTTTAGTTTCTGCATAAAAATGGATTTTGATCACATTTCTAGCGAGAAATATATGTTTTATTTTCTAAATATTCACTCAGTGAATGTACATAATCACTTTGTATGTTGGAATAGCCACGGGATATGACTGTCATTAACTTGCATTGTAGCTAAATCCGTGTCAGTTTCACGGAAATTTGAGTGATTCCGTGGCTATTCCACGGATTCCTGTGAGACCAGGTTGATCATAAAACAAACATTTGTCACTTGTTTTGAGTTGAATTTCTTTACTTCATATCTGTCGCTTTTTACTTTGCAAAAGTTTGTCAGAACAAAAGCAAGGCTCTTTGTTAACTCTAGGGCGAGGTTGAACAGAACAGATTTGGTGGTAGCAGTGGCAACCTCGTTCTCATTTCTTCCCTCTTCTCAGAAATGATGAATCTGTAGTCAGGGTGTGTTTCTCAGGTCTTTTTGGGTCACATAAGCCGCTACATGTTGCCAGTCCTGCGGCACGACGGAAGTCTTGTGTAAATGGCTTCTTCTGTAATGTAGTAATTATTTCCTCTCGCCTCCTTCTTGTCCTCATAACAAAGCTTCTCTCCTCTTTTTTCCTGCCTCCTCTGAAGAATGCTGTTGACAACAGCGTTTTGGGAGCTTCACTTTAGCTTTCGTTATTGCAGCTATTTTCTTCCACTTACTGTCCTCTTTACTGTCTGCTGGCCTTTGTGAAGTTTACTGTCTTGTTGTTAAAGATTAAAATTGATGAGGATAATAAGAAGTTCAGCAATTAGCAAAGTTGTCTTCTCTTCTTCTTCTTTGATTCATTGTAAGAGCGGAGGTTGATTTCTTCACTGAAGATAAAAAGCGTACAGAAGGCCAAATGTTTCCAAGCCTTTCGCTGACCTCGTGTTTTTTTCTTCATCTTTTTCTCCTTCTTTTTTCCAATTAAGACCAGTTGACATTCATGAGCATATTAGCATAATTGGGAATCTGTCTGTATCCCAGATAGTGTCTGAGAGGCAGAATTAGTCCAGATGAAATTCCAGTTTCTTGTGTCATATGCTCAAGAGTCTCGCCAGCTTCTTGACAAGAGAGCTTTTGTGTAAAGCATGGTTTTCAATTATTCTCTCTTCAGAACCATTAATATGACAAACTGAAGAGCTGTGAAACAGTTTCCATTTGGCTTCTTAAGATTTAGTCAAAGCACTTTTGTGAAATTTCAATGTTCTGTATAAATGTACTATTAATCTCAGCTGTGTCCATGACATAACTGGTCTTTTTTCCCAAAAATGACATCATAAAAAAACGTCTCATGTTAATTGTACGTCAACAACAAGTAGAAGTCAGGTGACATCCTATAAAGGGCAACAAAGCCCTCAGAGGTCAGAGGTCAGGCTGGTTGGATCGGTCAAAGAACTCAGGACTTTAACGCAGGAGGCCACTCTTTATTTCCTGCAACATTATCAATTAATCAATCAATTAAACTTTATTAGAATAGCAATTTCCATACAAATAAAATGAAACATAACATGCTTCACACAAATCCCCGACCCTCCTCCCGCCCTGCCTGTCCACAAACCAAGCATGAAATTGATTAATGATTAATTGTGGTGGTAAGAACAACATTCAATAGCAATTAAAAGCTTGCACAGTAAAAACCAGAAGTGAGGAACTGAGGAAATCTCATCCAGTTATAGTGAGGGAACACCAGATACATTTCTTTAAATAATATTAAACAATATAAAACAATAAATAGTTAAAAACATAAAAAAATGAAATAAATGGATACTAAAAGCAATAAAAAAGAATAGATAATAATAATTACAAAATAATAACCAAAATTCATTATATATATATTGCATATATATAGATATATATTGCATATATATATATATATATATATAGAGAGAGAGAGAGAGAGAGAGAGAGAGAGGGAGAGATATTGCATATATATATATATATATATATATATATATATATTGCACTGAGATCTAGGATATAATGATACTTACTGATACTATTATGAACTAGATTTGATTTCCAATTATCAGATGCAAAAATGCATGTTCAGTTTGTCAAGACATTATCTGAAAGTATTTAGTAAAATTGCTCCATTAAGGAAACTCTTAAATCGCATCCAGTTATAGTGAGGAAACACCAGATACATTTCTTTTAATAATATTAAACAATATAAAACAATAAATAGTTAAAAACATAAAAAATAATGAAATAAATGGATACTAAAAGCAGAGAATAGAGAATAATAATTATAAAATAAAAACCCAAATTCATTATATATATATATATATATATATATATATATATATATATATATATATATATATATATATATATATATATATATATATATATATATATATATACTTGCACCTTAATTTTTGTGAAAACTTGCACTGAGATCTAGGATATAATGATACTTACGGGTACTATAATGAACTAGATTTGATTTCCAATTATCAGATGCAAAAATGCATGTTCAGTGTGTCAAGACATAATCTGAAAGTATTTAGTAAAATTGCTCCATTAAGCACAGAAGAACGACAGATGGTTCACTTTGGAGAAATGTGACGGTCCTTTCAGTGCTCCTGACTCTACAGGGCACTATTTCAAGGCTCCAGTGAGATGTAGACTGAACCTTTATTCATTAAATCCATGCTATTCTAGCCCATTCACTCATTTATTGTGATGTCTTTCTCACCCGCTAGCAGTTTCAATATGTCAGGTCAAAGACTGGGTCATGTGTTAAACTTTGCAAAAACGTCGAATTACTGAAAAATTGAATTTCTCCTGCTCATATCCCTTAGTCGTCCGCAGCACAATGGAGCCATCAGGATTCATTTCAGATAGGACCCCATACCCGGACACAGTGGGCCTTTTTTGTTAAAAACCTTTGATTCCCTTCTTCCTGCTGAGGATATACTTGACACTGTAATCAAACATGTCTGTGTCCATGAAAGCAATCCTGCTTTGTTGGAGAGTTCACTGGGAGGGCAGCAACAGAGAACGCCAAAGGTCATCGCTTTAGGTGTGAATGAATGCAAATCACATCCCTCTCTCTCCTGTTGAGCCTGCCAAGACTCCTTTTGTGATCATCTGTTATCTAATATCCCCAACTGCCAGAATAGATGTTCCTTTCCTCGGTATTATCCATAACTTCTTTGCATTGATGCATTTACTGTCACATTGGCACAGCTGCTTTTTAAATATAATAACAGTGAATTAACCAGTAAAGGTGTTAGTTCCCTGAGATATTTTGTATTGTTGTACTTCCACGTTGGCTGCCGAGTACAACGACAACTAACAGTTGAAATGATCACCTGTCAGGTGTGATGTCTCAGGAACTTGATGGACTTTTGCTGGGATAATCATTTTTTTCATCATGATATTGTCATTCATCTCTTAGAGCAGTGGCTCTCAACCTTTGAAATATTTTTTCAGCCAAGTACCCACTAGCATTTTGGTTGGAGAAAAAAAAAAGGCTTAAAAACAGAGCGCTGTGCCATCAGTGTCTGGTTTATTAAACTTTGGAACTGATAAACACATACAAAATTCAAACATTTGAAAAAAAAATAGTTAAATGTTGATAATCCATGACTAAATGTATTGCAAATATTTCTTTTTTTTTGGCCCACCACCATCCCCCCACTTTTGGAGGACAACTTAATTTTTATTTACATAACAAAAAAAAGGTCAAACAACTTGAACAGAAAATCAGGTAAATAATTTAAAAAATAAAAATAAGGAGTTGATATTTACAACACCAGTTGTTTACGTTGATTTCTGACAGTTAGTAGGTATGAGGAGGGTTATTGTGTGGCCATACATATATGCTGATAAGCAAATCAGCAGACCGACAGACAGACAGACAGACAGACAGACAGACAGACAGACAGACAGACAGACAGACCAATGGGGGGATTTTATGTAAATGCTACAGATGTGTGTGTGTGTGTGTGTGTGTGGGTGTGTGTGAAAGTGTGTGTGTACTTTGTATTTAAGTAAGTGTTTGTATATATATATGTGGATATTTCAGGGTGAAAGAAGGAGATGTGTTGAAAAGTTATATGGAAGTTATTGCAAATATTTCTCATCACTAAAATGTAGTGATTCAAACTAATGTAGTAAAAACAGTGAGCATATAACCATTTAAAACTATAACTGCTCCGCTTCAACCACGACTCCATCTTTGAGTCTTCAAGTGATTGACAGGTGATGCCAGGTGTCATATGACAGGTTGGGTCCAACCATCCTGGTATGGGGGACACTCTGGGTTTTTAGGATCATGAAATTGCATAACCTACTGGATATAAAATTAATTTTATGAACTTATATTTATATTTTCCTAAAATATTTTTAAGTAATTATTTTTAAAGGACTTTTGCATGGATGCTACTTTTTAAATGTATATTTTAAAATCTCACGTGGTTGATCTCTGTGGTTGCCAGAACTTTACCGTAATAAATACGGTAGAATTTTTTTGAATATTACGTTAAAAAGATATTGGCACTGTTGATTTCACGCCATTTTATAAAATTTTTACCGAATAAATAAAACGTTTTTCCATCAAAAGAAACTTTTTCTTGTCATATTGACAAGAAAATACTATAAATATAAATATAAATGCCGCTGAAATTAAAGATTTCACTATTAAATATTACAGTATATTTTTGTTAGAGATGGTTGGGTCCAACCATCCTGGTATGGGGGTTTTTAGGATCATAAAATTGCATAACCTACTGAATATAAAATTCATTTAATGAACTTATACTTATATTTTCCTAAAATATTTATTAAACAATTATTTTTAAAGGATTTTTGCATGGATGCTACTTTTTAAATGTGTATTTTAAAATCTCACGTACCTCCTGGAGTGCCTTCACGTACCCCCATTTATTTTATGTATCTATTTTTTCTCAGGGTAAATGTATATTGTAATTGTTTGTAATTTTATTCTATTTTCTAGATGGGGTAATTGGATATTGGATTTTTATAGTATTGTGATTTTGTATGTACACTGAAAAAAGAAAATAGTTGAACCAACTTAATTGAATTGTTTCATTTGGTAACACCTAAATGAATTTAGTTCTTTAAAATTAATTTAAAATCAATTGTGTTAATCCAACTTATTAAATTCATTTTAAAGAACTTAATTCATTTAGGTGTTACCAAGTGAAACAATTCAATTAAGTTCAACTATTTTCTTTTTTCAGTGTAGTTGTAAAAGCCCAACTAGGGACAGGAGTTGAAAATTAGCTGAAGCTATATCTCTATATGCAGCACATCGGATGCATGTGCTGTATCTATGTTAACTGCATTTGTCCCTATCAAATAAAATAAAATAAAAAAAATAAAATAAAATAAAAGTGAAAAAAAAGAACCACTGAACTTGAGAGTCCTAAATCATCATTCTGGTGTAATAATCCTCTGAAAATTGGTCACATAATCCATTCCTCTAGCCTCAGGTTGTGTTTTGATTAAAGTGAAACTCTTCCATCTTACCTGGTGGTAATACGGGCACATCATATAGATAAAACACAAAAACATTTTCAGATACTTTTTATGATTGATTATGTGCATCACAACAATCTTTCCTACGGCTAGGTTGCATAATGTAAAAGATATGACAACAAGGAATATTACAAACCGTCAGGATAGGTGTTTCAGTAGATAAACAAAGATTGTTTGTTGTTATTGTTTCCAATAGATGAATTACAGATCCATTGTTAAGGCGGCCTGATATATTCCTGAACTTGGAGTGCAGTTTTAGTGGATTGAGGAAGATGTTTGACAGTGCATTTTAGAAAACATCTCCCAATTTAAACCTTTATTCACGCCTGTTTCTGACAGGAACTATTGTTTTGCGCGTTGCAACATCACAGCTTACTGCTTTGTCTCGGCAGCGTTGCTTTGCCATCTTCTGTGCTCCGTGTGGAACACTTCACTCCCTCTAAAAATAATTGGCTTGCAGTGTGCGTGATGATGCTTACAAGTGCTCTGTGTAAGCATCTCCTTTCTAGTTATGAAGTTTTGAATTCAGCTGGTCGTGCACTCGAGTGCTTCAGGTCAGAAATAATGACAAAATGGAACCTGCAGCTTGTTTTTGCTTAGTGTGGTTTTTGTGTTATTTGCAAACAGAAGAGCAGAGAGCTACTGCTGCAACGTGGAATTATCATTTTCATTCATGATTGAAATATGTGAATGAAATTTAACTATACATAAATTGAACTTTCTCTCCGACAACAGAAAAAAGACAAAACAAAACATACAGATAAACAAGTTTACCATTGATTGACAGTATAATTTGAAATGTTTAAACATTTGCAAGAAATAGTTTGCAAGACGATGGATTGCAATTTGAACATAATTCCAAATAACTTCAATTACAGCAACATCTAAATGGAAATGAGGTTATCTACATATAAAATAACAATGTTCAAATCTGAAGGCAAACTGAGAGAAGATATATGTTCACTGATTAGGATCACACACACATTTATGTAAGCAGTGTTTAGGGATCGTTATAACTACTTAACATACTTTTTTGAGGTAAATTAATCATGTTTTCATGTTAAATCTCGACCTGAAAAGTATTTAAAGCTGTCAGTTAAATGTAATGAACAATAGTACAATATTTGCCTCAAAATGTAGTAGTAGAAGTATAAAGTTACATAAAATGAAATTACTCAAGTAAAGTACAAGTACCTTGTAAATGTACACTGTAAAAAAATAAAATGTTTTTACGGTAAAAAAAAAAAAACGGCAGCTGTGGTTGCCAGAACTTTACCGTAATAAATACGGTAGAACTTTTTTGAATATTACGTTAAAAAGATATTGGCACTGTTGATTTCACGGCATTTTATTAAATTTTTACCGAATAAATAAAACGTTTTTCCATCAAAAGAAACTTTTTCTTGTCATATTGACAAACAAGAAATTAAAGATTTCACTATTAAATATTACAGTATATTTTTGTTAGAGATATGGTGTTTAGTACATTTAACAGTGACAAAAAGTATTTTTTACAAAAGATAAATGCAAAAATTACAGTGATGCTTGTATATATATTACAGTATATTTTTGTTACACACATGGTGCCAGTGTATTTTACAGTGGAGTAATGTATTTATTTAATTATTTAATTTTATTTTATTTTTTTAACTGTAAAAAAAAAAAATACGGTTTTGGCTGATATATACATTTACAGTGTTTCATTGTTACTGGAACTGAATTAACTCATTTATGACAGTCTTTTACTGTCATGGTTTAGCAGTTTTTCACCCTAAAATCTACAGACATTTTTTACAGTGTATAGTTACATTCCACCACTGCTTCATATAAGCTTCAGCTTTCTGTAGGATTAATTTCTGATCGAATATCAACTTTGTTTGCAGCTGCTTCCAGTAACGCTGCTGATGTTTCTATGAGCTGCAGCACATTGTTCCAGCAGTGAAATTACATTTTACATGCATAAGAATTTAAATCCCAGCATCAACATTTGGGAGATGAAGTGGCTGCCAGTTTCCAGAAGGTTTATAATTTAAAATTCCTTTGTGAAGTATTATCCTTGCCAAATGCCTTCTTAGCTGTGCCCTCTAACGGGATCAGCAACATGCAAGTGACACTTTCGCAGTGAGAAAATATTTCCGAAGGGACACAACATAATCCGAAACAGAAGCCAAATGGGGCGAGTTTAATTATCTGATTACCCTGACGGACTTTCCTGCTACTTAATTTTATCCAAAGGTCAAAGCTTTCATGGGACTATTGTTTTTTTGTTTTTTTTTACATAAACTGCACGGTCTCCTGCATAAATCCTCCTCTGGCATTTGGGTGCTTTGGCATATTTTCTGAAATTAGGACGTGATGAAGCTGCCACCCCTGTGGTACCTCATTTAGTCAAGTCCACTCTTCCCATTGTTTCAACTGCCAAAGGCCACTGCAGCAAATCAAGCAGAACAAGTGAAAATATGGTGAAACACTCATTCAAACTATTTTGAGCAATTCCTAATGATCGTGACAAGTTTTTGGAATTCAATACATGGCCAAAAGTATTTGGACGTCAGTGCAGAAGACTTTAATGTGCCTAATGAGCTTGCAATTCCAAAATTATGGGCCGTTTATGGGCATAATCTGCTATTATAACCACTCTCGCTCACCTGGGAGGGCTTTCCCTCAGATTTTTGGAACCTGGCTGCAGGATTTGTTCCCTTTCAGCTGCAAAACCATTAGTGAGGTCAGTGGCTGATGTCTGGCAATAACACCTGGCTTGTCAACAGAGTTCCAAATCAGCCCACATGTGTTGGGTGTTACTGAGGTCAGAGCTCTGTGCAGGGCCAGTCAGATCCCTGCACACCAGACTAGGAAAATCATTCGTCCTGAGAAGGTTGACGATCATGAGTAGGGTTGCAAAGGGGTGGGAAATTGGGAATTCTGGAAATATTCAAAATTGAAAAAACATGGCATTTCAGCAGATTAAATTAGATTTATTTGTAAGTAGAACTTTATGAAGTTTGTATAGTAAAATAATTGAATGAAACGATTCAATTTACAATTACATTACATTACATTACATGTCATTTAGCAGACGCTTTTGTCCAAAGCGACTTACAATAAGTGCATTCAATTATTAATAATTAAAATAAATAGTAAAATAATTAATAATTATTTGACTGTTTTATTATACAAAAACATGAATGTTGAATTAAACTACTCACCCCCCCACCCCCCCACCCCACCCATTAAATGACCCCCCCTCCAAAAATCCCTCAAAAAGTCTCATTCAAATTGTCAAAAAATGAAAAAAAAACCACCTCTCTCCAAAAAAGTCCCATTCAACATGTTAATGTTGAATTGAACATGTGATAGAGGAATGCACAGTGCATGTAGGGGGCGTGGCCTCCATGGTGGGCGTGGCCTCAGCAGCCCTGCAGTAAGCAGTGTGCTATGTGCATGTGATTGAGGAATAGCAGATATTTAAGTGTACTTCCATGAAATCTGGTTGTTTTGGTCAAGCTTATGCTAATATATATATTATCCCCAACTATATTTAAGTTCCCTGTAAAGAGCCAACCTTCAGGTTTGTAAATTCCCTGTTTATTCCCATAAATTCCCTGTTTATTCCCATAAATTCCCTGTTTATTCCCATAAATCCCCGTTAATTCTCACATTGAAAATTCACAGAATTTTGCAACTCTGATCTTGAGTGTAATTAATTCTGGTTTTAAAGCAAAATGTGCATGAAATGTTAAAACAATTTGTTTGACTTAAACTCTCAAGAAGAAGAAACCACAATCAGTCAGGCAGCAGTAGTGAACATTTTCATTTTCAATTTGTCAAAATTTGTCAATCTGTGTTAAGACTGAGACATGAAATTATAAAACATTATTCTCTTCGGATGGTGCGCGGGGATAAAAACGTGTTGCTTGTCGCCAGCAACAGCTAATTTAATTGATCTGAGTACCTCAGTGCCCCCCTTTAACATTCAGATGAAATGAAGAGATATTTCCAGAATCCCACTGTTGATGGAATGAACACACCATGTAATCAAAGTGAGTTAGAGGGAGGGAATTATTAAGCACAGAGATAAGTGGTCTAAGTGATAAAATGTTAATATTCATAAGGAGAGAAAGTCAAAGACAGGGAGAGGAATGAGGAGAGGGGGCAGAATGAAGAAGAGATAAGGGTTTGGATTTAAGTGTTATCTCACCGTTAATGGTTTTTCCAGTCCGTATCAAGATCGCTGCATAAGACAGAGGAATGTATTTATAGAGTGTGACATGATAGTCTTCTACAGTAGCTATAAAAGGTACTTAGGTGACTTCTATTGAGCTGGAGAGATGAGCTGAAGCATGCCAGGAGGACTCCACTAAACACCCACAGAATCCAGAAGCTTCTCTTCTGTTTGCTGTTGTCTCTCTCGCCGTGTCACTGCTGTGATCGCGGTTAATACGAGAAGATTATGGTTCACGGAGGAAGAAATACTCCACAGAAAATCTTTTAAAAACCCACTCACCCCCTCCAGTCTTGAGAGGTGGATGTTCATGGATGGCAGCTGCAGTCATCGGTCATAATAAAGTCCATTGGTGACCTGGTTTCAGTTACATTTGTCCTTCACAAATCAACTTATTCTGAACATGCAGTTGCATGGTGACAGCTAACTGTGCTCATGACAAACAGAAGCCCTGTATGTATTCTGCCTCACAAAGCCTAACTGCAGTAACTACAGCTTTGTTTAAAATTGAGTTATGAATAAAAATGAACTCCTTGATGTCTATTTTATCTTGAACCCAAAAGAAACAAAGGAAAACATAAAATCTGATCTTGAAAATTGTATTTCAATACACAGAATTATAAATGTTGCAAATATGAACACAGGTTAAAAATATAACATATAACCGGTACAATGAGGATAATCTCTAGTTCTATATTTTTATACTAAATATATTTGACATTATCTCTGGTTTTACTTGGCCGAATATGGCCAGAACTTTAGAGGGAAGCTGATGGAGAGACTCAATGTTGCTTCATTTTTATGCCTTCGTGTCATGAAGAAGTAATGTGCCTGTGTTTTCATGGACTCTAGATGGTTAAACACAGTATTTATGTAATGGAGAGGTGGAGAGTCAGAAGAAAGAAATGGGAACTGGTTAAAAAAAGAGATAAATCTAAGATAAATCAGCGAAAGTGGTGTGTTTTTTGTTTTAATTTTGGGATCAGCGACAACAGACAGAGCTGTGAATTATTGAGCAACTTCCTGCCTGTGTTGAAAGGGTTGAGAGATGGAGGTGAGGTTTCACAGGACTCATAGTGTGATGGAGGAAAGGCACACATTCAAACACCATGGCATGTATGCAACATTCAGTGGGAGGCATGTTTTATTTAAAAACCAGAAAAGCTCAGCAGCCAGTTACGCTTGACAACTGAAAACATCCTGAGAGAAAAAGGGCAGGAAATGGAAGAGATGATTGTGAACTTGGAGATTTGAATGTCTGCATTTCTCACTGGTTTGCTCAGTTAGCCTTATAGACTTTCTGCTAGACGGTCTTTACTTATAGATTTTTTTGTAAGTTTTAGGCAGTAAAACTCCATATTTAAACCTCTCAAGTCCAGGAGATTTTGATTCAAATTTGTCAACTTCCTGTGCATTAATTTCTGTCTCTGTTTAGCATCTTTCAGTCTGTCCTTACATCACATGCATGGCTCCTTTTTCTCCACACAAACTTGGCTATCAGTCAGATTTTTCATTTTATTTTAATGAACAAACAAACAAATAAAGCTGCCAGGAACCCAAAATACAAGCAAAAGACACAGGTTTCTATGGAAATATACCATTTTTTATTTTTATTTTTGTTTTACCATTTATAAACACAAAAACAGCAGAAAAAAATAATAAATAATAAAACTACAAAACAGTCTATTTGCATGTAAATAAAAAATAGTAATATTTTTCATTGTAGAAAGAAAATTCACATTTTAAAAATGGTCTAGAAACATAAATGGCACACTGTGAAAGCTCCTATGATTGACCTTTCTTTCAACCGGCTTTCTCAGCTTGTCCACATATCAGATATAAATAAAGTTATTACTGTAAATAAAACGTGTATTTTCAATAAATAGATGGACTCCAGAGGGTTAAATTTGGTTTCAAATAGTTCTGGTATAGGGTATATTCCTTCATTTTCATTCCAAAGGTCATGCCAATACTTACCAGAATAGAAACCCAGGAAATTTCTCAGTGAAAATCCAGTTTGACTTTTAAATTACCGCAAAAAGAGCATGTTTTCATCATGGAAATTACAGGCTTACTTAAAAAGCATCTTTAGTAATTATAACTCCATAGAGGCCATTTGAAGAAATTAAAATGGAATTGGATTGGAACATAATTAGACCAAAACACAAGAGCATCCTCAGCTGCAAATATTGTCCTCCTGTTTATGAGACACAGCGTTCCAAGGAGTTGTTCAGTCTTTAATACATTCTCAGGGTTCACAATGACCTGATCAGTGAAAACATTCACAAAATGTCACCTCTTACCTCATGTCAGTGTGGGTAGAGCTTTAAGAAGTCCTGTTGAATTGTGTTCTTATCACTCATTCGTACACAAACATTCATTTGTATATTCACGGATATTACTAAGTGTGTGAAATAAAAAAGACGTATATGTACACACATCAACACATGCAATGCACACACAGTTTCACACCCTTCCTGCCTCCTAATGAGCTGTCAGGCTGCGAAATGGTGCCGCAGATGCAATTCAATCTCCCTGTCTGTGGAAAAATTAGAGGAAAAAAAGACTTTTCTTTATATCAAGTGACGCTACCTTTTTTTTTTTTTTTTTTTTTTTATCCCAGCAAGAAAGGGAGGAATGAATGGAAACACATACTGGTGAGAGATCTGTAATGTCATTAAAGTGGAAAAGTAATCATCCCTGGCCTCTTTTGAAGTCTGGGCTGTCAATTGCATTTGGTTGTCTGCAGGTTTGATTAAACAGACTCCTGAGCAGCTAGTTGCTGTTGAAGCCGACCAGATATATTGGATTACATTTCAACTTGATACTAAAACAATATGACTTCATTCAGTATCCACATTAGGAAACAGTTTTTATATTATCATTATCTTGGTTTAAAACATAATCACACATAAAACAGTGATAGAACATCTGTTCCTGTGCTTTCTTTTACAAAACTTGGTGAAGAATTTTACAAATTTTAACTTGAAAGTGCTTGTGTGAGCATCGATAGTGTCTTATTGGAGAAACCTCTGCGTTAGATTAACTTTCTCTGGTTGGTTAATTGTCTTGCTGTGAATGTTTACTCCCAGTGATTTAAAACTGTGAGCGTCATGTCTGCCTCTCTCTTTTGTTTCTATCGGTTTAAGACATTTTCTCTCATTTATCACATTGAATCTTTCAAAGAATTAATACATAGCTAAATCTCCACATGTGGAGGGAGTGATGTGGTGTCATTTTTAAAAAATGAGTCCATGCTCAATACAATTAATTACTCTTTGGGGCAAGATTAGAACAGTGATTGATTAGCGAGATAAGTATAAACAGGCATTATGCTAAACTGTTGAAGCTTTTAATGTATTCAAATGAAGATAAGGATGCACCAACCATTTTAATTCAAAAGTTATGTGTCTGTCTTGGTGATTTTTTCCTTCTGAAATCCTTACGGAGCAGATTGTTGTCAGGCCAGGCTTCAACCATGACAGAAACAACACTTTTCCTCGGCTATTTCCTGTTATTTGTTGGCCAGTTTACTAGATATGTATCGGCCATTTTGCTCGAAAATGAATTTCATGCCGAGAAAATGGCCCACGATGTGAAGATCATTGAACCAACCTGTCACAGTCTGACCAATGCACTGTGGCATATTTTCTTTTAATAGACCATTGAGCCTCACGCTGCTGTGTGGCTGCACTGTATTAAATTGGGCTAAATGGCCGCCCTGCCAAGGAGAGAGAAGCAGTTGTTTGGATCGCTAATATTTCTTTGGATGTTTGACACTGCAAATTGCCTCATTATTTTATTTGTATCACATCTTTAGTATCTGAGAGGGGAATCAGTGGGCATGATGAATGTTTTCTGTCTCATACCAGCCTAGGAAGAGCAGTAGAACAATTCGGTTACAGAGAAGAACATTTCAGGAATCTATCTTCATTTGCCAGTCTCTCTGGGTTGGACCAATTCTATAAATAAAAGGACTGCCCAGCACTGCGGAGCATGCTGATGACCTGCTGTGGCATTTAACATGAGGACGGCATCTAATTGATGGTTTCTGTCAGCCTGAATTGATGTTACTTATTATAGTAAAGATATCCTGCAGATATGTGTATTACAAATGAAGTGCAGGAGACTAAACTGGACATTTGACCAAACTTTCAAACAGTGCTTTTTAAAGTTCGGGATCGTAGCATGTATAATTCGCAGCCTAAAGACAGTTAAAATCCTGCATTTGCAGGATCAATCCCTGAGGCACCTTTGAGCAAAGCAATTTTAACCCCAACTGGAGCTGCAGTACTCATGCTGAGCAGCTTCAAAGTGTGAATGTTAGTGTGTAAGTGCTCTAAAAAAAGGGATAAAGGCTAAATAAATCAAACATTTATATCCATTTCGAGGCCTGTTTCTTAAAATTGGAGTATGTTTGCTTTCATTTTCACATCATCTATCATAAAGTCGTACAAATAAACTTCAGCTGGTAAATTAAGTTTACTTGAGAGGAAAAAGTTGCATGTTTTCCCACATACAACACATGCAGAACTTTTGAGCTGCCTAAATGGGAAGTTATCCTTCCCGTCTGTGATGCATGTGTGTTTTTGTGCACCAGCTCGTGTGTTTTCACACTTCGCTTTGCAGGGATTCATCATCTTCCAGGCGACATGTTATATTTATCCCTTGCTCTGTGCTGTTTGGTACATTTGTGAGAGATTCACCCGTGTGCATGCCCACACACACACACACACACACACATGCATGCATGCACATCGAATTTCTTCCTGTTTTATTTTAATTAATGACTGTGGCACTAATTAGAAGCCATGTAACAATACCCTCCGACTGTCTCTCATCCATTCTTAGATTCACTCCTCCGAGCTCTATGAAGCAACTCTGTGTTTTGATCTCTTTGGAAACAGCTTATAAGCAAAAGAAAGGGAGTTTGCAGGATACAATAACTTCATATACTGTAATGCATGGTGACACGATAAAGTATGACATTACAGCAGCTTTTGTGGAGCTTGTGGCTACACATGCAATTGTGCATAGTTGTATGGTACTCCCTGTCAGCTCTGAGTTTATTTTTGGCGCACGCTGTTCAATTAAGTCACTGCTGTATGCTCATTCCCACTTCCACAGACCCTCCTAATGAGCATGACACACAGACAGTGTCACCATGTTAAGCCTCTCTTCTTTTAATTATCTCCCTCCCCTTCACTTGGTGTGACAAAGGTTGCCTCTTGTCAAAGTTTAGTCAGCTCAGGTCGTGACGGCATGGAGATGTTAACCACAGATTTAGCACAGAGAAAAGTCCACCTGCGTTTTATTTGACCTAATGACATGTTGGACTTGGACTCTGAATATAAGCATATGATTAGGAAGTCTGGATTCCAAGTAGCAACATTCAAACAACTTCAACTGGAGTTCTGAAATGTGATTCAGTCTATAAAACAAGGCGACTGTGTTTGTTTGTGTTTGTTTTGTTCTCTTGCTCCCACACAACACATATTTGGCATCACACGTTTCAACAGTAAAAGCTGAGAACAACAAACTTGGAGGACAGGCAGCAATATGTACGGCCTGACAAATGATGAGATTGTTGAGGCCCGCTTAACAGCATGGTGGCCATCATTACAGTCTGTCATCAGAGCGACACGGTGTGATAAATGTGACAAAACGTATAGCAAGGAAAACATGCAGTTATTTGCTAAATCATACACTTGAAAGCAATAAAATATGCCCTTGATTTACTGTGACAAGCAGCGTTTCTTTCAGTTCTTCACAGTGATTGTCGTGCAATGTCGTCAGTCGGCTTTAAGATCAGATTTTTCATTCAGACTGCAATCAAACACAGTGATGGACTAAAGTCAGTCAGCCACAGCATGCTCATTTATATGCACTTGTAAGGCTGGTCAAGCTGCAGTCATAGATATACTGGTAGGTGTTTTCAAGACGACTATATAGGCCAGGGATCTGCAACCTTTACTAACTAAAGAGACATTGTTGGCCAGAAAACAGAAAAAAAGTCAGAATGGAGCCACAAAACTACAATAAAGACAAAACAGCCTACTAAGCCTAAAATAGCTTACCAATATTACTAATAGGCCATAATGAGCATTTATTAATATGAATTTGTCAGAATGCACCCGAGGATCCGAGTGCAAATGAGAGGAGAGACACCAAAGAAATGTCTCAGGGGATTTAAAATCGAAAGGGAAACACAAAACAGGACAAGAAGTTGGCAAAATGTAGAGGTGAAGGCACCAGGCCGAAGACTTTCATAAGTTATGATGCACATTTTAGATGTTGGAACGTTTTAATGCTGCATTTAAGCTACACATTTATACAATTGTGGAGTACAAATTGCTTTGGCTTTGATGAATGAAAACTGAAATGGTAAATATGGTGCACTTATATAGTGCTTTTATCCAAAGCGCTTTTCACTACACTCTATGCTCATTCACACACACATTCATACTGGTGGCCGAGGCTACCAGGGAATTCATTTACACACCGATGAACGCAGCGGGGATCGAACCACCAACCCTCCGGTTACTGGACGAAAGCTCTACCAACTGAGCCCACAGCCTCCCCTGTAAAGAATTAATTCATTTCATTCATTAATTCATGCAGATGGTCTGAAGAGCCACATTAGGCTCTGGAGCCGCAGGTTGCCTACCCCTGATAGACGATTGTACAGGCAGCAAAATACGGCTCATATTTACATTTTAGACTGTCCTTGGCCGCCATCTTGCTGACGTAGTAGTAATGATTGACAGGGATGCAAGTTTAAATGGCGGATGTCACACTTTGGCTGGATGGGTCAACTTTCACCAGGAGAACAGGGTTCATGTCCCATGTGAAAACACAAGTAAACTACTTTTCACGGGTGGATACGGGTAATGTGGGACACTTAAGGTTTGGCTGGTTTATTTCCTGCTTAAAGCAAATATAGTCATTAAAACCTTTACTATTGGTCTACCATGGGTGTCATGTGACTGAAATTACATAAAATATTTTTAAATTTAAAAAAATATAACAAAGTAAAAATTGCAAAAAGTGTCACACATTACCCGAATTCACCCTAGCTTACCTTTTTGTCTCTCGTGGCTCACGTCACCCTCCTAATGACTTCAATTCCAGCATTTACGTACATTTATTTCCTGTTTAAACTGTCTTTTATAACGCCTAACCAGGAAGGTTTTTTGCCCTAACCCTAGATCAGTGGTTTTGTGGCCTAAATTCACAGAAACTGCAGCTTTTTAACAAGTACGAACCGTACTTGTATATATGACAACGTGTGCGCTCCGCTGTACCGCAAGCTGTGAAACTCTCATTGTGCCATTTTGACAAACGCTCATATGAAGTATGACAAAGGGTCTATTCTGTCACTTAGGTCGGAGATGTTATTGGCCTTTTCAGAGCACACCTTTTAACCTGTCATACTGCACAGGTGTTCCTAACAACATTAACGATGGCTCTGTTCTATCTAAGTCTCCTCATATTCCACAGTGACGGTGAGCCAGCATGCACAATAGAGCTGTTTTGGGTCGAAATTTGGACTTGAAAAGCAGGAAAAGGTGCACAGGTGTAGCAAATGTTGTTAACGATGGCTCAGTTACATCAAGTGTACCTCCAGTAAGCCATGCCAGTGAGCCAGCATGCACAATACCAGTATGCTGGAGCTGTAGCTTACAGAAGTGGAGTACACCTGCCAGTCTCCTGCTACGACACGCCAAAATGCCTGCTGTGAAAAAGATCTATACAGTACTCTGAAACCGAGACAGCTAAATAGATTTCTGGCACCATTAAGTTCATTTACACCTGTTCTTCTTTCTTGAAGTCAAAAAGACCTGTGTGGAAAAGGCTCTATTGACAACTTGACTCCATTGCTGTGGTCAAATTTCCAATTGTATAGTGTGAATATGAAGCCAATTCAGCTTAAACTTGCATTATTTCTACTGCACAGCAGGGGGCGACTCCACTGGTTGCAAAAAAAGATTTAAGTGTACTAAAAATAAACTTTATTTAAGTGAACAGGAAAATGAGCTATGGTATGCTTTGAGGCAGAGGTGTCAAACTCAAATACACAATGGGCCAAAATTTAAAACTTGAATACAATCACGGGCCAACATTGAACAAATAAACCTTTTAATATTTACCAAACATGTTTTGCTTTAACATTAAATATGGAACCAGCAACGCTTATAAACATACAATATATAACTAAATAGTGCAGACATGTAAAATCAAATTTCAAATAAAAAACACATCAATGTCATTAATTTATTAAATAAAAATTAAATAAAAATCGTATGCCTCTTTTCTATTTGCATCCTTCTGATTTAAATATCAAAATAAAGTTTTTTAAACGGTTTAATACATTTAAACCGTTTAAAATAACAAAAATAAATCTAGTATAAGCGGTAAATGCGCCGTATAATACCGGCGGGTCAGCTTTTATAGTACAATAATAATATAATAATTTGGTATTGCCTCGCGGGCCAAATAAAATTACACTGCGGGCCAAATTTGGCCCGTGGGCCAGAGTTTGACACCCCTGCTTTAAGGTGTGTCTACCATATGACTGACAGGTTGCTACCAAAGACAGATGGTTGGTGCCACTGTGACTGTGTCCCCTATTATTTTACACTCTGTGGTAAATACTAATTCTTGCAGTATGCTGTTTCGTTTAGTTTAAAAGAATTCCGTGCACTTTACCCTTTTGAGCTACGGGAAATGATGCAATATGTGAGCTGAATTTGAAACGCCACTGTCGATTAAACTTCACAAACAGATAAAATGTTTTCCCAAATATATTATTCATATTGTTTGTTTTTCCAATATCTTTTTGGATCTGTGTCACCAACCCCAATTTATTTTAATGTGCTGCAACTGTGAGTTGATCCTTTATCTCCTTTTGTGCATCGTAAAGTGGGACAGAAGTACACTGCTGCACACTCATAAATTCAGTGTTTTGTTGTATGAATGCTGTATGTTTCAGCCAACTTTTTGGATGAAAATTAAAACTTAACTTAAAATGAGTACACAGTATTGACTTGGGACACATGTCCACCCACTTTGAAGCCAAATGAAGCCATAAAATGTATGTGATTCAATTCAATTCAGTTTTTTTTGTGTTTAGAATCCATGTCACAGACTCACCATATGTCTCCCCTTATTTGCCCTCGTTCCCTCCCAACAGTGAACATTAGGAGTGTGACGATACTCTCAGCTCAAGAGATGAGATGAGACACGATATTGGGTTCACGAGAACGAGACGAGACAAGATTTTAAGAAAACTACAATGACACAATATATGACTGGACCAACAGACTTTTATTTAACCGAGTTGCACATGCATTTTGAAATGTTTTATTATAACTCTTTATATGCATGATGTAGGCATGAGCTTTTAATAAACTTCTTCTTCCACAAATTAAAACTAAAAATAAAATTTATAAAAGTTAAAATAAGATAAATAAAAAAATAAAATCCCCCAGAGGGATTAATGAGCCGCCGTCGCTAACTGAACAACATCAGCAGCTGATCAAAACAAAGCAGCATGGCTAATTATCATAAACATAGTGATCTTTAATTAACCGGCATTGCTAACTGTGCTCAGAGTGTCCGGTGCTTGTTGTAAACAAACAGAGATCGCTAAGTGAACACCTCCTGCAGCAGCAGCACATACACACTGTACTGCTACAGAAGTAACTGTTAGCCTGTTAGCACATACACACTGTACTGCTACAGAGCTAACTGTTAGCCTGTTAGCACATACACACTGTACTGCTACAGAGCTAACTGTTAGCCTGTTAGCACATACACACTGTACTGCTACAGAGCTAACTGTTAGGCTGTTAGCACATACACTCTGTACTGCTACAGAGCTAACTGTTAGCCTGTTAGCACATACACACTGTACTGCTGCAGAGCTAACTGTTAGCCTGTTAGCACATACACACTGTACTGCTACAGAGCTAACTGTTAGCACATACACACTGTACTGCTACAGAGTTAACTGTTAGCCTGTTAGCACATACACAATGTACTGCTACAGAGCTAACTGTTAGCACATACACACTGTACTGCTACAGAGCTAACTGTTAGCACATACACACTGTACTGCTACAGAGCTAACTGTTAGCCTGTTAGCACATACATACTGTAGCCTACTGCTACAGAGCTAACTGTTAGCCTGTTAGCCGGACTGTGCCGATTCGATTCGTTCTTACTCTTCTTAACAAGCCTCTGCTACGTCATTCTGGCTGCTTGCTGCTTCCCCTCCTTCTCCTCCTCTTCTTCTATTCCTTTTACTGCCCCCACAGCTCACAAATAGTTTGATAACTCACAAATCTCTCGAGACTGATTTTTAACGCGACGAGAAATATCGTCAACTTTAATCTTGCTTAAGATCTAATGGCACGAGATGTCATCACACCCCTAGTGAACATGCTTTTTAAGTAAACTCCTGGCATGCACAGTGGAGTGCATCTTTCCCCGCCCACTGCAGCTCATTTAGTGATTGAAAATCACTCACCGTGGACGAAAGACAAAAAGAGGTTACAGTCTGCACAGAGCAAAATCTTTGATATGTCACATTGCATTCTTTCAAGTGTGATCTCTGTGTACAGCTCTGGTGTTTTGTCTGGGTGGATGTAGATGTTCTCCCAGCTGGGGGCTTCCACACTGCTGGGATATGTATATTTGGTCTGCTGTCAGCTTATCAGCACAGATGCAGATTAATTCCAGGAATGTCAATGAAACAAAGCCACAGGGGTAAACAGGGGAGGGATTGGGATGCAGAGAAAATTGAGTCTTAGTGAAATAGAATAGGTGAGAAAGTGACCCGATGATAGATTGAATAGATATAGTGAGGTCATATTTAAAGAGGTAGCACAAAATACTTCTGTTGCTGAATTTTATTTTCCTATATGAAACTTGCATTTTTCCTCCAGAGGGACAGAGAAAAACAGAATAGCATGCGAGGTACAAACGGCCAGAGGCAAAGATTGATATCCAAACCAAGTGAGGCAGCCAATTAGGCTTTACCCAGCATACTGGCATTTTACTCTCCATGCTTTCTCTGTGCTCTGTAAGACACAGTTACACTTCTATATGTTGATAAGGATGCCGTTATTGAGCTGAAATTAATTAAAACACATCCTTGCATTACACAGCCTCTTCCTGGGACATTTTCTGAAGAGCAGCCGAGCACATTTTAGAATTCATTAGCTGCTTAATGATCATTGCCTGACTGGCACTCTCACCAATGTGCCAATCAAATGCTGAAGAGATTTCTTGAAAGTTTGAGGACTGTCCAGAAACCATAGAATGTGTCTTCAGTTAATTGAGCACTCTTCGTCAGAATTGATTTAATTTCGGGGTTAAAGGAACGAAGAGAAAGAAATCCTTTTGCTGCAGATTCATCGTTCAGTTCTTACTTCTTGCTTTAAGTTTTACATTTTCATTGATTGATTGGTGTGTTCTGTGGAGATTTCCTACCACCAAGCAAGGAAAGATATTCAGCAACACACAAAGAAAGGTCACAGGGTCTGACTTAATGGGGATTGGATTCTCCTTCTCTTTTTTTGCCGCAGCAGAAAAGGAGCATATTTTCTGCTGAAAAGACAGTTGTCTTCTTCAAGAAAATGATTTCTTTGTGCAGGTTTCAACCCTTAAGAAATCACCTCTCTATTAATTTCTTCCTGTCAGCTTGCCTTACTTTGCACTTTCTTGCAATTCGGCTCACTTCCACAAGGACTGAGCCTTACCTACATTTACATTAGCTTTTGTGCAGCTCTTGCATTTACATTAGTTGGCATTTGTTCCCGTGAAAATCTACCTGACTCATTCACTGATGCTTTGTTTCCCCTTTGTTTTCCACCAGGTGTCGAGAAGGCTACCAGGGGATCCGCTGTGACCAGTTTCTGCCCAAGACAGACTCCATCCTGTCTGACCCAAGTAAGTTTCCACAGTTTCTACTTCAGTGTACTCAGTGAACCAGCATCTTTCTTAGGACCATAACATTACATGTGGTTGCTAGAAGTAAACATGAGGGCGATTGAGTGGGTACAGGGGGTCATATTTCTTTGATCATTATGATGAGGTTCAACTGGACTTCTTAGGAGTATTGATCCACATAAATAAAGTACAAAATCGAATGCTCAAAACCTTACAGCCACATTTACTGTACGTGCAAACACCGCACACCATAAGGGAGATAAGATAAGATAAGATTAGATAGGATAAAGTAAGATAAGATAAAAAAAGAAAAGATAAGATAAGATACAATAAGATAAGATACGATAAGATAAGATAAGATAAAACAAGACAAGATAAGATAAGATAGTCTAAAGTCTAAAATGTGCACATCTTCGGATAGAGGTGTTAAACACTTTTAAATACACTGATAACAAATCAATTTGAAAATGTTTATTCACTGAAAATAAAATATAAAAGCTGAAAGAAGACAACAATGTTGTAGTTATTGTACTATGTTTTCGCATTACTATTAGAATCTTTTACAGCAAAATCAGAGTGCAGTAACTTTTGGGGTCAAAGGTCAAATAAATCATCATGATTTTTGAGCATAAAAATGACATCATCAATACATGTAGAAATAAGTGTCATGTCACTAATCTACACATAACCAATTTGGTTGGCCAGTTAAAAGACGTAAAAAAACAACAACTTTAACGCAGTTTTTCTACCTTTTTGCGTAGTTACTGCAGTTAGACTTTGTAGGGCAGTTTAATGAGTCGTGAGTGATAGGTTTAAAAAGAATGATAAAACATACTTGATACACACAGTGAAGCAGAAAAATACCAAGCATCCCTGAACATATTCTGACAATGAGCCCTCATTTTTTACAAATAAAATTATCTTATAAACGACGCAAGAAAGTGAAATTTCCTGCAAAACACTTCAGGATCGATGCACCTTGAAAATGACATCCTGATAACTCCAAACATTCTTCAGTAAAGTTTTCTTTTGTGTTTAAATAAAATTAATATATGGGTTTCACAGAGTATTACAGCGACCTTTGCTTTTCTGTCTTCTTTTATATTCTGCTCTTTTCTTACAATTTGTCCTCATATTACCCTCTCATTTTCTCTTCTATTCACTGCTTTCTCAAATACCCTCTCCTACTCAGACTAATGTCACTTCTCCCATTTCTTTATCTCCCAAAGACATGGTCCTCTCAATGTCATATAGCTGAGAGAAGAACACAAATTGCCCTAACTTCTGTCCTTACCGCTCGCTATCGATGTCATATTAATTTCCCCGCTCCTCTTAGCTCGTTCCAAAAAATATGTAACCTTGTCAGCGGGGCACTAACGTTGTGTCAGTACAATAGCTTATCTGTGACTTTTCTACCAACAAGCCGCATGCTGTAATAGCAGCGTTTACCACTATAGGACAGTACTGTGCCTTTGGGGATTTTAACCTCATAATCAGTGGCGGACTCAGGCTGTTAGAAGGGCAGCGGCGAAAAAATAAAAAGGGGCACATTCTGCACAACATGGAGCCCTACCAGCACGCCCAATTATGATGCATCATGTATGATGAAATATTAGCATTAAGTTAAAAGGAGATCCAGATCAAAGTAATTAATTATACGGTACTGACAATTAAAAGTATCAAACCAATCCATCCAGGGGGGTCCGGGGGCATGGCCCCCCCGGGATAAAATTTGTACATTTTGTAGTAAAATGCATCTATTTTGTGCATTTTGAGAGATAAATGAGACATTATTCACAGTTGGGTGATACTGTATTATAGAATCTCTAGAGGGCACATCATCATCATTTATTGTATAAAGGGGCAACCTAGAGGGCAATCAATATGTTTTTTCACGTGTAAATGGCAGCCAAAAAGGCACTTTCTCTTATTTTCACCACTCTAGAGGGCACTTTAGCGCGCTTTTTCAACTACAGATGCATCAAACAGGAAAAAGGGCACTAGAAGGGCTCTCATTAAGGCACTAGAAGGTACATCATCATCATTTGTTGTATGAAGGGGCACCCTAGAGGGCATCCAATCATTTTTTGCACATTTAAAGGGCAGCCAATCAGGCTCTTCCTCTCGTTCTCACCACTCTAGAGGGCAGTTTAGCGCGTTTTTTCAACCACAGAGGCATTTGGGGGAGCGGTCGCCCCTCCTGCCCCCCCTCTGAGTCCGCCACTGCTCATAATTGTCCAATGTCAGAAAGAAAAAACCCTCAATGTGGTAATATTATTAAATTAAAAGTTCCTATTATGGATATGAAATTGTCCTACTTGATTGCAAAGGAGACTGGGCCATAAATGAGACATGTAGATTAAATGTGGCAAATGCAACAACACTGTTATCACTTGCTCTTTGTTAATATCCTTCACTTTCCACATCATTAATTAAGTCTCCGTAATGAGGTTTTTAATTCCAAGCAAGTATTAGGGTAATTGTCCTTGTTAGAACAACATTGGTGTTCAGTGAAGTGACACCCATCACTTTGTTTGTACACCAAACCTACTGACCTGAACACACTGGTAGCTAAGAACTGTTAGCATCCCCATCAGTTAAACACTTTGTCAAATGTCACACGGAAACACTTTATCTGTGAAGAAACCTGAGACGTTTGACCCACAGGCCAGCCCAGAGTCATTTTATTTCTCAAAGAGCTCAGTCAGAAGCAGCTACAGTTATAGTGGTAGTTAGTGAGGTAGTTTCCAATAACATGTTGACTGCCCTACACTCAAAAAAATAACTCATTGGATGAATTCAATTCAATTGTGGGCAGAATTTCCATCCAACAAATACAGTACAGGCCAAAAGTTTGGACACACACTTTCTCATTCAATGCGTTTTCTTTGTTTTCATGACTATTTACATTGTAGATTCTCACTGAAGGCATCAAAACTATGAATGAACACATATGGAATTATGTACTTAACAAAAAAGTGTGAAATAACTGAAAACATGTCTTGTATATTTAGCTACTCAAAGTAGCCACCCTTTGCTTACTAGAATATAAGACATGTTTTCAGTTATTTCACACTTTTTTGTTAAGTACATAATTCCACATGTGTTCATTAATAGTTTTGATGAATCTACAATGTAAATAGTCATGAAAATAAAGGAAACACAACAATATGTAGCCCAAACTCAAAACAAGTGCATCGATGCAATATAATGTATTTGAGTTAATGTAGCTCACTTTTTTACATTTGGTCGAACTCAAATTAAAGACATGTATGTATTGTATTTCAATTGAGTTACCTCAACTCATGTATGTGAACTAAAATAAAGAGGAGAACAAAAATAAAGAAATTGTGTTTGTTCAACCTAAAAACATAGAATTGGAAAACTAAAAGTCATTCTTTTTGGGTTGAAGGGAAGGACAGGGGAGTAAATTAAAACATTTTAGGTTACACGTCTTAAACTACTTTTGATTTGATTTTAATTAATATATTTTCATTAGACAAACAATACATTAATGTGTCACATCTAAGAAGGGCTTGAATCATTTTTTTGAGTGTACAAAGTCTAACTGCAGTAACTACATGTTTGGTCAAAATTGAGTTATCACGAAATATAAACTCCTTGATGTCTGTTTTATCTTGTGACAAAGTTTTAGATTTCAATTTTGCTTTTATTCAGACAAATAATGACATAAAAACCAAAAAATCCAACTCGAAACCAAGCAGCGATTGCACTTACTTGGAAATGACAGGCAATATCTGGCTTTCTCTGTATTTTATAAAAACAAACTAGTGTTTGTAGCACTTTAGCAGCTCAACAACTTTTCTGTGTATCTCCAGTAGTGAAGAGAATTGAGTTGTTCTCTAATAAACAGAAGTACCAAATCTTAACCATTACCTCAAATTGGTAATAATTAATCTATTGAACTCCAACTCTTTCCAGTAAACAGCCACAGGCCAGCCCATAGTCATTTTATTTCTCAAAGAGCTCAGTCAGAAGCAGCTGCAGTTATAGTGGTAGTTAGTGAGGTAGTTGCCAATAACATGTTGACTGTACATGAACTGCAATACAATTGGTATAGAAATATAAATATATCCGACAGAAGATATAATCTGTTTTGAGAACATATACTCTGCATCAGTGGTGGGATGTAGCTAAGTACATTAACTCAAGTACTGAGTACTGTACTAAGTACAATTTTACAAAGACTTTACTTGAGTATAGACTTTACTATACTGCGCTACAAAGCCTAACTGCAGTAACTACATTTTTGGTCAAAATTGAGTTATCACGAAATATAAACTCCTTGATGTCTGTTTTTTCTGTAACACTTTACAATAACCATCTAAGTTATGCTTATAGATGGTTAATAAACCAAATATTAACCATTTATAAAGGACCACAATTAGATCTACTTATTTAATCTTTATAAAGGTTTTACAGCCATTTTTTATTAAGCTATATAAATCATTTGGAAGTCATTAACAAATGCTTAGAATAGTGTTTAAAATTTTATGAGTGCCACTATAAACCGTTAATAAAAAATCCATTAATAAACATTATTAATTAGAATTGAATTGGTGAATGGTAAATCTATTTGCCATTTATAAATGATGATTTAACATTAATAAACTATCTTTTTACCATTTATAAATGATGGTTATTGTAAAGTGTTACCGTTTTTTCTTGTGACAAAGTTTTAGATTTCAATTTTGCTTGATTTCAGAGAAATAATGATATAAAAACCACAAAATCCCACTCAAAACCAAGCAGTAATTGCACTTACCACGGTCTGCTTTGGATATATATACTAATTTAAACTAATTTAGATAGTAATGAAGTAAGAAAGTGATGTAAATGGTAGTAAGACTAAAATATGACATTTCTTTATAATATTAAGTCTAAAATACACAAATCTTTGAATAGAGTTGTTAAACACTTTTAAATACACTGATAACAAAATCAATTTGGAAATGTTTATTCACTGAAAACAAAATATACAAGCTGAAAGACTCTGTTTATCATTACTATTAGAACCTTTTACAGCAAAACCAGAGTGCAGTAACTACATTTTTGGGGTCAAAGATCAAATAAATCATCATGACTTTTAATCATCAATACATGTAGACATTAGTGTCATATCACTTTCCTACCAATAACTCATTTAGCTGGCCAGTTTAAAAACATGAAAAAAAATTTAAAGCAGTTTTTCTCAGTTTTACCCTTTGCGTAGTTACTGCAGTTAGACTTTGTAGGGATGTATAGTATAGTTTGATTTAACATGAAATACATGATACATTTAAAATGATTATGCATGTTTATAAATTAAACCACATAACAGTGTATTAGGTAGTTAAAATGAGCCCTGAGTGGGGCCATTCTGCATTGTGAGTACTTTTGATCCTTAGGTACAGCAACTACATTTTCATGCTGATACTTGAAAGTTTTGAATGCAGGACTTCTACTTGTTGTGGAGTAATTCTGCAGTGTGGTATTAGTACTTTTAATTAGGTAAGGGATCTAAATGCATCTTCCACCACTGCTCTGTATGAAGTTTTCTGTTATGTAAAATATTGTTGGTTGCTCTTTGTTTTATGGAGACCATAGTTTCCTAGAAAGCATAATTGATTAAATACTTTGGTTTACGGGAACAGTTCTTGGACATTTATCTGAAAGTCTGAATTTGCTTTGAAATTCAACAAAACTAATTCAACTTGCTTGGAAAATATTAGTATATTCCATCTGTAGAATATATATTTTTCCGTCAGTATGTGGAGCAGCATTTTCGAGTTAGAGTAGAGCTGAAACAGATGCACCATCCTTTTTTCTCTTCCTGGGTATATGAGGACTGTACCCAGGGACCCATTCTCTCAAAATCAATCTATACTTGGAAAATACAGGCAATATCTGGCTTTCTCTGTATTTTATAAAAACACACTCTATAGTGTTTGTAGCACTTTAGCGGCTCAACAACTTTTCTGTGTATCTCCAGTAGTGAAGAGAATCGAGTTGTTCTCTAACAAACAGAAGTACCAAATCTTAACCATTACCTCAAATTGGTTTTCTTGCCTAAGTCAGTAAAGGATAATTAATCTATTAAACTGCAACTCCTTCCGGTAAATTTCCATATAATTTGTCTGGGAGTTGCCGAGTCATTACTGAGGAATGGGCGACTTGGAAAAGAAGAAAGTCTTTTCACGCGGCACACATCTGCAACTCCTTTCAGTTTGAATCAGCTTTAGCTCGCACCACTTTCCCTCATTCACTTCTGATCTCATTCATCTATTCTCTGCAACCTTTTTTTCTAACTCTCTGCCAAATCTCTATCCTCAATTCATTTTCTGATTTTGAGAATTGATCGGCCTACTTTCCCGCCATTCTTCTCGCTGGCTTCCATCCGTCTCTCCGCTGCCTTCTGTTTTCTGTTCTCTACTACAAAGCACAATGTTGTATAGCCTATATGGATTTCTTTTTCCAGTAACACCACATTTTTCTTTCTTCCTTTTTTTCTCCATTTTATTCAACTACTTGCTGCTTCAAAAAGTTGGTAAGTGCAAAGTTGGAAAAGAAGAGAGGCAGATTGTGGCCTCCCTCTTCTTTCCTCCCCTCCCCCTCAGATAATCTTGTCACAGCATCACTCTCCTTGACTCCTCTGCTCGCAGCTCATCAAATCCTAATTTCCCGAGTTACCTTTGTGTCTCGTGTTCGAGCTTGCCTCAGTGTTGACATCCTCGTTCCCTATTCCAAATTTCCCTCCAGACGGCCCCCTCCTGCCCCCATCTGTCTTTTGCTAACCTCCTCCGTGCCATCCTTTCCTCAACACGCATCTTGTCCAAGCGTCAGACCTCATCCCCTCTCCCTAGCCTACAGTTTTCTGTCCAACTCATCTCCTAAGACAAAGTGGCACGAGCCTCAGATGGACTGAGGCTTGAACAGTGCCAGCTAAAAAGGTTCAGCAGCAGGGCAAACAAGCACTGCCAAGGACCTCTGGCACGCTGTGGCCTCCACGGAAGGGAAGGAAGAGGAGGAGTGAGGAGGAGAGAGGCTGGATAAAAGTGGACACATCTTCTGAGTTGGGCTATCACACTGTCTCAGGGTCCCAGAGGACGGACACACAGTCATGACTCCTATGGCTTTACAAACAGAATGAGAGTACCAGACGGAGAGGGAGAGGAAAGGAAAAGGATGATTGTATCCTGTAGTTTTAACTACTACTAAGTGTTCTGTTTTTAAACATAGAAGTCATGCGTTATAATTCGGGCTGGGACTGGATTAAAAAAAATAATCTAATTCATTAGGCTTTGTAATTAATTAATCAAAATTAATCGCATTTTAATCGCATTTTAGTCGCATATAAATATTTGACCTGAGAACAGTGAGAAGTAATTTTTTTCACTTGGATTTTTAGTATCCCATTGAATAATGACTGAATACATAAGCTTTAGCAACAAAAATATTGTTTATTTTTGTTCAAGTCCAACAGACCAGTGCAATTTTTGCCATTAAGTGTAGCAATAGCATGTTTAGAAATATAGTACATTTCATAAATCCAGGTAGCCTATAGGTAGGTAGACCTTCTGTAAACTAGAATACTTTGGTTTTTGAAGTAAAACACAATCCACGCTAGCAACCACACTAGCCGCTAGCTGCTATATGTTTAGCATTGAGGTGATACTTAAGGCTGGATGTGCTGCGGTGATATGTGAATTCCTTGTTGCATAGCAACACAACCATGCTCTTATTGACGCTTCCATCCGTTGGTTTTTAGTAACTAAATGTCCCATCATCCACGGGGCCAACCAAAGGTCTCATCAGCTTCTTCCTTCATGTTCACTGTGGTTTGTTGTTGTCTCAACTCATCAACGCTAGTTGGTGCTCCAGTATAATCGGTCCGCCTGAAACTCATCCAGTGAGAAACGTTCCGCGGTGCAAAAATAAGTGCGATTAAAATGCACTTCCCGGCCCTAGTTATAATACTGAATAAAAGATCAATAATGGAATGCAAGACATGAATAAAAACCAGACAGAGTGTATATAAAGTATTTAACGATAAAGTCAAGCTGAAGGAAGGAAGGAAAAATAGGGCAGCAGCTGATTAATTTAAGGATTTATCATTTGGACAATAACATATTGAAAAATAATGAGTGTTAAAGCTTTTAGATGTCTTGTTTTGTACAACTAATGGTCCAAAACCCAAACATATTTCATTAACAAAGACAAAATTCTCTTTTAATCATAGCTTGAAGGGATTGAGATCTTGAGAAGCCGTAGTCCACAGAATGGCCAGTTGGAAACTCATGTTGTGCAGCCAAACATGAAGCAATCTCACAGAACTTTATTTCCAATTTTAAAGGAGAGCCCAAAGTGTGTCAGAGGAAATCTGTGTGAAATGATGTACAAAACGTTACATTTGATGGAATGATGAATTGATAAATAACATGAAGTCTTTGCATATTTCTCATCATATGGCTTCATATAGAGTAGAGTATGTGTGATGCTGTCATCAGGAAACACGTGATTTGAGCCCTAAAGTTCCATAAAAATTGAAAAAGTTAAGAGGTTCATTATTTAGAGACTAATATAGATCATTTTCAGAGAGAAATGCAAAGGTTTTATTGATCTTCCTGGCCCGGGTGGCTCAAAGCAGCTGAAAGATAAAACAGTCTTGAATGTATGAGAAGGTTGTCACAGGTGGATGGTGTCCAGCAGGGTCCAGGTGAGGCTGTCAACATGGTGAACTCAAAATATATACAGGGCTTAATATATTTATTAGACCATCTGTCATAAAAACGAGAAAACATAAATATTTTAGAAATCTGTCAAAAGCTTGCTTATTGTTATTTATTCAACAAATTACAATCTGGCTATAAAAAGGTAAATTCAGTTTGTTGTCGGCTCACTGGGTTTCTCTGAGAAGTCAGAAATGAATCAAGCAGAACATTCAACCACTAAAACTAATTTTTATGTTCAGAAATCCAAATAAATAACTGTAATTTGCCATCCTAATCAAGAAATAATAATGTCCTTTTCTATTTTTACAGGGTTTCTTTTTTGTAAATTGAAAAATTCATGGATAATTATATTTTAGCAAAAATAACATTTTGGTTAAAGAGCACGTACTGCTGTATTAACCATTACAGAAACATAACACAATATTTTGGTAATGGCCAATACTGTTAATGTAGGACAGCTGTGGCACAAAGTGCTGGTCTAATACATTTGTAAAGCCCTGTTTATATTTTTTATTGATGCAGTGTTTCCACCTACATCAGGGATGGGCAACTGGAGGCCCAGGGGCCGCATACGGCCCGCACCCTCACTTGAAGTGGCCCTCAGTACAACTACATGCATTTGAGCATTAAAATCTTAAAAGTGCAGTGTAAAAATGCACAAAATTACTTCTTGCAATTAATGTTGGTCTGCTGTTCTTGCACTGAAAAAAAAAAGAAATCACAGTAAGTGGTTATTTTTTATTTGCTTCAAACCTTTTGTATTCCTATTTATACTGTTATACATGCATTTTAGCATGAAAAATGTTAAGTTACTGTACTTTAACAACCTATTGTCACAGGAATCCATGAAATAGCCACGGAATCACTCAAATTTCCGTGAAACTGACACGGATTTCACTACAATGCAAGTTAATGACAGTTATATCCTGTAGCTATTCCAACATACAAAGTGATTATGTACATTCACTGAGTGAATATTTAGAAAATAAAACATATATTTCTCGCTAGAAATGTGATCAAAATCCATTTTCATTCAGAAACTAAGTCAAAATATTGATTTTTTTCACTAAAAATGAGAGAACTTTTTTGTTCTGACCGCCGGAACCTTGAAAGTCACGTGACTTGGAACAAACCAATAGGAAAAACTATCCATGGAATAGCCACGGGATATGACTGTCATTAACTTGCATTGTAGCGAAATCCGTGTCAGTTTCACGGAAATTTGAGTGATTCCGTGGCTATTCCACGGATTTTGAGTTAAGCGAATCCGTGGCTACTTCACGGATTCCTGACAGACCAGGTTCCACTGTAAACATATTTAAAATTGCAGTTTCATCATATCTGGTGAAGTGCACGGTCCTATATGTGGCCCTGTGGTAGCGACGATGAAAAAGTGTGGCCCCCTGCAGCATTTAAGTTGCCCATCCCTGACATAGATGATCTTTGTCAGACAAATAATAGTCTGATGGATAAAACACTTGATCAATAAAAGTTGTGCAAAATTCAATGTAATAGTCTGGTTCATAAAGGCTTCAGACGGATGTGATGGAGCCAAAACAAAGCAGAAGAGATTTTAACTTCCAACCAGGTCTCAGTGACAGGACTAACTGATGTGCGTTTAGTTCTCAAAGTGCTGACAAGTTTCAAGTTCATGGCCTGACTCGATTGATGTGTTTGAGATCAGATTTGTTTAGGTTCCCTGCTGAATCTGTCAGAGAGCAACAAAAGCTTTTTGTTGTCTTCCTTACATACAGTATGTTGAATCTCTTCATTGCAGAAGAAACAGAGTTCAAGCTGCTTTTGTTGTCGAGACATCTTTTGTTGTTCAATCTAGGAGGTGGCTGATTGGCACTATGCATTCTGAGCAACTTTCACAGGAAAATGCAGCATTCAGGAGCTGATGTCGACTAGATTTTAACTATTCTCTTTAACACAGCTCCTTCTCTCTTCTGCCCTACCTCAATATCTCTCTGTACTACTTTCATTATCTGTATAGCCCTTTGCACAGTCATTGCCCTGGTCACAAATTGAAAAACATATTCAACCCTTTTGAATGGAAAGCCTGGGAGCCAAGACAGTCTAGGTTTATGACGCTGCGGGGCAGAATCAGCACACTCTCAGTGCATCATATCACGGCCCGTAGACACGGAGAGATTTAGAGATTTAAATCTGGAATTTAATTCACACTATCTTTATGAGATCTGATTTCATGCTCGGCAGGTTTGTGTGCACCGGAGATGATAACATTCCAGTAATCATGCAAGTCCGTGCAATTTCCCTGAGAATACAAGGCTGTGTTTCACGTCGTGTTGCGTGTTTCAATCCATAACATGTAAAGGAAGCATAAAATGTGCAATAGCTTCATGCTTTTATCATGGGCCCAGTGTTGAAGCAAGGGCAATGGGAGTCACCTTGGGTTGTTACAAGAACGCTCTACTGAGCAAGTGATACGTGTTGTTTATTCACAATTGTTCAAATACCTCCATTTCTGCTGTAGCCTTGCATAAAAGCTCGCAAAAGAATATTATTGGGTTGAATACAAGGACAGAAAATCCGTGGAATGAATGAACATGGTATGAATTAAGTGCCCTTGGGCCTGAACACCTATCAGCTCCAGGGGTGATGTTCTGTAGTTGACCCTGACCTTTGGACACATTCAGAATCAATAAAATATCAGACACGTATCTGTTCATGCAGTATTCATCTTTATTATTTTGTAAAATCACAAGAAATCTAATATACTTAAATACATTAATGGTGTGTTTCTGAACAGACTGTGAACTAGATGAGCACAGACTTCACACTACAAAAAAGGTGTGTCTAAAAACAAGATAAAAACACTAAAAACAAAACAATAAAAACACTAAATCTGAGGGAAATGATCTTACTGCATGGACAGATAACTTCACTTGACAAGATTTCTTAAATTTAGATTATTAAATCTAGAAATAAGCATGTTGAAAGCTTGAAATAAGAAATTAACTCTTAAAACAAGAGAAATGATCTAACACTTCTAATTCTAAAGTTTTTTTTATCTTGGTAAGAAACAAATAATTGTCAGGTCACTCTGCTCGGGCCAGTTCATCGCTGCTTGCAGCTTTAATTTATCTTGTTATAATAGTTAATTTCTTATTTTAAGTGTTCAACATGCTTATTTCTAGATTTAATAATCTTAATTTAAGAAATATTGTCAAGTGAAATTATCTGTCCATGCAGCAAGATCATTTCCCTCAGATTTAGTGCTTTGATCTTGTTTTTAGACACACCTTTTTTGCAGTGCAATAAAAGAAGCATAGATATATACTGTACATACAGGGAGGGAACATGAACATTACACTGGTGCAATCTAAGGGAATCCACAGAGCTGCAGACTTGTGATTTAAAACATGGCACATAAAACTGTGCCTTCGTGTCGAACAAAGTGTCTTTTTTAACAAGCACTGGGAGTCGCCTAAAGTCATACCTTGCAAACAGCACACATAGTATCACAGTAGGCTGTGCAGATCACACGCTGTAGATATATAAATGCTGTAGGTCCCAGGTAACCTTTCTGAGTTTGACTTGAATTCATTTCAAAAGCTGTGCAGCTGCAGCTACAGAGCCTGTGTTCCAAATGTCCTTGCTTTAGTTTTCTCAAGTCATGCCGGCACAAGTGCATATTTGTGTGTGTGCGCGAGGGTGTGTGTTGTTTCTGTGCTCTACATTTTTTTTTTTGTTTCTGGATGGTTGCGTCTCCATCCTGACATTCCCACACAGCATTGGGAGGTGAAAAGCTGCGTCTCGGGAGACATCTTGTTGAATTCACACCATCTGAAAGAGGAGGAGGAAAAGAGCTGGCTTAACGTTTAGGAGTACTTGAAGTCTCTGGCATCAGCGTCGGAATCAGCCTCCTTCCTGTGCTGACTTATTGTGGCAAGGCAAATCCAGCCTACCTGGGTAGGGATAAAGGCCTGTCAAGTCTGAGGCTTGACATCCGTACCATAGCAGAGCCAGAGGGGGTCCGAGATGTGAAGATGGGAGTTTCTTTAAAGCCTAACAGTCACCAGGCAACCTGGTCTCACAGGAATCCGTGAAATAGTATGAAAGTATGAATATTAAACTAGAGGTGGTTGCACTAACCATAATGCATCATAAAACTTGGTTACACTTTTTAATCATCATTATTAAAGGGTAACTTGATAGTGAATTAGACTTCAGTTCAGTTACTTTGCAATTAACATAAAAAATAACAATTAGCAGTAATGCATTATGAATTTTACAACATGGTCTCACAGGAATCCGTGAAATATCCACGGAATCACTCAAATTTCCATGAAACTGACACGGATTGCTACAATGCAAGTTAATGACAGTCATATCCCGTGGCTATTCAAACATACAAAGTGATTATGTACATTCACTGAGTGAATATTTAGAAAATAAAACATATATTTCTCACTAGAAATGTGATCAAAATCCATTTTTATGCAAAAACTCAGTCAAAATATTGATTTTTTTTCACTAAAAATGAGAGAACTGTCCGCCATGTTTTTTCTTCTGACTGCCGGAACCTTGAAAGTCACGTGACTTGGAACAAACCAATAGGAAAAAATACCAGGTTGGGATATGACTGTCATTAACTTGCATTGTAGCGGAATCCGTGTCAGTTTCACGGAAATTTGAGTGATTCTGTGGCTATTCCATGGATTCCTGTGAGACCAGGTTCCACCAGGAGCAGACTGAAACCTTTTGAATCCTGGATCATGATTTTGTACTTGATAATATTAGAACTAATATTGCTTGCTTTGTATAGAGCTCTCCCTACAGAGGCACAGACTACTTTTAGTTTAATTGGCCTGTGTCCGGGGTGAAGGAAATGGCAGCATTCACATCTAGACTACCCATTAAAAACCACAAAAGAAGAGTCTCTTTGACAGGAGGTCTCTTTGAAAGCAGATGAAAAGAATCCATCTTACACATTAAAAGAGTTCACTGCCTCCTCTCTAACTAGATGTTGTGTGTTTGTTTGTTTGTGCTTGCATGCAACACGCTGTACTGGATTACAATTAGCCAATATAATCCACAAAAGAGTCAATATAAGAGCTAATGAATAAGTTAATTCATTACATTAAGTTGTTTTCCCTCAGTTCTTGTCAGAACAGAATTAGTTACAGTTCATTAAGTTTTTTTCAAGAATGAAACCTGATGTATAAAATAATTAATTCCCAAAATTATTAAATGAATACGAACTGACAAATCTAATAGTATGGCAAGTCCTTAGCGCCAAGTTGGCATGGTGCTAAAATTAACTATTACATTATTGTATAACTGCTCAAGGAGGTTTTTTAATTAAGTTCAGCTATTGCTGTTAATAACCTTAGTAGTAGGTGCACTGCATGCATTTTGGCCAGTTCCACATATTGTGTTGGCTCACTGGGTCACCCAAATGCTACCATCTTTGTTGTTTGTTCCACTTGTAGTTTTCCTGCTATGACAAGGCAAAATGTTCGCTGTGAAAAAAGGAGGCAATTGCATGACTCAAACATAAAGGAAGATCAGAAAGGGCTGCAGAGCCACAACAGCAGCCCACTCAAACCCATCTGAGACACACATGCACCACGGAGAAAGGCAGAGCATCATAAGAAGACAAAAGGGAAATAAACGACAACATGGGGCATACAGCAAATCGAGAAGATGAGGAAAAACTAGAGCAGGGGAGAGGGGACGAGGTGGCTGCCTCTGAAAAATGTCTCATGGTGTCTGGGCTGTCCTTGTGGGGTTCTGAGGTTGTTGGCTGCAATGGCAGATGAAAAAAAAACATGTCTTTGCCAGGGTCTGCAGAGGCTAAAGAATGGTTCTAGTGTGTCAATGCCTGTGGTTCTAAATCACAAAAATAAGTCGACATTTCTCAGGCAAGGGTTGCATCACAAACACTTCAATTCTTTGTTGAAGTTTCACCCTGCAAGTGCCACAGTCTTCCCAGGCTGGGGCACAGCAATACAAGACACACATTCTTCATGTTTTGGTTAGATTTGTTTGCTAGTGAGAGCGAGGGAAGATGGGTAAAATATCACAACTATAGATGGAGGCAGTAGATTCTGAGGAAACCTCATGTCGTCAGCCTGAGCTTCCCAAGTTTCACACGCTGCCTGATGGTGTTGCTTGCTGCATGACAAACTGACTTCTCTGCAGGCAGACAAGGTGTTGTGGGACTGTTGCCAATAGAGATTTCATATCCTCAGCATGTGTTTATTCATTTCACTTTCATTGCGGTTCAAACTTTAACCTGTGTGGAAAAAGTGTGCTCTCTTTTCTGCATGCATTCATCAGGCTGCACTGCAAAAAAGGTGTGTCTAAAAACCAGATAAAAGCACTAAATCTGAGGGAAATGATCTTGCTGCATGGACAGATAATTTCACTGGACAATTTCTTAAATCAAGATTATTAAATCTAGAAATAAGCAGGTTGAACGCTTAAAACAAGAAATTAACTCTTAAAACAAGATAAATTAAAGCTGAAAGCAGCGATGAACTGGCCCGAGCAGAGTGAACTGCAATTTATTTGTTTCTTACCAAGATAACAAAAAACCTTAGATTTAGAAGTGTTAGATCATGTATCTTGTTTTAAGAGTTAATTTCTTATTTTAAGCATTCAACATGCTTATTTCTAGATTTAACAATCTTAATTTAGGAAATCTTGTCAAGTGAAATTATCTGTCCGTGCAGCAGGATCTTTTCCCTCAGATTTAGTGTTTTGATCTTGTTTTTAGACACACCTATAGAACCTGATAATGTAATAAATTCCTGATAATGTAATAACCCCGATAATGTAATAAAAATCTGCACTTGAGTCCATTGAAAATGTAATAAAACCTGATAATGTAATAACTTCCCGACAATGTAATAAAGTGCATTTCCCAATAATGTAATAGACTTTTTACCAATAATGTAATAAAGTATAACACCAAGCACCTTTAGATTTCAAGAAGCTGTTGAATGCATTCGTTGTCATGGATACCTCGTTTGTGAAAAACGGATGAACGGGTCAAAAGTTACTAAACATTCAACTTTGACCTGTTGGTGGCGCTAGAGCTCTTGAGCTAGAGTTGATACACAGTATCACCACTTGAACCCAAGTAATGGGTGGTCTGCTGTTAAATTATTACAATATTGGGGAATTATTACATTATCAGAACTTGGGAAATGAAGGCTAACCTGATAATGTAATAACCTCCCATTAATGTTATACTTTATTACATTATTGGTAAAAAAGTGTATTACATTATTGGGAAATGCACTTTATTACATTGTCGGGAAGTTATTACATTGTCAGGTTTTATTACATTTTCAATGGACTCAATTGCAGATTTTATTACATTATTGGGGTTATTACATTATCGGGAATTTATTACATTATCAGGTTCTACAGCACCTTTTTTGCAGTGTGCACACAACTGAGGCTGCTAGAATCAATGTTTTTGGAACAGTTTACCTGTTTGGCAGGGACATTAAAGTTTCCTGTGTCAGGGCCAAAAAGTGGCAGTGTCATTTATAGCCAACCTTTCCAGGTTCCAGGTGCCCAGCAGGGCGTTGGCAGTTTGCTACTGATAGCCCTCTGCTGTCAGCGTCTATTGAAACACACATGTATAGGCAGAGGTTAATTAGCTGCAGGTGTGACTCATTGACCAGCTGGGCTGCTCCTGGCTCGCCTGCATCTCCACCAATGCTCAGCCTCCACCTGGCTTAGCACAGCCACACACAATATTAGAGCGCACAGCTTGTTTAACTGCCTTCAAGAATCACCGACGTATCACTGAACAGCATTATCATGGCGGCTATTCCTGCAAGCTGCAGCTGGAGAAAGTGAAGACGAGATTAGACGCTAACAAATAATATGAGTGCACATCTGTTCCCATGTGGGGATTCTGACCATATAATAAGACATGATGCATTGAATTAAATTAATTAAATGGGTAACACTTTACAATAACCAATTAAATTATGTTTGTAGTTGGTTTATAGACCAATTATTAACCATTTACAAAGTGCTATGCATATTTAATCTTTAGGTATTGGTTTAAAACATTTAAAGGTATATGAATCATTTCAAAATCATTAACATACTTAATATGGTGTTAAAAATGGTAAAATGAGTGCAACTAAAACTATTGATAAACTATTAATTATAATTGAATTGTTTGTTATTGGTAAAGTAACTATAAACTTACATTAATATACCATCTATTTGTCATTTATAAATGATTTAGTTAGTTAAACATTAATAAATGATGTATTTACCATTCTAAATGGCCTATATATGTAATGTATGTAAGTAGGGCTGGGCGATATGGACCAAAAGTCATATCACGATATATTGAGGCTGAATATCGATATACGATATATATCCCCATATTTTTATTGCAAAGTGAGAGCAAATGCTCAGTCAAAGTCAAATATGACATGTTACAAGTAGTTTTATTGAAACCATTTATTTAAGTGAATATAAATACTGTATAACAGGAGTACCTTCTTTTTGTTTAAATCAAAGCTCCATAAAGTGCACATTTAAATAAAAAACATATCATGAAGAAAGAAAGCCTAAGAAATTAAAAAGGCCAATCTTTTTCTGATATATTTATATGAGAAATTAATAATAAACATTACAAAAGAAGTAAATATGATAAACCACAGTGAGGACAACATTTATATATACAGAAATACATATTTATAAACTATATTGATATATGCAATATGGTCTAATTCCCTATCACATTTTAAAATATATCGATATACTTTTTATATCGATATATCGCCCAGCCCTACCTGTAAATATAGTTTTTGTACTTTGAGTCTATAGCTTGATCAAAGTTAATCAGGTGCTTTGTGCTTTCTGTCTGACGTCAGCAGAGTCAATAACAGCTGATTTTCTCTTCTGTCCACCACGACAAAATCCATTTTGCATTCAGTTCTCTTGAAATGAATAAAAACAAATGACGCTATATTGTTGTCAAAAAAATTATATTCCTCCCTCTGCAGGTGAAATCGGTGCAAATGCAAAATTGACTATTGCAATGGAGCCTAATGGATACTGATTGCTGAGGGCAATTTACCTTCCTCCTGCCTATTGCTGTGGACGGAGATTGTAAGCAATCAGAAAAGTGGAGAGAAAAGAACAAAAACTCATATTGATTGCGGCAATTCATTCGGGCTTTCACAAAATATTTACACAAGTGCATAGCAAATGGTTTGGATTGAATATTAAAAACAATAACTTTGTTATTTATTCCACACAACATGGCAGAGTTTTCTCTTATTTATTGTCCTGTTTTCCGCCGAGCATCTGATCAAGACTTTTGGCTGTTCCCACATTCAGACCCTAATGGATTTGGAAGGCCCAGTTTATAGTGAAGTATGGGTCTTGTCAGCTGGTGCTTAGTGAAGAATATGGCAGTGGGATGCAGATTATCCCAGAGAAGTGCAGGCTGTGTGCTCGCTGCTTGCACCCACCCTCCAGTCACAGGTCATTAATAACTGGGCAAGGGTGGTCGACGGGGCAACGCAATTCTCCTGCTTCATCTCTCAGGAGCACAGCTTGCTTCCTCTCTTCATCCCTCTATTATTCATGTTTCTCTCTACTTTTTGTTCCCTTTTTCTCTCCATCTGCTCCTCAAAGCGTGTGTCCTTTTACCTTTATTCTATGCATTCATTATCAAGGGATTTGCTGGAAGTTAAGGCTCTGTGGGTGATTCTCATGAAGCCAGTTGTAGAACCTGATAATGTAATAAATTCCCGATAATGTAATAACCCCGATAATGTATTAAAAATCTGCACTTGAGTCCATTGAAAATGTAATAAAACCTGATAATGTAATAGCCTCCCGATAATGTAATAAAGTGCATTTCCCAATAATGTAATACACTTTTTACCAATGATGTAATAAAGTATAACATTAGTGGGAGGTTGTCATATGTACCAAGTTTGGTTAAGATATGCTAAAGGGTTACTGAGAAATGGGCTTACTTCCTGTTTGGTGACCTCACCATCAAGTTTGATTGGCTGCCACAGCCAAGTGCCTTTGAATTTCAAGAAGATGTTGAATGCATTTGTGTGTCATCATCTGAAGATCATCTGGGCCAAGTTTAGAGAAGATTAGACAAAATTTGTGATAAGAGAGGCCTTTTAAAGGTTTTTGATCAAATCAAAGATGGCGGAAAATCCAATATGGCCGAAAAACTCCATTTTTATCACATTTTCAATGGACTCAAGTGCAGATTTTTATTACATTATCAGGTTCTTCACCAGTCTAAGCTATCTGTGAAGATTTTAAGGACATACTTTATAAAACTAAATATATTTCACTTTTACATGGATGAACAATATAGCCATAATGAGGCACAATTAATTGTTTTGTGTTAAAATAATATTTTCCATATTTTTAAACATATTTTTGATTCACAAATGTATTACTGTATGAAAATGTCACGGTTTCCCCACACTTATACACAATAAATATTTAATAAACTTTATAAAAATAAATATTCATTTGTTTTAAAATGTATAATTTAACGTAATTTAATTTAATATAATAAAACATAATGGTTTTTAACAATGTATAAAGAACAAAATCTGAATGAAAATTGATGATGAAAAATGGTTAGACGTTGCGGTAATGATAGAATGGTTTGCATTAAAATATGTGTAAATTTTAATACAATACATTTTGGTGATACCAGCTACCCTTGATCATATTGAAGTGCTTGCCAAAAAAAAAAAAACGTATTTAAAAATGTGTTACGGTAATGAATTTAGCTCAGTGTCTCTAAAAATGTCAGAAAGTACCTTAACATTTAGACACAAATAGATATAAATTCATATTAAACAGGGACTTTAGATTGTATATGTTATAAAAGGTCAAAGAAAATATGCATTTACTGCTCTTGGATTTTTGCTATGAGCTGCATCATGTTCATGAGAATCACTCCTCTGCTCTGTTAGGTCTAGTAGTGAGGTTTTTTTTTTAATGAATTCAATAATTATCTGCGTGGATTGTAAATTGTATTGTAAGGCATTATTTAGGAATCCAGCTGAGGATTGAATATTTACTGTTCTATAAAAATGAATTATTATCCCAAATGTTCTATGCAAAGTGGAAATTATCACATCAAACTATATTTTTACCCAATGCACAGGGATTTTAAGCCTCATGTGACTGAATGAAAATGATGATAAACAATTAAAATGTGTTTACGGCTGAAGACAGATTCTGCTCAGCTCTCCGACTGTTTTATTCATAATCCAGATTGAAAGGGAAAGTAACAGAGAAAAAACTTTCTAATGACTGAGGAAAGTTGTTTATGGTTCTTTTGTCAATCAAACAAATCCACAGTTTTTGACGAGATGATGGATGCAAAACAAAAAGAAATCTGCAGTAAAATTTTGGGACTTTTGAATTAATTCTGTTATTTGTCAACTTTGGTATAAAACTGCAGAGAATATGTGATGCTGTTGGGAAGGGTCGTCCCTTGCCTCCTCGCTCATGTCTCCTAAAAGATCCGTGCTAGCAGAAATCAGAGCTTTGGACCGGACCGCCCTGTATGATGGCAGAATAGAGACATTTCCAGGTCGATGGAGGAGTGATGAACAATCCAATAAGTGATTGGCATATCCACAGGGAGCAAAATATACTGCTCACCATTTATGGGCAGAATCCTATTTTTCCACCGAAAGATACTATCACCAAAAGTATCATGCACTCAGGCCCACTGTAGGCGATAAGTAAAGATGTAGTTTATTGTCAAACAACTTAAACAGTGCAAGATAGAGATGCAGTACTTTGTAGTCTGCTGGTGTCAAAATGTTCAAAACGGCGTGATGGCACATCACCAGAATGACCATCACGACAAACAGGAAACACTTGCTCTGATATGATTTTTACGCTGGCTTCAGATGAGAGAGAGGGAGAATATTAGTAGGACTAAAATGTCATTCTAAGGCTACGTTTACATGATGACGGTCTGAACAGGAGACATGTGGCGGCGCGTTTTCACTTTTTATTCCGCGTTTAGACGGAAGTTTTCACACCACGCATTTTCATCAGCTACTCCTTCCACAAAGTTCTCCACCATCCACTAGATCTCCCAGGTCTCGTCCAAAGCCGTCTGGCTCGCCTCCCACCAATTGGTGCATCCTAAATGTGATAGAGGTAATTACAGATCCTTCTCTGTTCACTAATACTATCTGTACATATCCTGTACATTTGGTGGAAAGACTCCTGTAAGTTTATTAGAGCTGCCAGAGCAGCTTGAAGGTCCCATGCATGGAAATAATCCCACATGTTTGTTTATTTCCCTGTACTGGAGCATGTATGTGACGTAAACGCGTACGTGACGTGAGCAGATCTGAGCAGAGTTTTGTGTCTTGGCAGTGTAGACGACACGCTACAGCGGAGCGGATTACAGTTTTACACTCTGGAGGGTTTCGGATTTTTGCAATTTTGAGCCCCAAAAACGCCGTCACCGTCTAAACGAAAGGCACTTCAGATAAAATATTTTGCCGTTTTTACCTGCAATTGTCAATTTATTGACCATATATTGACAGATAAAGTGTATATCTTCCCAAACTGTGTTAATCAATCTCTTCCAAACATGTCATAATGACAATGAAACCGCAATGAACAGAGGATTGTGTCTGAAAACAAAATTATTCCAACTTTATAGGCGACCTGGCGTACATTGAATGTTGTTAAATGAAATCATATTTAAAGGGTATATTTCAAACAATTAATTTAGTAAAGTAACATGTTTTACACTAAAACAAAACATTTTTTATCAATTTGTTTAGTAAAATATAATGTCTTGCCTCTAGATTGCAGAATATTACAATGTGTAAGTAAAATAATAACACAATTTATCACATTTTCAGTCCAATATATGGAAAGAAAGTTACATGTAGATACATGTTTTTCAATGCTATTTTTTTACGTGTTAAATTATTTCTTTTGCCATTTCTTCGACTTGTTTTTTACTTCTTGGTTCAGGTGTGTGTGTGTGTATGTGTGAGCACACAATTTTAGTGATTTAAGCAACTGTCTCATCTAATGACAGCCCTCCCAATACCAGCCGCGGTGAGTTAAACGATTATGACAACTCGCCATGAACGCAGGTGGAAAACGTGCTAATGGCCAGCAGACCTCTGTGATGAAGCAGTTGGATGAGAGAGCTAGTCGAGCAAAATGACTTGAAATTGCCCCGTCCAAATGGCTTTTTAATGTTCCTTTTCTAAAGCTTTACCAGTTGACAACTGAGGATGGTGTCATTGTCCATCAACGGAGTTTCAGTAAGTACCAGCTCTGTGCAAATCTTCTCTGTATGGACAGAAAGATCCACAGCGTCCCACCGTTTAGTCCTCCCCGTCTCTTTCTCTCCATTATATACACTCTTTTATTGCGCCTCTCTGCCCATTGATTCATATCTTTTCTCTAAATTTAATGATTCATCAATAGCATGAATTATTACTAACTGCACTTCCTATTGTGTACCACAGAAGTATCTATATTGGCCTGAGAAGGCTTGAATTATGTACTAAAAATAATTAGGCCATGGCTCATTGCACCACTCTCTTTGTGATATTAAAGAGAGAATAAAGGAACTCAAGATAATAATAATAATAATAAAAAACTGTGTTTATGCATGCAGCCTTTTATTGATTCTGATACAAATATAAGTTAAAAAAAATAGCCAGCCCTTTAAAGAGGTCCTGTAATATTTCTGAGTTATCTTTTATATGTTTGAGTAAAAACCTTTAACAATAACTAAATAAAGGTGAGGGCAGTATTTAAACACAATAAGTAACACACATTTACAACCCAGCTGTCACTTATATTTAGATGTATTTTGATGTCTTTTTGCAGTATAAACTGCTAAGGCTGAGAGTCATTTAACAGATACCTAGTAAAGGTACTCAAGCTGTGTTTATGTAGCATTTTTCAAAATGATTGCCATTAAAAAAGCACAAATGCCATTAAAAAAGAACAAAAGCATTTGAATAAGTATGTATAATGTTCAGTATATTTATATAAAGGCTGAAGAACTTTGCTGCCCCCACAACAAAACTTACTTTCAGCAGCTTTAAAAATACAAAAGCAACATGGTCTCACAGGAATCCGTGAAATAGCCACGGATTTGCTGAAGAAGAAGAAGAAGAAGATTACTTTATTAATCCCACAATGGGGAAATTCAACCTCTGCATTTAACCCATCCTTTTCTTTTTTTACACACAAGTGAACACACCATGCAAGGAGCTGTGGGCAGCACATTACTGCTTAACTCAAAATCTGTGGAATAGCCACGGATTTGCTTAACTCAAAATCCGTGGAATAGCCACGGAATCACTCAAATTTCCATGAAACTGACACGGATTTGGCTACAATGCAAGTTAATGACAGTCATATCCCGTGGCTATTCCAACATACAAAGTGATTATGTACATTCCCTGAGTGAATATTTAGAAAATAAAACATATATTTCTCGCTAGAAATGTGATCAAAATCCATTTTTATGCAGAAACTAAATCAAAATATTGATTTTTTTTTCACTAAAAATTAAAGAACTGTCCGCCATGTTTTTTTTTCTGACCGCCGGGACCTTGAAAGTCACATGACTTGGAACAAACCAATAGGAAAAATATCCATGGAATAGCCACAGGATATGACTGTCATTAACTTGCATTGTAGCGAAATCCGTGTCAGTTTCACAGAAATTTGAGTGATTCCGTGGCTATTCCACGGATTTTGAGTTAAGCGAATCCGTGGCTATTTCACGGATTCCTGTGAGACCAGTGCATAAAGAACACAAAAAGTTAATTTTATTCACTGGTCACTAATCTAAACTGACCTGTTCTACATCACAGCCCTTTCCTTCCTAACTCAAGTGAACCATCCTGCCCTCTTTTCTGCCTCCTCTCTTTCTTTCTCTTCATAAGAGTGAAGTCATCGCACCATGTATCTTTCCACCCCCTCAGCTCAGCCTCAATGAAGACGAGTGTCTGGGTATATTAGGATACGCTGCTTTGCCTTCGCTCCACCTAGCTGTGGCTCCACTCCAGGCCTGTAGTCATTAAACCTGCAAGAACAAGAGAAGTGATCAAGGATCACTGCTCGGGTTGCATGGCCATATTAAACTGCACTGTACTAAGAGGAACATGGGTCCTTTATAGCTGGAGAGATAAAAATAACTGGCTATCCTCACGTTACCTTCCATCAACTATCTTCATACTCGATTTGCGCTTTGACTTTCAGTATTAAAGGCTCACAGTAACCCAACAAAGTTAAACACGCAATGTTAAATTGTATATTTTTAATCATTTTTGATTTCCTGTACAAACACTTTGCATGACTGGCAGTTGAAGAACTTGTGAGGCTTTGATGGAAGTGAAACTCTCAAACAAAAGAAAAGCTGTTGTGGGCGAAAATACCCAGATCTTTGTTCTTCTGAAGCTCTTGACTTATTATGGAATCTGGGTAAATATTAGTCTGACAGGAGGTCTCACAGGAGGTAGACTGTTGGGATAAAGCAGCCATCGGTGGCCTGTTTCAGACGGATTACTCCTCCCCTTCAACCATCTCTACACTATACTGCATTTTGTCTTGTTATAGATCCCACTGCTGTGTAGCATTCAAGCGCTAGTTTGGGTAGGTGTTTGTTGAGAAATGCATTGAGGAAACCTTTAAAATTAAATATTCTGACTCCAACACCAAATCCTCACCTATTTCTCTGCGCCGATCGTTTGATGCGGAATGATGAGCAGGAGACGTCTGAGTTCTCAGTTTAACTTCATTTTATTACAATACGTCAAGAAATGTACAGTTACAGAGTCTCTGGGTTCAATCCACACGTCCCTGATTTATATTAGGCTGGTCAGTTCATGAAGTCTGGACCAAGCTACTTTCCCTTGAACCCTTTTTTAGAACTCTCCAGAAGTCGCCTCCTTTTTTTCGCTGATTTGTCAGTTTATTGCATACGAGAAGACAGTTATCTTTCTGTTTTCTGTTTCTTCCTGTTAACAAAACTTTCAAAACACAAACTCCTGCCTTGTTATGACTTGTTATGCAGAGATATTATTGGAGACACAGATTTTGCAACAAAACAATGAAACATAAAACATAAAATACATCTTTTTGTGATTATAGAACCTTACTCTAAATAGGGCAGAGGAAGTTTAATCAGATGCAGTAAATGTATTTAGTTTAATCATAGTTTTAAAACAATATTAGCACATGATCATTGTATCAAAGCACCTTGCATGCACAGAGAGGGCACACACACACATACACGCATAGTGAATTACGCATGCATAGATAGTGACGTTCGTCACACAGAGACAGAATCACAGATTATTCCAACATGTCCATGCTTGTACGTGTTCTGATACTGGATTTGTTATGGTCCTATCTCCTGAGCAACAGGCTGTACTAATTATTCAAGGTCAGTGTCTAACTCTAACCAATCAGGCTGCTACACAGGGCCGGTCTTGCCAAGGAAAGGAGTAGGACTCATCATCAAGTACATATTTCACTGCATCCGATACTTTTCCCCTATATCCATAAACTAAATAAATACTAAACAGCTCTACAAGTGCTGTAAGTGTAGATTCCTGTGCACCCTGATAATCTAACTGGACCGCCTGTATTCTAACTTACATGAACGTCTTGTTCTTGTTAGCTGTTTGTTTATTGAGACTGATAATTAGTGGTCCTTTCTACATCATGTCCTTGTCCTTTTATTATGCACAAAAGCTGCAGCATCTGTTGCTATAGGAACACTTAACCTTTGTATTGGCATGGAAAGAAATGTGTTATTTTAACACTTGATGATTCTTTAAGTAAATGTTGTTATTCTATTTCTGTTTCTGGCTGTGGTTTCTCCATTTTAAATTCCACCTACAAATCTCAGATTCTCTTGGCTATTTACAAGCAGACCTATTTAAATCACTGCCAAATCTGAGATAGAGGTCTGGAAAATAGATTTTTTTAATGTTGAGCAAAACATTAAAATGCAACCTTAAAGTGGGAACTTACAGAGCAAGAAATGCTTTCAGAATCAGAGGTGTGAACTATTAAACTCCCTCTCCTCTGTAGGAGTTGCCTGTCATGTCGGATGGATCAGCTTATTTCAAAATGTCCAAGTGGAGAGAAGTGGAATTGGTTATTTATCTGAGTTTATTCTGGATGGTGAAATAGAGAGCGAAGGGAAGAGTGAATGAGAGAAGAGGAAGTCTGAACCTGTATGTGTCTTCACTAGATGACATGTGGCCTGCCCTGCTGAGTCATGGCTTGCCCTCTGTCTGTCTCCATCCAGCTCTCTCTCCTCTCTCCTCCTCCTCTTTCTTCTATCTCTCTGTCAGCCCTCCGTGCCCTGCAGGCGCTGCTTACTAAAACTCTCCTTATCACTTACCAGAACTACCCAAACTCTCTTCTGACATGTCCTGCCTCTCCCTCTCATACTCCTCACTCCGGCCTCCTTCTTCATTTCATTGCTTTTAGGAAGGGTTTACTCCTCCCCACCTCCTCCTCTCTTACTCATTCACCCTTGCAAAGCCTGCCAGCGAGCCACCCTCCTCTCCTCTGTCTCTCCCCTTCCTTCCTCCTGGTTTCCAAAAGCCCCAGAGGCTCCAGTGATTCACTGGCTGACCTTCCTCTGCTACATCTAAAGTCTGGCTGGCTCACTTTCTCCTTTGCATTTCTGCAGTTGTCATCCAGACAGTTATATATATATACCATATATTTATATACCTTTTAAAATGTAAACTTTAACCTGCTCACTGGAAGAAGACACATGTATGTTGATTAAAACCTACAAGCCACGATTGGGCATGTTTTGTTGTTGTTTAACCCATTTAAGGCGGGAAAGCATTACCGCATTTCTACCATTAAATCTGGGGGCGCTGTTGCGTTATTCTACCATTAAAGCCGGGTAAGCGGATACGTCGTTTTGTAGTATTTGTAGTTTTTCTTCCACCTATTTTTGGTCTCTTGGCCAATGAAATGCATCAGAATACATGCGAGAGTGTCGCAATGCATCATGGGACTTTTCCAGAACTTTGAAATCATGGCGGAAGACGACTATAGCGGAGGAGCTCAGCAGTAAGTGAAGGAAGCGATCTTGATGAAAACAGCGCCGATGATTTTATTGCTGATCCGGACTTTGAACCCTTGGAACCAATCGACTGAGATTTATGGATGAGGAATATGTTTTTAGACAACATATTTTCACCCAAAAACAGACAGATTTGTGGCCATCTGGAGATAATAACAATAATAATACTAATTGATTGTGATGATTATATAAGAAATCATGACTGTTTTTGTCTTATATTACTTTATGCCTCGTTGAGTACCCTGAAAAGTTCAATTTAGATCAAATGTATTGTTATTATTCATTATTATAATCTTTATTTTTTTATTACAGTAGGTTAATGAGAACTATGTCTATTTCTTCCAAGTCATGCATAGGATTTTTTACAGATATAAGCTCTCAAATACTTTTTGAATTTCATTTCTATCTGCTTCTATCGGCGTTTTAGGCTTAAATGGGTTAATATAATTTTGCAGTCTATAAAATTATATAAGGTCTGTTTATTTAAACCAACATTATACAACATTATAAGCTTGTAAATTTGACTCATCTGTGAGGTAAAATTGTAAAATTTTGTGATGTGTCATGCTGATGAATTACACACTAATTAGGGAGCTGCAATTTACATGGTGACTAATGGGCATAAAATATCATATCAAATTTAAATTAATCTCTTTGACAGATCATTTTCATTGCCCTGGAAGCTGATGAAATGAGAGCAAAATTTAAATTCCCACACAAGTGCTTTTGATCAGGGAACACATGCAGCTTAAAGGTGTCCCCGTGGTTTGAGTTTCTGAAGTGACAAACTTTAAAATCTGCTCAGCAAGAACAGGTCAGTTACACTTTTTTTACATACTTATAGTAATTAGTTTGAGTTTGACAGCACGGAGAATAAGAGCACTTGGTCTGGGCTCTGCAGACAGATAGCCTGGCTTCAATAAAGTTTAGAAGCAGGATTGTGTTGCAGAGGTAGATGGTGGTGTCTGAATCACAGTTGGGTAAAAAAGATTTCAAACTCCTCTTTGTGCTGACTTTCAACACTCACGCAGACAAAAAATCCATTGTACAAGGCGGACAGGTCAAGTTCTTTTTGTACCAACAAGAACCTCAATAGACCAAAATTGCCAGAATAAAAGGTTGGCATTGTACGGTTCTGCAAATCACAGAAACATCAAATTTCAACATTTCTGAACCACTGCGAACCTTCACAACTCTTTGTCTGGTTTTAAACACATTGATAACCCCGGGAATTCAAATAAAAAGCTCCTGTTTTTTGTTTTTTTAAAAAGTTGTGTTTTGAGTTAAAATAAGTTTGGCTCTAACATTTACCTGGGACCTAACATGCTGCTGACGTTGTTTTTGTAGCATGTTGGTAGCATTGTGGTATGGAACTACTTTGGGTTAGGCAACAAAACTACTTCTTTAAGGTTAGAAAAAAAGTTCTCACAAACACCAGTCTCCCTGATCAAAGCTCTGGGTTTGTATCTTCTAGTATCCGGCCTCTTACCTCTCCTATATGTGTCTTTGGTCTGTACACTGTAAAAAATGTCTGTAGATTTTACGGTGAAAAACTGCTAAACCATGACAGTAAAGACCGTAATGGGTTAATTCAGTTTCAGTAACAATGAAACACCGTAAATGTATATATCCTCCAAAATAGTATTTTTTAAAAATTTTTTAATTTAAATACAGTACTCCACTGTAAAATACACTAGCATCATTTTTGTATTTCTTTTTTGTAGAAAATACTTTTTCTCACTGTTAAATGTACTAAACACCATACCTCTAACAGAAACATACTGTAATATTTAATGGTAAAATCTTTAATTTATGGAGCACTTATAAAGTATTTTCTTGTCAATTATATGGCAAAACAGTGTTTCTTTTGATGGATTTTTTTTACAGTTAAATATGGACAAAAATGGCAATATTAAATGGGAAATCAACAGTGCTAATATAATTTTACCGTAATATTACAAAAAACTGCACTGTATTTATTACGGTAAAGTTCTGGCAACCACAGCTGCTGGTTTTTTACCGTAAAAAGTCGTTTTTTTTTACAGTGTATGATTCATAAACTGCCCCACTTTTGTGCATTACTTTTGAAAGAAATAACTTTAAAACATTCATTACAACAGCCCGACAATGCCAACATTTTTTTATGACTACTGAGCTTCAATGCACCCATATTACATTTATGCTTTTCGAATAACGGACCCTCATCCTAGAGCTGAAAACTTTTTTTTGCTTTCATTCTACTGCCGGGTAACTGGAGCTGCTACTCCTTCCTCCTACACTCTTTGCCTGCAGCTGAATGCAACACTCTCGCACCTGTTTTATTGATGCATTTCAAAGCCATTCTGGGAAGAAATTATGGGAAAACACGGGCTAAAGTAGAAGCAGACGAGGCATGTTGAGGAAAAGTGGGTACATGAAAAACGATAAATCACATCGACACACGAAATAACACCAGGAACACAGTGGACATTACAAGCTGATGACGCATAACAGTGAGAGATAAAAATATAAAAGGGTACAAGATGTAACAGAATGACAAAGGTGAATAGAAAGCCCTCACAAATGTAGCGTGTGCGTGTGTGTGTGTGTGTGTGTGTGTGTGTGTGTGTAGGTTTAGCCTGAGGGCCAGAGAGGAAGATGTGTTCTCAGTGATGCGACCCTGATGATGATTGACAGCTCCCTGTAGGCGTTCCCACGTTGACTCAGAAGTTGTTCACCCTGTTGAACAGCACGGATTATAAACAGCGGACCAGTTATTCTCCCATCTCCATCCAAATTGTAGTAATTTTTCCATTTACCGCCATAATTTGACATTTAAAACGTGTTCCGTACTGTAGATTGTACATAACTTCCCTTCAATCTTCCATAAACAGTCGTATTTATGAAAACACTTCGGTCCTATTTAACTTCAAGGTTCCCAAAAAACATCACTAATGTAAGATTTGTCCTTGTGCGGCACCAAAAGGCTCAGACAGTTAATTTGAGAGTGAAAATGATTTCAACCCAATAACTCAAAGTCAGTTAAAAGTAGTCTCGTATGGTTGGACCTCTCTGTCTCATTTTGTGTCACTTTGCTTTAATGCTGTGCAGCGAGCAGGAAATAATGTGAGAGGTTACTGTCAAATGGAGGTGAAGACTGCATTTTCTTTAGCCTCACACAAAAAAACAGAGCGGGGAGTTATTGTGTGTGTGCATTTGCTGATGTCTAATGGAGTGAACACCCACCTGGATCACACAGACTGAATGGTCATAATGTGACGGTGTGGGTAGTTAAGGTTGTAATACAGGCATGATGAAAACAAAATAAATAATACCTCTAATTCACTCTCATCAGGCTTTTCAAATGCTACTGGATTAACAGAAGCTTGTCAAAATAAGATATTTTCATTATTTGAATAAGTTGTACTCAAAGGTTGGGTAACACTTTACAATAACCAATTAAGTCATGTTTATAGATGGTTTATAAACCAATTATTAACCATTTACAAAGTGCTATACATATTTAATCTTTAAATGTTTTAAAACACATTTCTTAAAGGTATGATAATCATTTCAAAACCATTTACTTACTTAATATAGTGTTACAAATGTTATAATGAGTGCAACTAAAACTATTGATAAACTATTAATTATATTTTTTTAATGGTAAAGTAACTATAAACTTACATTTGTATTGCTATTTATAAATGATTTAGTTAGTTAAACATTAATAAATTATGTATTTACCATTCAAAATGGCCTATATACGGTTTATAAATTATGATTAAACTTGAATAAACGGTAACACTTTACAATAACCAACTAAGTGATGTTTATAGATGATTTATAAACCAATTATTAACCATTTACAAAGTTCTATACATATTTAATCTTTAAATGTTTTCAACCAATTTCTTAAAGGTATATGAATAATTTCGAAATCATTAACATACTTAATATGGTGTTAAAATGTTATAATGAGTGCAACTAAAACTATTAATAAACTAATAATTATAATTTAACTGTTTGTTAATGGTAAAGTAACTATAAACTTACATTAATATACCATCTATTTGTCATTTATAAATAATTTAGTTAGTTAAACATTAATAAATTATGTATTTACCATTCTAAATGGTCTATATACGGTTTATTAATGATAATAACAATGGTAATATATATATATATATATATATATATATATATATATATATATATATATATATATATATATATATATAATGGTTATTGTACAGTGTTAGCAAAGGTTATTCTACATTGGCTCGACAGTCTTTTTGTTTGAGGTTTATATCCATGTTGTTATCATTGTATATTTTTGTGAATGTAAGTGTGAGCTCAGAGGCGTACGAGAAGCGATCGCGTCCACAGATGATAATTATGGGAATGTGTGAGGGTAGAAAGGATGTGAAGAATTGTGCAGTTAACACTCGATCTCTGAAGCTGCCATTTTTCTTGAACTGTAGTTAATCTCTTTTCTTAATACACTGATGAAGCGAGGAACAGAGTCTCTGAGAGACGGAGAGAAACATGGAGAGATTGGAAATGATGCTGTTAGCAAAGGAGTCTGGGGTTATAGGGAGAGCAATTAGAGTCGGAGCTGAATGGAAATAAAGTGAGTCATTCTGCAACAAACAAACCCCTGTATAATTTCTGTTTATTTTGTGTATTCAGCCAAACTCCTTTCACAAAATGATCAACTTTCACCACACAGCTACCAAAGCTGCAGTACAGTATATTCCTGGTTTGGTGCTGCAGCTTAAAGTGTCTTGTTATGTCTCTCCAACTTGCAGCACTGTATCTTGCACTTTGTTTTGCCACCTGGTGTTTTATGTTGCTGCACAGCGTGTTATTTTATTCTGGGATTGGTTATTGATTTGTTGGATTCGGCTCTAAGTTATCCTTCTCACATATTTTTTTCCCCAGCAGCAATGTAGTTATTCCCAGTTCAGCTGTTGGGTTTAAGATGAAAACCAGTCAGTTAAAATATCGGAATGTTGTGATGTCGTCCAACCAGAATACACAGTATATTATAACTTATATTTTAAATTACTTAGGGTAAAACTGAGGTTTGTTTTTGTATTTTTGAAAATTTAGATCAGATGTATTCTCACACTGAGAACTCTGCATGGCTAAAAAAATGTTCATTAATTGCTTATTTGCATATCTGGAAACAAGGTTGATGAGAGCCTGAGACTAAACTGTACAATAAATGTGTCACTAAATGTGTCAAAAAACTGAACAAAGCATCTGAAAGGCTAAAAAGCTTTGAAGAACTGCAGAGTTGTATAAGCTGATAAATATCTACATTTCTCAACCAAAAATATGGTGAATATGAATGTTTGAACCACTGCAACTCCACAACGAATGTATTCTGCTATAAACACATTATATTATATATTGCTACATCACAACGACAAAAAAATGTTGCTGATGAAAATTGTAGATATGTAAAATGATGACATGTTGTGCTGGTAAAAACATTGCCGCTCAACGTCTCTGTGGTTTGCAGAAAAGTAAAATGCCAACATTTTTGTTTTGTGACTGGGCTGGACTGTACAGAAGATTACCATTAACCGCTTATCCGCAATCGGGTCGCGGGGGGCTGGAGCCGATCCCAGCTGTCATTGGGCGAGAGGCGGGGTACACCCTGGACAGGACGCCAGACCATCGCAGGGCTGACACATAGAGACAGACAATCACACTCTCATTCACACCTACGGGGAATTTAGAGTCACTAATTAAACCTAAGTGCATATTTTTGGACTGTGGGAGGAAGCCGGAGAACCCGGTGAGAACCCACGCTGACACGGGGAGAACATGCAAACTCCACACAGAAGAGCCGCAGGGACTTATGTCGCAAAAAAATTGTATTCCGTAGAGAAAAGTAATAGCACACCGATCCTGATCAAACCGCACATTTTGATATATAATTTGTCCTGCAACTCTTCAAGTTGTAGGACTAGTAGCGGGACGAAATTGTGTCCGGAAGAGGAAGAAGAAGAAATCCACAGTATAACAAGTGCTTGGGGCTTCGCTCTTCAAGAAAAAAGTCAATGTCGAGAATAATGTTGAAATACATGTAGCAAATACATGATGTAGCATCTCTCTTCGGTATTGTACTTTGTAGACGGTCCCAAAGTGTACAGAGCCAATGTAAGCTGTTGTGTTTGGCAAGGTTTTTATAGTTAATGAAAACTAACTAAATAACGAAAACTAGAATTGAAAAAACATTTTCGTTAACTGAAATAAAAATAAAAACGAGAGTTTTTAAAAAAACTACAACTAACTGAAACCGTATTTTGCTGGTTACAAAACTAACGAAAATTAAAGTGAAAATGTCCTTCATTTTCATCTTTGTCAACTTTTTTCATACGTAAACCTTTTTCGTTGATATGAAATCTATTTCATCTATCTGGTTTTATGACTTAATAAACTTATTGGGGCTGAGATGGATCAGACAAAGGAAATAAAGGAAACATTTATTGTGACCTTATTGAATCTGGCACCCAACAAATACCCCATTACAGAAAAACTAACTAATAAAAATTAAACTAAAACTAAGCATTTTCCAAAAAGTAAAAACTAATTAAAACTAGCAAACTCACTCTGAAAACGAATTAAATTGCATTCGCAATCAAAATTGCGAAAACAAAAATTGACAATAAAATTAAAACTAAAAATAATGAAAAATCCAAAACTATTATAATCTTGGTGTTTGGAGGACGGCTCGTACTGATGAAAATCAGTTTGGAGCTTGCAGTCTACCAAACTGTTTTCCTATAGATGTGTTGTTTCTCTAACAAGCAATGTTCCCCTGGTGACTTAATGATGTGGGTCCAACAAATCTGTGAATATTCTATTATTATACTCAAAAAGTTGAATTTGTTCTCTACATTTTTCTTGACATTCTGACTCATTTCTAATAACTGCGTAATATAAGAAACGTTTCCTCTTTTCATAATTTTTTTCTCCTGCCTCGCCCTCATCCTCCTCCATAGGACCGGGCAGTGGTGGAATGTAGTACATTAAGTACTAAGTACATTTACTCAAGTACTAGTACAATTTTGAGGAATGTGTACTTTACTTAAGTATTGCTATATTATGTAACTTTATACTTCTACTCCACTACATTTTGAGGTAAAGATTGTACTTTTTACTCCACTACATTTTGCTGACAGTTTTAGTTACTTTTCATGTTGATATTTGATATAAAAACATCCTCCATTTAAAGTGATTAAACTTTTTTTTAATTGAACCTCATAACAGAATATTAAGATGATAAAACTTAAAAACTTTTACAAAATTAAAGCACTGCTTGTATAAATTCATCATTACATTGTGCATAACGAGTACATTTGATACTTTAAGTACATTTTGATGCTGATACTTAATAGGTGGCGTAATTTCACAGTGTGGTTTTATTAAATCTAGTCAAGTTAGGGATCTGAATCTGGGTAAGTGGAGTTTTGGGTAACACTTTACAATAACCATCATTTATAAATGGTAAACAGATAGTTTATTAATGTTTAATCATCATTTATAAATAGTATATAGGCCATTTAGAATGGTAAATACATATTTTTATTCATGTTTACCTAACTAAATCATTTATAAATGGTAAACAGATAGTTTATCAATGTTTAATCATCATTTATAAACATATATAGGCCATTTAGAATGGTAAATACATATTTTATTAATGTTTAACTAACTAAATCATTTATAAATGGCAAATAGATGGTATATTATTGTAAGTTTACAGTTAATTTACCATTAACAAGCGAATACATTATAATTAATAGTTTATTAATAGTTTTAGTTGCACTCATTATAACATTTTTAACACCATATTAAGTATGTTAATGATTTTGAAATGATTCATATACCTTTAAGAAAATGGTTGAAAAGATTTAAAGATAGCACTTTATAGATGATTTATAAACCAATTATTAACCATTTACAAACATTACTTAGTTGGTTATTGTAAAGTGTTAGCAGCTTTTTGTCTCTCTCCTCAAGTTGGAGCATCCTCCACCAGTTTTCTTCTTCTAGTGTTTACTTGGAGTGGGTGTTAGGTAGTGAAGTCAGTAATAAGTAGCTCATGCTCGCAGGGCCTGTTGTTTGGACCACTCTGATTTATGGATGCACAACAGACAGCTCAGATGAAAGAGTTTCAGTCAGGTCAGAAGATACAGATACCTTGTTGCTATAGCAACCGCTGCGGGTGAAAAGAAACAAAAAATAAAAAAAACAGAGATATACAGGGTAGAGAGAATAAATGATGAAATGATGAAACGGGTCAGTGAAAGATGGCATTCAGATTCAACAATGACTGAGACTGGCATTCAGCAAATAGATTGTTTGGGGGATTTTTAAACACATATTTGGGCTCTGCACACACACAGGCAGTAATCTGTCAGATTGTTGCGTGCTCCAGGATGCTCCTTTCAGCTTAGCACAGACATGTGACCTGAAAAAATGTAGGAGAGCAATTTGAAAAACAACTAAACCACTTTTGGGCTGAATGCTATTATTATTTTTTTTAGCTGCTGACAGTGGTGCAGTTTGTTTCACAGGCGTTCTGCACGTGGATGTTGAAATAGTTTGTACATTTAAGGATATTACCTGCAGGCTGCAAACTTCAAGGCAGCAGTTATTGACATAAATGTGTCAAATATGATGTTTTGCTTCTTACTACATAAAAAGCTTTTTTATGGAGTATGTTAGCTTCCTTGATATTACTATTATGACTGCTAAATACAAAATCAGCTCATTCTTATCATAATAAGAATATTATAGTGCTTGCTGTTCCATTGTTCATAAACTTTACTGCACAAAAACAAGATTGGATATGCACATGCACCAGCTGAACCTCGTAAACAACAAAACATTGCGTAACACGGAGCAAGAGTGAGCCAAAGTGAGAAACCCAGACTCTTTGTTACATCACATGATTGTGTGACTTATCCATATTGAGTTTCATCAAGGCTGAACAGTGGACAATGCACAGTGATCATCTAGTTTCCTCTCCGCTCCTTCAGATCCGCCATCTGTCAAAATATCAATTTATTTCCTGCTCTCCATAGAGTGCCGAGCACTAATTGAAAATAACATGTACTCTATTCTGTCTGTGCACACACGGAGAGCGAAGCTATCAGTCAGTCTGAGATGTGAACATGATGCAATCACTCCCTGATGCCAATCTGTAGAATAATTCTTTTTTTTTCTGTACGAGGAGATGAAGATTATGTGTGTTTGCGTGTGTTGCAGCACACAGACAGTATCTGTATTATACAAGACAACACAGGAAAATTTGCATATCTTATTAAGTGCAGCACGCAAAGAATGATTTTAGGGCAGAAATTGTTTTACACTGTAAAAAATGTCTGTAGATTTTACGGTGAAAAACTGCTAAACCATGACAGTAAAAGACAATGAAAATGGGTTAATTCAGTTTCAGTAACAATGAAACACTGTAAATGTATATATATTTTTTACATTATTTTATTTTTTTTAAATACATTACTCCACTGTAAAATACATTGGCACCCTGTTTGTAGCAAAAAATATACTGTAATATATATACAAGCCATCATTTTTGCATTATTTTTTTGTAAAAAATACTTTTTCTCACTGTTAAATGTACTATACATTACATATACATACTATAACACCATATCTCTAACAAAATTATACTGTAATATTTAATGGTAGAATCTTTGATTTATGCAGCATTTATAAAGTATTTTCTTGTCAACTATATGGCAAAACAGTGTTTATTTTGATGGAAAAAACTTTTATTTTTTACAGTAAATATGGAATGAAATGGCAAACTTAAACAGTAATAATACAAAAAGTTGCACCGTATTTATTACGGTAAAGTTCTGGCAACCACAGCTGCTGTTTTTTTACTGTGAAAACAGGGGTTTTTTTTACAGTGTATGATCTTTCTTTAGAGTAAAGCATAGTGAAGGAAAGAGAAGTGAAAACATAATTATATTAATTGATTTTTAAAAAAGCAGAGATTCTATCTCCTTCTGCATTACTCTGTATCACATGAACCGTTCATGAGGACAGCCTGATGTTTATCACGAATAAAAGACAAAAGTGCAGTAATTGGGAGAATATGAAGAGGCGAGAACGAAGCCTGGCAGCACACAACATGTATTTAAATGCAATCATACTAAATATATAGACATATGATCAGCAGCACAGGCTGACATGCTCCTCATTGATGAATGAGATATTAATTAGTAGTAGTACTGGTAGTCCCACAGATATCAACCTCAATGTGTCAATTAAAATGACATAATCAATGGAGCCGACCGGGCTCAGTGCTGCTGCTTTCAGCCTGCATTCATCACAAGATAATTAGTGACCCTGAAAGAGTTCATTTTCAGTTTTCTCTTTTTTATTCCAAACATGTCATCTCTTTCTTTCTTTCTTTCTTTCTTTCTTTCTTTCTTTCTCTCTTTCTTTCTTTCACTCTCATGTCTTTCACCGCTCTAGATAGAATATGGTTACGTGTCAAATCGTTTTTGAACACAGCAGCAAGGCCCCAGTCACGGCCACAGCCTTAACAAGAGAAGAAAAGAGCCAGGTGACTGTGAGAACCATATATACCCATGTTTCCGTCAGGAAGAAAAGAACATTTGGCATGCCCTTTATATGCCCTTTATATGTCCTTTCCTCATGGTTAGAACTGAAATAACTAAATAACTTCTAACTGTCAGAATTTTACTAGATTTAATAACTTCCAGAATCTTTTTTTCTGAATTAATACTAGGGCTGGGACTCGATTAAAAAAAATGAATCTAATTAATTAGTGGCTTTGTTATTAATTAATCGAAATAAATCGCATTTTAATCGCATATAAATATTTGACCTGAGAACAGTGAGAAGTAATTTTTTTCACATGGATTTTTAGTATACCATTGAATAATGACTGAATACATAAGCTTAAGCAACAAAAATATTGTTTATTTTTGTTCAAGTCCAACAGACCAGTGCAATTTTTGCCATTAAGTGTAGCAATAGCATATTTAGAAATATAGTACATTTCATAAATTCAGGTAGCCTATAGGTAGGTAGACCTTCTGTAAACTAGAATACTTTGGTTTTTTAAGTAAAACACAATCCACAATCCCATGGCTATTCCATGGATATTTTTTCCTATTGGTTTGTTCCAAGTCACGTGACTTTCAAGGTCCCGGCGGTCAGAACAAAAAACATGGCGGACAGTTCTCTAATTTTTTGTGAAAAAATCAATATTTTGACTTAGTTTCTGCATAAAAATGGATTTTGGTCACATTTCTACGTGAAATACATGTTTTATTTTCTAAATATTCACTCAGTGAATGTTCATTATCACTTTGTATGTTGGAATAGCCACGGGATATGACTGTCATTGACTTGCATTGTAGCGAAATCCGTGTCAGTTTCACGGAAATTTGAGTGATTCCGTGGCTATTCCACGGATTTTGAGTTAAGCAAATCCGTGGCTATTCCACGGATTCCTGTGAGACCAGGTTGTAAAATTCATGATGCATTACTGCTAATTATTATTTTTTTATGTTAATTGTAAAGTAACTGAACTGAAGTCTAATTCACTATCAAGTTACCATTTAATAATGATGATTAAAAAGTGTAACCAAGTTTTATGATGCATTATGGTTAGTGCAACCACATAGTTTCATACTCATATTTTCATGGCAAAATATGAAACACATAGCGGCGTTCTTAAATGAGTGAAGTCTGCAAATCAGCGGGGTGTGTGTCCCAGTGGAGGTCAGCTAATCTGTCTTCCACTATGAGGCTCACTCCAGAGGTGGAAGTAGACACACACACACACACACACACACACACACACACACAGCCTATCCTGGTCGCCATGTGTGTGTCCACGGGGAGGGGAAGTAGGGCGACACGCTACAGACTCCCTGCCACCCACACCTGCCTCCGCTTCAGGCTGCACACACACACACACACACACACACACACACACACGCAGACACACACGCACACACACACACACACACACACACACACACACACACAGCAGGCAGCATCTTCTCTCATATAAAATGCCACATTGGTTTCTTTTGTGACTTCTTGTATGATGTGTGTTTCATTTGCCAAGAAGATTGAAAGTGAGAAGGATTAGAAACCTCAAGGGCATTTTAATGAGCTTTACGGTCCATTTCTGTCAGGTTTAACGTCTACAAACAGCAGACGCATGCAGCAGTTTTAACTGCATTGAACTGCAATCCATTCTATACGTGATATAGCCTCATTAAACAGCTTCAGCCATTATGAAACTTTATTTTTAACAGCTAATTAAGATTAGGCAAAGGCTTTGGCTGTATTTAAATAACAGACCAAAAAACCATTTACTCCACATTTAATCAAGTGATTGAGTATTATCATTGTATCCTACTATAGTTAAATAAGGGTTCCACTATATGACATATAATAATTGAATAAATATGATGCATATAACATAATAGATTGACCAACGAAACTTTGTTTAAAGAAGACAGAATTAGCTCTTATATGTATTATAGCTACAACATTAAAATGCTTGTTATAATACAACTAAAATATATATTCTCAGTATGTTCTCTCTCCTGATTGTGGCTACTTTGTCATAATGTTTACACAAAGTGAAATATTCAGATGCAAGCCTTCAGATGTGTTTTTGTGATTGCGCCATTCCATCAAATGTAAGCAATTTTAGATGTTGTGTGCATAATTTTACACTATTTTTTTCTAAAATTCAGCCTGACATATTTGCCATAATTTTTTGAAAAGTGAAACATACTCTCAGAGGAAGTATTTGCGTAACAAATTTCAATAAGTCCTTTGAAATTTTGTCCTCATACGTAAACATATCGGTCAGCATTGTGAAGCAGCTGCAGCTTTGTCAGGTTTAGGTGACAAAACTACTTCCCCAGGGTTAGAACAAACAACTACATGGTGAGGTGTTATAAAATATAGGCTAGTTAAAACGTTCAATCAATGCACATAAGTGCTGCAAGTGAGGTATGTAGCTGATGTTGGTGACGTAAAAACCTAATGAGCAGTAAGGTGACGCTACTTCAAATAGCAGTGTTTAGTTTATTTTTTTAACAGGACATGAACACTTCACATGGGTGAAAATCTGAACCACCTCCTGCTTTGAAGGCATTTTTTGTGCTTTATACTTCCCCTTTTGTTTTCACCGTAACATTACTACATAGACTGAAAATAAATAATGGACGTAGTCACCGTGACGTCACCCATTGGTTTGCAGCCTGTTGGAAGCATCGAGTTCATCGTTATACTCGTCGCCATCTTGTTTCCGATACGGGGAGCAGACCATATTTGGACTGTGGAGGAGGAGAGGGATCTGATCACTGACTACAGCCTCTCTACACCTCAACCTGACTGAGAGAAGCTGCTGCTAATTCATGTTAGCATTAACTGGGATGTTAGCTTTGGCTAGCAAAAACAAAAACAAAATGTATGTTACTTACCTCAGAAAACTGAACAGCGACTCCTTGGAGTGTCTGTTAGTCCAACCAAACGCTGAACAAGACATTTTTACTGAACAAAACGTTCACATAAACTATCATTAAGTGAAAATACAGTGAAAGGGTCAAAGTTATAAGACCAAACCGCTAAACATCCTTGTTTATATCTATATGACGTTATATATAACTTTATTGACACGTTGCCGTGGATACGGATTGTTCTGCTTCTCTCCTGGTGACGGCTCGCCTTGTTAGTGACCTGTCAATCAAAGGTAGCCACACCCCAAATCATACGATTCTTTATCTTCTATTTTCTTCTAAATAAGGCCATTATTTATACTTTTAACATCAGATTGTCTTAAAGAAGATTTTTTATTAGTGATTGAGACCATAGTGTTGTCTGAGGTAATAAATCAAGTGAGAAGTTTTTTCATTTTGCACTGAAATTAATGCACAGATTTTTTTTTGCAGCCAAATTTAGCGCCCCCTACTGGAATCTTTGGTAGAATGCAGTTTAAGACACTTCCTGGTTTGCCTCCATGCTCAGATCCGGGGGTTGCCGGCTGCATAACTATTACTTCATCATTCATATATTCATAACTACGGCCACTAGATGGCGTCACTAACTACAAACATAAATATGAGTCATATTAAGGTGCTGTACAAAGACCCATGGGGTTATATTTTTGGGAAGCACAATTTAATAAATTAAAGTTGTATCACCGTTAACCTCAACATTATTACTTTATTTCATCATTTCTGAGTCTGAAATCTAGCTCCCGTGTTGTGTGATTCTCTTTGGTAAACCTTTTTTTGTCTGGAAAACAATATTCTTTATTGTGAAAATGCTTCTTCCAATTGTGAAAGTTTCCAGCCTGTTTTGGATTCAGATGTGGCTCCTCCAGTGATATCTGCCGGCCAACCTGATGATTCAAAGGCCATCAGTTTCCACAGAGCATATTTAACATATGACACTTGGTGGGCCCTTCCATCTAAAGTGGTTTACAGGAGCAGGAGTGCATACATCTTGAGTATGGGTGGCCCCGATGGGAACTGAGGCTTATATCCTGACAGTGCTGGTGCTGATATATGCTCTACCCACCAAGCTACACAGAAAATGAAATCCCTAACCTTGGCAGCTTTAGTGCTAGGCTCTACTCATTGAGCTCCATGGGAAATTGAGTTTCTAACCCTGGCAGTAGCAGCACTTATAGCTCTTACCCAAAGGGCTGCAAAACTGCAGAATTTCAAAAGAAAGATGGCACTGTCATTTTCCTTTGGCTCTGTAGAGGTCTATGGGGTCACCGAGGCTAAAAATATATGAATGCACTTGTGTTGTTATTAAGCATTCTTAGTAAAACTGTCCACAAGAGCAAATGAAGATAAAGGATGGATCTTCTATTAAACAACAAAAATCACTTCCTTCAGTGAGCAGGCAGGTGCACAACACAGCAACAAGAGGCAAAAGTTGTGAAAACTCAATCTCATATATTTTGCTTTAGTTTAAATTTGAGAGGTTTAAATTTGGGGAAGAAAATATTGACAACTTAATATAAACTCAAGGCCCAGTTATGAGCTTCTTCCTGAGCTTTCAGTCACACCTTATGGTCTCCTGATATTACATTTATTAATATTTTGGTTTTCAGCCATGATTTTCCTGTCTGTAATAGAAAAAGAAAAGCTGTCCTTCCTTAGTCTGCACTTGGAATAGAATAAAAATACTTTATTGATCCCCGGGGGGAAATTGCTTTTTGTTACAGTTGCTGCTGTATAAGAATAGAAATAAATACTTCTGTAAACAAATACAGGTAAAAAGTTAAAAAAAAAAAAAAAAAAAGATAATAATAAATAGAAAAGCACTCTACACTAGCTCTACAGCAAAACAAGCACAAATGCCTGTCTATAGTCTGTAAAGATATGTACAAATAGAAATATTAAATGTAATTTAAAGGAAAGGAAAGGGATGTATAAAAGAATAAAATAGAAATATGGAAATATAGACATGTACAAATATGTATATATGTAACAAGTGTAACAAATTGTAATGTTGAAATATTGCACAGGATTCATGTAGAATTCTGGATTGCACAGATTTGCTTTTACTTTTGCTTTTCTTGTACATATTAAATAAAATGCATGCCATTTATCTTCATACAAATAAGTACAATGCTCTTGTGGGAACAGACTACATTTTGTCATATTTTTTAATCAAATTTGGTATTTGTTAGTCTTACTAATGTATTTTGCTCTTGGTTTGTTTCGGGAAATGTTGCATAATTAATTTTCTATTTCAAGAAACATAATGATTTGCAACCTTTTCACTGAAGCCAACTAAAACTGGTCCATCTCATCCAGTGTACTCTACAATATGAATTCTTTGAGCGCTTTAGTCAAACTGTCTGCAGCTGACAAATATTTGTCAAAACCTGAATGTAGATTTTCTTTTCAGAAGCTTTCATGTGAGAGTAGTGTTTATCTTGTTCATCTTCTCCTGTCCCACATCACAGACGTTTTTGAAGGGAGAAATCAAGAAGGCAGTGGAGAGAGGTCTCTGGGTCATTGGTAAAGTGAAAAATGATCCGCTTACATCCAGGCTAACATTGCCCGATAAGATTGGGGGCAGATTGGACAGAGCTTTTCGCATTAGAAAGACCAGCTCACCCACTCAAAGATGTAGGGCAGGGCCACTCAGGAGATAAAGTCACTGTCAGTGTGGTAAAAGCCAGCGGTGACACCACAGACATCAGCACTTCCTCTAGATTATTTTCTTCCAGTCGGCGAGAGTTATACTTGTAGTCCTGCAGAGCCCAGGGAAGCTGAAATCACACTCACTGTAGTAACGATTATGCTTTAAAACTGCAGCTCTTCACTGCTGCACCTTAATTAAACTGTTTGTTCCCTTGTTTGTTTGCTTTAAGAAAGATGCTTATTTTACAGGGATGGTGACAAATTTCCCAAGTCATAAATTAATATAACCATAGTAAACAGAAATATAAACTGAGCAGTAGAATTTAGCTCTTTCTAATCCAAGAAAGGTCTTTATTATTACATTAATGGAATGGCAGAAACCTCAAAGCTTCTCTCGGTAAATGCTCGCCTGGAAAATGTAATTGTGGCTTTAATGTCAAAATGTGAGCTGTTTATGGAACCAAATTGACCTCTTGTTTCCCTGAACTGTTTTACACACACAGTTTCTAACAATTATGTTGTTTCAGCGTCGAGGATATACGGCTCCGTGTGTTGTTTGTTCAGCTTTTTGGCTGCGTGTGTGTGTTTGTGTGTGTGCATGTTATATTCTTCTATCGCTGTGAGGACCAACTTGACTATTAGGATTTGAGAGTGGGGACTGCTGCTAACATAACACACTGGAATCTCTGACCCAGCTGCCAGCAGTCGAGTTGCATTGTGGGTGATGATGTTTTTAGGTTTTCACAAGTAAGAAGAAGGTGTGGAATTAAAAAAAAAACACAGATTTTGGCTCTTTTCTTTTCTATCATGGGTCTGATAGTGTTATAGCAATGCTAATCATCTAATTTAATGTTGATTAGGTATTATCGATTAGGAGTTTATCACTAAAATCTCAGCTAATGTGATTCAACAGGACTGTCTGGGTGGGTTTGATAAGATTTGACTGACAGTGGCGAGGTAATGTGGGCAAACAACCTCACGACTCTCATCAGATTTTGATTCGAGCATTGCCAATTCTCGATTTGTGCATACTGTGAAATAATGCCACGGCTCGGAGTGAGCAGCTGAGTGAGTGTGCAGGGCTGCTGAGGTTAGGTGTAGGTCGATATGATTGCTGAGGGTCCTCACAAATACAGTAGAACGTGTGTGTGTGTGTGTGTGTGTGTGTGTGTGTGTGTGTGTGTGTGCGTGTGTTTGTCAGTGTGTATGTGTGTCATTTCTTGTAACATTACTAGCATGTGCCTCCTGACTCCATGTGACAACGTATAAAATACCGATACAGCAGCTTACAGGAAAGAACAACAAGTCAGTGATGATCTGGCTATACGCTGTGACACAATGCTAACGCACACTATTCTTAATAATAACTTTATTTTCTCTCTCTCCCCTCCCCCTCTCTCCCTGCTGCCTGAAACAACAGATCACTTGGGCATCGAGTTTATGGGTAAGGAAGCTTTTCTTGTCTTGCATGAGTCACGACTGTAAACACCATTAATGACACACAGCAAATAGCATAGGTGGACGGGTCTAATTCCATATGGCATCACTGTATAACATCATTATATGATTTAACAATGAAAGCTGTGGTGACAGTCACATACTGTATATACATGCTGTACAGGCTTTCTGCCTCTGTCTTCTTCCTCTACACACATGTAATTATATATTATTATTTTCTGCACCATCGCTATCTTTACACTTTTCTTTCTCTCCGGCTCTCCCTCCCTCTCTCTCTCTCTTTCTTTCTTTCTTTCTTTCTTTCTTTCTTTCTCTCTTTCTCTCACAATTGCATATGAAGTGTCCCTTCAGAATTCCAATGTGCTGCAGTCTCCTTGGAAACAGTGAGAACAGAGAGGCAGGCGGGGTACAGTCAGAGAGTTTTTATGATGTTGGCTCTGTTACCAAATGCACTCCTCATTAGTGCGTGTGTGTATGTGTGCAAATGCGTGGCACGTGTTCAAAAGTGTATTTCTGAAGTCCTTCGTTTTCACTTTATGTGAGTTAGATGAGATTCTTCCAGTGATTGTGTGTTCAGTGTTTGTGTGTTTCCAATGCACATGCCTGTGAGGCTGTGCAGGGCGGATGCCAGCGGCTCCTTCTCCTTGTTGCCAAGCTCCCCTCTCCTGTTCTTGGCTCTCCTCACCGGCTCTGTGTCGGGTATCACAGCTGAGGAGCGCTAGTTAACGACATGGAAGCTTGTTGTTAACTAGAGCTCCTCACTCTCTCTGTTGCTATAATTTGGGCCCTTTCCACACGGACAGGTTGGAAAAGCAGTGGATCATCTAGCAAAATGGCCTCCCCGCGGTTTGACATAACCGCTTCTACATTCTCAAAGTGAAATTTCCCAGGAACAAGCAGTGCTCTGCTTCTCTATCTGCGGCACGACCGCTGCATTTGCAGTCAAAACGAACAAAAGCTTTTTTTTTTTCAGGAAACTTGCTGAGACTATGCAAACTTGGCAGTGACAGATGATCCTTTCCACAGAGCTATCTTGCAGGTTTTCCCATTTATATTCAGTGAGAGGTTTTATGCCTCTGCAACATTGTTCAGGCTGCCACATTTTCTTTGCCTAGCTAACATCTCTAGTCCTGCCAATGTCTTCCCCGGCATTGTGTTAAGCAGTGCACAGATAGATAAGCACCTCCCACACTCAACACTGGCTTGTCAATGTCTGCGGCTTTGGAAGCTGTTTCTCATGAGGGAAAAAGTATAAGGCTTACATTGCAATCCACTGAAACAATATACGATACAATTACATATTGTACAAAGTGGGTTACTTGTGAAAACAACAACAAGGCTGCATTTTGAAGGCCTAAAATGTGATGCTGGATAAAGAACATATGGTTTTTAAAACTCTTGAATCATTCAGTCTTACAACATCCCATCCAGTATTGCAGCTTATTGCCAAATCATACATGTGAGTACCTGATCATTCTCAGATTGAAGTCAAACCTTACACAGTTAAATTTGGCTCTAAAAAAATAAGACTCAGCGCACTGAGGGAGCCCTCAAAGAATCAAAGCAAACAAGGACACTGCTGGGAGAAACCCTTTAATAAACATATCAGTAGTCAGTGGTAAAGTCCACCGTCTCCGCCTGTATGAATACTAGTCAGCTGGTAGTCAATCAACTGATAAATGAGCCACTGATGGTGAAGCATGAATGAAGCTGTTATTCCCACTAATGCAAGCACGACAGCAGTCTTCTGCCTGAGCCGATGCAGTGCTGCTTTTTTTGTACACAGAGCTTTTAAAGTATGATTCTTTTTGATGAAAAATGTGATTTTTATAAGATATAATAGTTTAGTTTACCATTACAATTGGTAAATGATAAATGGACTGGCACTTATAAAGCACTTTTCTAGTCGCTTTGCGCCCACTCAAAGCGCTTTACACTACAGACTGCACTCATTCACCCGTTTACACATTCATACTGGTGGCAGAGGCTACCCTAAACGCTGCCACCTGCCACCATTGGGAATTCATTCACACACCGATGAACGCAGCATCAGGAGCAATTTGGGGTTCAGTATCTTGCTCAAGGATACTTCGACATAGGCTGCCATCTTCCGGGATCGAACCACCAACCTTCCGCCCTTCCAGGCGGCTGTGGCTCAGTAGGTAGAGTCAGTTGGCCCCCAACCGAAGGTTGGTGGTTCGATCCCTGACCGTCGCAGCCTACATGTCGAACTATCCTTGAGCAAGATACTGAACCCCAAATTGCTCCCGATGCTGTGTTCATCGGTGTGTGAATGAATTCCCAATGGTGGCAGGTGGCACCGTTTAGGGTAGCCTCTGCCACCAGTATGAATGTGTGTGTGAAAGGGTGAATGAGAGCAGTCTGTAGTGTAAAGAGCTTTATAAGTGCAGGTCCATTTACCATTTATGTGACCGCTCTACCAACTGGGCCACAGCTGCCCCAAATTGGTAATAATTATTTAGTCAGTAATTAATTTCTGAGATCTGGGAGCAATGTAATGTTACTATAAAAAGTCAGATGGAGAAAGAAACACAGTAATCAAGACAGGTCAGCAACAAGTTAACCAAACATATTGAGAAGAGAAAAATAAGACGAATGGTAAAAATAGCAGCCAAACATGCACCAATTAGCATTTGCAGACAAATTTTTAGTTTCAGCTTTGACCCAGGGTATTTGCTCTAGATGTGCTTGCAAAGTTTACTTTTGCCTTTATACTGACATTACTGTACAAGTGGCTGATTTTCTCTTTTACTTCCAAATAAAGTGCATTAGATAGTCTGGCTAAGCATCTGTCTCATTTACATACACCACACATGTTTCTTAATCATGTTTCCAGATTTACTGAATCATTTTAGTGAGAATAATGTTATTATACCGGTTAAAATCATGATTAATAAGATAATTAGGATCCAAGTTGTATAAAGGTGGAATAAACCTTTTAAATTCTGACCATTTAAACTGTCTTTTTATTTTTATTCATCATTGGCGTCAGCCCATTGGAATGTGTATTCAATTGTAAAAATGTGCAGCTAATATATGGCATTAAAAAGTAAATTAAAATGTGCACCAGAGCTTTTGAAACTCACGAAAGTCTACGGCCCGGCGCCTTAACCTCTAAATTTTGTCAACTTCAAGTCTAGTTTTGAGTTTTTCTAGCTAGGTGAGCTTATGATTCCAAATCTCCTGAGATATTTCTTAGGAAATCATATTAATAAATGCTCATTATGGCCTATTAGTAATGTTGGTTGGCTGAGTAGGTTGTTTTATCTTCATTGTGAGACTCAAAATAAGGTTAGCGGCTCCATTCCGACATTTTTTCTCATTTTTTCTTTTGTTAGTAAAGGTTGCAGACACCTGACTAGGGTTGTCACGATACTAAAATTTTCACCTCGATACAGATACTCAGGAAAATATTCGAAACTTGATACCATTTTCGATACTACAAGGATAAAAACAAAGACCCCAAAATTCAACAGAAATCTTTTTATTAACAAGAAAAATGCAACATGTAAAAATAAACAGAACCACAGGTTAAATATTTATAATAAAAAAAAATAGTTGTGCAAAAAGAAACTGCAACTATGATAACAAGCTTCAGATACTCGATACTTGAAAATTAGTATTGTATCCGGATACAACGTTTTAGTATTGATATTTTTTTGAGTATCGATACTTTTGACAACCCAGTAACGCTTTACAATAACCATCTAAGTGATGTTTATGGATGGTTTATAAACCAATTATTAACCATTTACAAAGTGCTATACATATTTAATCTTCAAATGTTTTCAACCAATTTCTTAAAGGTATATGAATCATTTCAAAAATCATTAACATACTTAATATGGTGTTAAAAATGTTATAATAAGAGCAACTAAAACTATAAATAAACAATTAATTATAATTTAATTGTTTGTTAATGGTAAAGTAGCTATAAGCTTACATTAATATACCTAATCATTTTGCCATTCATAAATGGTGTAGTTAGTAAAACATTAATGAATTATGTATTTACCATTCTAAATGGCCTATATACGGTTTATAAATGATGATTAAACATTAATAAACTATCTGTTAACCATTTATAAATGATGGTTATTGTAAAGTGTTACCGACAACCCTACCCCTGACCTAAACAAACTACTGCAATCAAGTACAGTATTCCTAAAACACATCTTTTTAAAGCTCATAATGTTGAGAGAGATAAATTAGAGGTGTTCCTTTTTGGTCTCTCTTCTCATTTACATAAGGAGGTCTGATTTTAGTAAACCTAACTATGATGTCTGATTGCTAAATCATATATGTGTATGTGTACTTCATAGTGAGACATACTGTATTTGCACACATTATTATGATATTGGTTTTAATCTAAATACTCAGTCTAATCCCATGGTAGTTTTATTCCACAGACTACCCAAAGCCCTATGCATGATTTATGGAGAGTGAACCGCCCACCTCCTACAGAGCCAGTGTCTGAAGTTAAAATTAGAAAAGAAGTGTCTGAAGGTTGAGATCTCTCCACCCGGGCCGTCACCCACCCAGGGCTTAATAAAACACAGAATATATTCACAAATTCTTGGATGCCCTCCTTCTTCCTTATTCATTTTTTATATTACTTGGCAAAAAAAGGGGGGAAAATTTGACTGTATGCAGCCAGTCAGTCATGTGGGCGTCAATATTTCCTTTCCATCAGAGATCACTGAGCTCTGACTGCAGGATGTTCCACCTGGTTGTAAATCAATGTTGGAGCAAAGTGTTACAGGCAGCTATTTTTGGGGTGGAATGGATTTTAAGTCTTGTTGATTTTCAATTTCCACCCCTAGGGTTTAAGGTGGGTTTGTGCTGGAAGGAGGCAGTTTGAATGGACCTTGGTGGACACATTTGTGTTTGCGTGTTTTATTTAGGACACAGATATACAGTATGTCTTCAGCAGTGACAGCAGGTGATGTGTGTGTGCTGTTTTTACATGTGGAGGTGAGAAAGTAGAAAAAGTTTTCATTTCACTCTGCTCGACTTTGACAAACTTAGAGACTGAACGCACATCGTGACTGCAAAATATTAGGCCTGTTCTGCTCAATGTCAAAGACGAGAGAAGATGAGTAACATGAGGGAAGAGAGACAGACAGACAGACAGACAGACAGACAGACAGACAGGCGTAATGCTGAGTGATAAGCGGAGAGATTAGCTTTCAATCAAACAACATCACAATTTCACTTTTTTATTTTTCCCACATTTTCTCTGAATGAGTTTTGAATTCCTGGAGGTGCAGCTTTGTGCTTTCTGAATAAACTGGCGCTGCTGCTTCCAGGAACATAAAAGGCTGTGCTCTGTGTGCACAGATGTAGAATCACAGGTGTATAATAATGAGTTATTAAATACCTGTCCAGACATCCACACCCTGTACACTGCTGTTACTCAATTATTAACAAGCGTAAAATATATATATATATATAGAAATATATATATACAGTACAGGCCAAAAGTTTGGACACACCTTCTCATTCAATGCGTTTCCTTTATTTTCATGACTATTTACATTGTAGATTCATCAAAACTATTAATGAACACATGTGGAATTATGTACTTAACAAAAAAGTGTGAAATAACTGAAAACATGTCTTATATTGAAAATAAAGAAAACGCATTGAATGAGAAGGTGTGTGTTCAAACTTTTGGCCTGTACTGTATATATATATATATATATATATATATATTTCCATATGGTTTTCAGTTTGTTTTATAAAATCAGAGTGATGCACTTTATTTTAACTTAATTGCAATGTATAAAAAGTATTCCTGGGTGTTCAGTAAGTTGCCACGGCTCCAGATGAACCACCAGATCAGTGGTGGTAAATGTATTCAGATCCCTTACTTAAGTAAAAGTACTAATACCACTGCATTCAACACTTAATGAAGTAAAAGTAAAAAGGTGTCAGCATCAAAATATCAAAAGTAAAAGTACTCATCATGCAGAATGGCCCCATTCAGATTGTCACAGATATTACAAATATATTATTAAATTATTATCACTGATGCATTTATGTAAGCAAAGTTTTTAATTTTGTAAAGATATGACTAGTTTTAACTACTTAATGTACTGTTATGAAAAATAGTATAATCACTTTAAACTGATCATGTTTTTTTATGTTCAATCTCGACCTGAAAAGTAACAAAACCTATCAGCTCAATAAAAAGTGCAATATTTGCCTCTAAATGTAGTGAAGTAGAAGTATAAAGTTACATAAAATGCACTGTAAACAGTTGTCTTGTAAATAAACAGTAAAATACTGGCAGCAGGGTTGCCAGCATTCTACTGTTAATTTTACAATTCCTCAACTGTTATCTACTTTACAATATGTTACTGTGTTAAAACCACATACTGAATTACAGTAAAATCCTGCATTTCATTGATTTTTACAGTAGACTAAAACACAGTATAGTGCTGAAACTAGTTGCAATGTTGTTGCTGTAAACAATGCATTGTCATTTTTTGTAAATAGAGCATATCTGAAAGCCAATTACTACAAATTAAGCGTTGTCTTTAGTCATTAATATACCATATACTGAATGAGTTAGTTAAGTGAAATACAGCCATTAAGAATGTGGACAAGAAGAGACTCAGAAAATATCATATATATATATCATATATTTTATGGGAAACTGCAAGCTACCTACAAATATTGCCCATTGCATTGCATTGTTTTCTACAGTATAATACATTTTTAATGGAAAACAGTATGTTTCTGTCACAATTTGGCTGTTTTCATACAGCAATCTGTTACAGTGTGGAAATACAAGTACAAGAACCTCAAAATTGTACTTAAGTACAGTACTTGTAAATGTACTATTCCACCACCGCACCAGATAAACAGTAAACAAACAAGTGAAGTTGCATTATTGATGAAGCACAATAAAAGACAAACTGGCCAGAGAGCAGTACAACTATCCTGGCGAGGTTAAAGATCAGACGTGTAAGGACACAGATACAGAACACACACCGGGACATCAGAAGGCAATTATGCATGTCCAAAAACTTAAAAAATTGATCTGGCCTTTCAAGCTTCAATTGTCAGGGCAATGCTAACATTACAGTTAGGAGGAGGAGGTAGCTGCACAGTTCACTGGCCATGACAGCCAAAGACTTGATAGTCTTCTGTTTCAGCCCACACCAGAGAACCTGCAGCAGCTTTAGTTCAGATAACCTCAGGCGACCTGCGACCTGAGGAGGCCGAGCAGCAGCCGAGTGAACCAACTACAGGTAGAAAGGAAGAAAGGGGGGAAAAAAAGACAGAAATAAATGTTCCAGAGAAAACAATAACCCCGGTCGCTTCAATATATTCAGTATGTAAATGGGCAAATAAAGCCATCTGGGTAATAGAGGAAAGGGCCGTGACCAGCCAAGAGGCCATGCTCACTGTAGCACGGCAGACCTGCATAAATACAGCTTTTATCCGCCATCAGCGGTCTGCGCTGCTGCGCATGACAAGGCTAATGTTCAGCGCTGTGAGGCAATCTCTGGAGAATCCCGTGGCTCTCTGTCTGTCCTCTGATCTCCTCACTTGTTATGTCATTCATCTCATCCATCCACTTCTGTCAAACTCAGCTGCTTCTGGCAAAAATATTACAGGTTCTCTCAGTCGCTTTGGTGCATTTCTCACATCAATATGAACATTTGCACAACAGTTAGTTCAACCTCCACAACATTTAGTTATTTGTGCTCATCATAGTAGCAGTTTCTAATTCCTTACGACACATTACAAATGCTTTTGGACATCCATTGCTTTCATACAACCCTCTGCTATTTTACAACTTTATTATTTTCTTATGTCATGTCAGTCAAAATAACTATACTAGACTCAGACGGTGTTGCACTTAGAAGATAAATGTCTTATTATTGAGTAGAGTTACAGACAGTTAGGCACACAAGATATAATACAATAGCTGATAAAATCAATATTTAGTGAAAATGTGATGACATATTGAATACTTATATTAGCTAAATGCATATGAATGCAGAATCTGGAGGCCCAGAAGAAGATTTTGGCGATTTTGTAGTCCGTTTGTACTCGGTGTAGTATGGAGTAACTGTTTGAGAGTTTGATTACATGCAGGTAAACAGTCTGTGTGGACAGCAGAAGATGCATTTGTCAAAATGAAACCTCACAACGCTATTAATCTATTGCCTGACAACAATTACGCTTTTTATTGTCTTTTTTAAACATGTACCTGCATTGATATATCCATCATAACTCAGCTACTTGTGAAACAATCCTATGGTAGACATTGTCTCTTAACTCCAACTACATTCTTACATCTTGAGTTGCAATTTGGATTGTATACAATGAAGGTCTTGGCCCCGAAATAACTACAATGCACTGTAAACAATTGTCCTGTAAATTAACAGTAAAATACTGGCAGCAGGGTTGCCAGCATTCTACTGTTAATTTTACAGTTCCCTTACTTTTATCTACTTTACAGTATGTTACTGTGATAAAATCACATACTGAATTACAGTACAGTCCTGTATATCCTTGATTTGACAGTAAAATACTGATACTGCAAACATCATCTAACAAATAAAATATAGTTCAACTTACCCTGTGATTTGCTGAAGAAATGCAGGATTAAAATGGATGTTCCAAGAAAGTAAAGACCAGAGTTGGTTTAATGACTCCTCTAGAAATACAGTAGCTTTCCGTATTTTCTCAGCCTCCCTGCATAACTCCCAGAATGCAATGCTATTTATGTTATATTACAGTATTTTATGGGAAACGGCAAACTACCTACAAATATTGCCCAGAATGCATTGTTTTCTACAGTATAATACCTTTTTAATGGAAAAATGTATGTTACTGTCACAATTTTGCTGTTTTCTTGCAGCAATTTGTTACAAATGACAGCAAGGAAAGTTACTAACAAGGATCTGATTAATTGCACGTGTAATATTCAGGCCTTAAGCTTGTGGAAATAAACTTTACTACTTCACTATTAACTGTATTTTCCTGCAGATTTGATGTTGATGCAGCAGTGAGCTGCGCCTCAGGTTGAAGATATCTGATCCGTCTGAAGGCTGCAAATCTTAACAGAATTTGAAACCTTATTGATCTGAAATCACATTATGCTTAGCTGTGATTAAGGTCCTAACTATCGATAGCATATATGCCTCTGTGACAGCTTGTTTGTGCAGCAGTCAGACATAACTGACCTCCTGAGTCCTTCGCCATCATTCATCCAATCTCTGCCATCATGTCAACCTTGAACCAGTTCCAATGTGCTGCCACTGAACATTACATTTTACTGCCCTCAAAGTAGAAGCTACAGTTTAGTTCATAATTGTACAAATGCAACACAATTTAATAAACCTTAACCTAATATCTGCAGCAGACCTTGGCGGTGTCAGTGGCTGCCAGCAATCTGACTCATCCATATGTCCAAAACAGGAGATAAAAATCCTTGAATGACTCACAAAACTGGCAACTAATGTGTTTTAATATTGTCTAGATGGAAAATAATAACATATTTTTGAGATTCATTGATGCACAGCAGCTTCTGGATGGTTTTGAAGAGCACAAACCAGTCAGGGCAAATGGAAAATATGAGAGAATGTGAGTTCCGCATCATGAATTCTGATAACTTGATAGAAATGGAAAAAGAAGTGCTTGAGCCAAGTGCGACTTGGTGTCCTGTCTTTCTGCTCATGTGTCATGAACCCCACCATGCAGAGTTAAACCCTCTCACCAGGACTCAGTCAGTGTGCCTGAGAGACATGCTGTCAAAATGCCACTGCAGCCTGTCGCCAGACTTTAGTCACCTCTGTTTGTGTCTGTGCAGTCACCAACCATTTGACTGTACTGTAGCGTTTTCTGTATTATTTGTCTTTGTGTGATTTGTAGCACAAGTGTGCATGTTTTATTACTGCAGAGAGGTGGTGATTAAAATACTAAATGACTTTACAGCCTCTTTCTAAAAAGCATGCATTTGGGAACCCAGGATAGTAGTTTAAAATCTCTGTTCACCAGAAATAAAACATAAAACTTTTTTTTTTTCTGCAAGCATAAAGTGTAGGCTTAATAAGACCAGGTATTTAGATATTTATTGCAGATATATCCATATGCAATAACTGCTAACCTTAAGTAGAAAAGCTTTCCAAAGTAAACAGTAACCAACGTATTGTATTGTATTATATATATATTATATTGTTTATATATATATTATATATATTGTTTATATATATATATATATATATATATATATATACATACATGTTTTTTATCTTCAGTCTCAACCTGAAAAATAACTAAACCTATCCGCTCAATAAAAAGTACAATATTTGCCTCTAAATGCAGTGAAGTAGAAGTATAAATAAAATGGAAATACTCAAGTAAAGCATCAAAATATCAAAAGTAAAAATACTCATCATGCAGAATGGCCCCACTCAGATTGTCACAGATATTACAAATATATTATTAAATTATTATCACTGATGCATTTATGTAAGCAAAGTTTTTAATTTTGTAAAGATATGACTCGTTTTTCACTACTTAATGTACTGTTATTGGGAATATTAAAAAAATAGTCTAATCACTTTAGACTGATCATGTTTTTTATGTTCAATCACGACCTGAAAAGTAACTAAACTTATCAGCTCAATAAAAAGTGCAATATTTGCCTCCAAATGTAGTGAAGTAGAAGTATAAATAAAATGGAAATACTCAAGTAAAGTACAAGAACCTCAAAATTGTACTTAAGAACAGTACTTGTAAATGTACTATTCCACCACTGCATCAGATAAACTGAGTATACAGTAAACAGTAAACAAACAAGTGAAGTTGCATTATTTATGAAGCACAATAAAACACACAGTGGCCTCAGAGATATATAGATATAGATAGACAAACAGACAGACAGACAGTTACTTGTAGCTGTCTTGTCAGAAGGAGAGATTTCTTTGCTTATAATAGATATTACATGAAATATATTCAAGGCTCGGCCCATGTGTTGTTCCAGCACTTCAGCAAGTATTATTTTTTATATGTCTGGGTATTATATCAAGCCATACGAGTCGTAAATAGCACACTCCAGGCAGTTGAGGATAAAGGCTCTAATCTTTATTGGCTATAAGGCAAGGCCATTCCACCACTTACTCCATCACTTATTGATTTCTTTCTTTCCAAGGCAGCTCACCTGTATGGAAACATGGCTGCTGTAAACACAGTCTAAAGGTATATAATCACTTACGCAGCAAAAGGTCACGGCAACAGCTCTATAAGGCTGCTTCTACCACCTTTAGTGTAAAATATTAATCATATTGTTCTTTAATGTTGCTGTAAATAAGCCACCAGCAGGGCAGAACTGGAGGACTGAAGTGGAAATAAATAGAAGACGTGACCTCGCGGGCCCACACATGGAGCACAAACATGCTTTCCCTCTCCAGCCGTATGATTTATTCACATCAAGAGAGTGTGTTTGTGCATACAGTAGGTGCGTCCCAACAAGGACGTGGGTGGAAGGCCAGAGAACTGCTTGACCTTGGGAACATATTTATGATTGGCCTCACAGCCAGCATGCTGCATGCATATACAATATGCAAGTCTGACTGTATGTGATAAACTGAACTTTTGAACTCGAGTATGTATGTGAGCTCACAAATGACAATCTCATTCAGATTGGCTTTGCAGACAGCACAGGGGAGAGTCCTCCCAAGCTAGAATTTCAATTTGTTTTTCAACCATCCTTGTCTTTTTCTTTCATTTTTTCTTTTTTCTTTTTTTTTTTAAATGTTTCCATCACTTTTCACAATGTCAAAGTAGCAACTTTTCCACTTTCATCCAACCATAAAAACACTTTGTGATTTTTTTTTTTTTTTTTTTGGCACACCTGCAAATTGCACTTAAAAATGAAAACCCTCTATCTCTCCTCCTCTCCTCTAACCCGTTCTTCCATCATCTCTCCCCTTTCGGAGCACCACTCTGATACTGCTAAATTAACAAAAAAAATTCATCATCTCAAATCTACAAGAAAAAAATGTGCAGATTTATTAGATTTAAAGTGGTAAATCTGCGCGAAAAAGTTGCAGATTTACAAGAAAAAAGTGGGGGAAAAAGCAACTTTTTTTCTTGCAGATTCACCACTTTCGATCTCTTAAACTTTTTTTCTTTTTTTTCCTTTTTTTTTTTTATGAACGAATAAACAAAGAAAAGAACAGTGGATTACTTATTAGGAGCCACAATATGAAAACAAAACACTAAAACACAATTCTAGACAACAAAGACTCAGAAACATATTTACAATTTAGACATAATGTACACACAAATAACATAAAAAGAATAATATAAAGGGTAACCACAACAACAAAAATGAAAACAACGATACACCAGTACAAAGCCACACGGGGAAAACAGACAGACAAACAAACGACCAAAAAAAAAACAACAACAACAACAACAACATGAATTTAGCCCAAACAGAAATAGAGAGAGACTGGTAATATACACAGATTCTGGCTGTATGTAATATCCTCCAATATTCTTTAGGGTTGAAATTTGGAATTTGCAAGTATTTCAATGAGTGTCCTATTAAGGGTTAAGGTTAGCAAACAGTTCAGGTCCTGGTTAAACGGAGCAGAAAGCAGAAGGCACGCATCTCCTGTGGAAAAGAACCCTTGAAGACTGAAGACAATGTAGTTTTGATGCATTGGTTGAAACTAATGCTTCTTTCATTTTTCTTGAGAGGACAGTCTCTTTGATACTGAATCATTGTCAGCCCTGATATTGTTATCAGACCAACAGGATGCCAGCCAGACATCAATAACAATCCAACAACTGTTGAGAGCGGATTCTTTGTCACTATCAGGGTGTAACTGTAACAATAAAGCATTACAAAACTAGAAATCTAAAGGTGATGTCTCTTCTAAGTTCAAGGGGAACTCTTACACACAGAGGTCAGTTTAATTGCCACTCACGAAACTCTGTGAAAACTAATTTGAACAAAGAATCGTAGCTCCACTTACAGCATGCGTCTGTATCGTCTATATAACATCCTGACAGCATGTCACCACTAACTGCCATACAATACGTGCAGTGATAAAAGCAAAACATTTAGTGTCTAATCCCACAAATAGGCCTTTCTGTCTTTGTTGTGACGGGATAGACGGACCCCAATCCTCCATTTTCTCTCTTACAAGGGTGACATCTAATATATGATTTGTTAGCTGAAGAAGGAGCGAGAGTGCACATTGCTCACTACCGTCTTTGGAGATTTTTCGACTAGTAGCGCTCCGAGTGACTGTGTAAAAAAGTTTGATCATCCTGGGTGCAGCACTCTTCTCTGGACAGCTGCATTCACTCTCTCCTCATTGGAAATGATTGAATAAAAGACACTAGTGCTCATGAAAAATACCATTCAGACACTCTAACGCTAACTTTTTTTACTACTCACAGTATGTGACCAAAGCACTGTGTGGCTTCAGACACTTAATAACAAGTTATAAAACATGTCACTACTGATGAAGACTGACAGATGCTGAAGCTATTATTAATCTTTAAAACCAGTGGCGGTTCTTCACAGGGGCCTCCAGGGGCCACTGCCCCTGTGAAGAAGCCCTTGGCCCCTGCTGTGGCCCCTGTGTCAAATTAATAATAGAATTATCAATTTATAACGATGAACGACGGAAAAATTTTAACCTATTTTTTGTTCAAACAATATCTCATTGTACACAAAAGGAACCCAGCATGTGTACATTGCATAATAGTTTAATTGTGCAATAAAAGCTTGTGTATATATATGTATAAAAAAGATCATTCTCACTGTACTGCACTTTCAAAATAAAAAAAGTAATTGTGCACAAAAATGAGAAATGTCATTGTCGCACAAAAATAGTTATTATTGTTGCTAAGTCTCATTGTTTCAATTATTGTATTTGTATCTTCCAAATATACTTAAATGAGATGTTTAAATAAGCTAAAATAAAGGGATTGAATGCTTAAATATAATCTTTGCTGTTTTTTAATGTGCCCCTCTGATTAAACACTGGCCCCTGCTTGGCCCCCACAGTAAAACTGGTTTAGAACCGCCACTGTTTAAAACTAATGTTTCTCAGCTCAGAACTTAGAGAAATGAACCCTGGTGGGTTCAGGCTTGGAGTATGAAAAACTGGGGGCGTGAAGTTTCATAGACATAGACATTTATCAGGCAGGAAGGAACTAATGAAATATGCTATTGGTTGCATTATGGGAGGTATTTTTGGAGCTTGACTCATAAATTTATATTTTGGATTTTCCAGCTTCTTCTAATTTGATTTTTATATTATTGTGCCTGTTATGAGTCAAACTTTAAGGAAGTGTAATATTAAATTGCTGGAGCCCTCTTTAACAAGAGTTCAGATTATAAGTGAGGTATATAGATGCTAACTTGATAAAAGGAGACGCAAAGTACTATTTATAGTAAGGAGGATAAAAATCTAATGACTTCTGTAGCACAAAATACATAAAAAAAATAGTTAAAAGGGGGTAAAAAGGGCAGCTGTATCCCATAAGTCTTCAGTATCAGCCGCTACTTTGAATTTACACCCAAAAAAAAAAAACTGTGAGAAAAACATCCTGCATCTTCCTCCTCGTGTCTCTTGTTTATATTTCCCTCATCCCTCTTTCTGTCTCTGTGCCTTCCCTGCAACCGACCTCAGCGGCTCCCATAGGACAGCCCCTCGCTCCCTCTAATGATATAATTATAGCCAATGAGCCAATGTGATGACTCAGGCTGATTAGCGGCATCAAAACAACGCCGGCCCCAAACATAACTTAGACATAGACGGAGGGGAAGAAAGAGGGGCAGGAGGAGAGGAAAAGATGCACCGACAACGCTCTAATGCACTCTGTGACATCAGTTATTTCAGGAATTATGTACGACATACTGCATGTATGATTGGTTATGCAATATCTATGTGGGCATCAGTAGCTTAAAGGCTCCAGTGGTAATCTTGTGCTGAGAGATCCCCGGTTTGAATTCCCAGACAGGCTTGAAAATCTTGATGTGCTTGTGAATTAGTTACACTCTCCCTCGCTGGCTGCTGTCAGGATGCCCTTGAGCAAGACGCAGTGGCTGTAGTTGTGCCGCTCTGTCTCTGAGAAGGCTGTGGTTGTGTTGTGTTGCTCCCAGCACAGATTTTCTGAGCTTACGCAGCGAGCTAGCAGCTGTAAAGAACTTTATCTATTTCCTACTGAAGTGGCCATTCAAACCCATCCGCAGTAAAAATTTGTCTCAATCACCTCGATGTAAAATCCCAACACCTTGTGTCATCTCTGTGCTTTTCCAAGGTCTGAGCGTCGCTAAATAAAACTTGATTGATCGCCTATTAATGTATCTGAAGGCAACTATGATTTACTTGTTCGTAGCAAACAAGACAGCTTCCATTTTTCTCCACTAATGGCGTCCGTCCGTGCCATAACTCTTCTTGTCTCCATGTATTCAAGCTCCATTACATGTGGCATCCATTTAAAAAGCAGTCAGCGTCTATTGGACCATTACTCGATGTTGTAGAGCTGATAAAATGAGCTGAAAGGCTGAGCGGTAACTAAGAATAGCAGGTGTTGCTGGAGAATTGTAAATGGGTGTTTGTGTCTTGTGAATTGGCTTTGAGATGTTATTTTATTTCAATTTGGTTTATTTATCACAAAAGTAATTACACTTATACAGGAAAGAATCTGCCAGGCAGATAGAGGAAAAAAGCCCCAGAGAGCCGTTGCACTGGAACTGGTTGTTTGATGATTTCAAATGGCTGTTTGGGTGCTGTAAACAACCATGTTAGATATTAAAAGTGGGCAAGTGCAAATCTCAAAACTGTGTTTAATTCTGTGTTATGGTGAGATATCTGCATAGAATTAATTCAGTATTAACTCTGTCTCGGTGAGTATTGACTGTGGATTCTCAGCAGATATATCTATACATATTTATGAAGCGATTTCTCTTCCTCACTGTCTGTACTTTACTCTGTCTCTCTTTCTCTCACACAAACTGTCTGATATGTGATCTATGACTCTTTTATACTGTGTTGTTTAAACATTAATGTGACACCATCCTCTGTTTTGTGTCCATACAGAGAGCAAAGAGGTGTACAAGAGACAGGTGCTGTCAATCACATCTATCGCCATGGCGATCAGCCTCCTGGGAACCCTGTGCATGGCTCTCTACTGCCGCAACAAGTAAGAGGACAACGCACCAAAACATACATAATATATACTGTTTTAATGTAGTCTGACTTACCTGATGTAGGCTGTTGGGATAAGCCTGTCACTGGAAAGGTGATTATAGTTAACGAAAACTAACGGAATAAGGAAAACTCTAATTGAAAAAACATTTTCATTAACTAAAATAAAAATAAAAACAAGAGTTTTTTTTTTTTTAAAAGATAACTAACTGAAACTGTATTTTATAGTTACAAAACTAACTAAAACTAACTGAAAATGTCCTTCGTTTTCGTCTTTGTCAACTTTTTTCATACGTAAACCTTTTTGGTTGATATGAAATCTATTTCATCTATCTGGTTTTATGACTTAATAAACTTATTGGGGCTGAGATGGATCAGACAAAGGAAATAAAGGAAACATTTATTGTGACCTTATTGAATCTGGCACCCAACAAATACCCCATTACAAAAAACTACAACTAACACCAAAACTAAGCATTTTCCAAAAACTAAAAACTAATTAAAACTAGCAAACTCACTCTAAAAACTCATTAAAACTAACTGAATTTGAAAACAAGAATTGACAACAAAATTAAAACTAAAACTGATGAAAAATCCAAAACTATTATAACTTGGTCACTGGCCACTGGCCCTATTTCAGATATAATTCTCCTGCCCTTCTGTAATCTTCACAATCTGCAATCTGCACAATTTCCCAAATGATTGTGGAAACAAGCTGCAGCAGACTTTTTTGTTTTTTTTGTTATCTTATTCCAGAAGGGTAATTGTGCAGCTAGATATTTCTTCTATTCTATAATAGTTAATAATAAATCTCCAGGACATAGTTGATCAATAATTCCAGAATGATACAATCTGAAGTAGTTTGCCATCCCTGTTATTATAAATATAATAATAATAAAGTTTATCTATGCAGGGTTTCCTCCAGGATTTTTTTTGACGACGACGACAATATGAATTTTAAAATGTGAAATTATGACTATTTCAAACTGAATGTTTTTTCTGAATACATTATTTACTATAGGGTTTCCAGTACATGAATTGAAAACAATAACTGAAAATAGGATCTTGCAATATCACTAGGCCAAAACAACAAACACAGCAACAACAAATTAAAGATTTAAGTTAAATAACTAAACTAGTCTATACTGAATACAGTCAAATAAACATTATTATAAAAAAAATATCATTTCTATTGCTTTGAGGGAATAACATCACGACAATAAGTCAAGAACACTGAGCCTCTCCTTTATGTAAGGTTACATGACTCTCTTCTTCTGAAAATAGTTTAATATACTCATCTGGAGATGTAACCAGAAAAGAGTCACGGCAAAAAATGACCTGGGCATTACCTAAGCAACGTGTTACCTAAGCAACGTGTACCTGAAACGTAACAGGTTTCCTCTATCAATGGAAAATTAAGTTTTACAGTTAAAAATGTATCTACAACAAAATATATTATCTCTATCTACTGTATAACCAAAGACTATACATGCTTTATTAGGCCTAAAGTAGTCTCTCTTTAACTAGTGTCAGTGGTACAAAAATAAAATAAAAATAAGAATCTCTCTGAAATAATGATAGAAATAATGGTAATCCTGTATTAACCAGTCAATAACACATTTATCCTAACTCAGGATTGTTTCTGTAGCCTAATCCAACAATACATTAGGCTCGTTTTCACTGGTTTGAACAAAACTGTATCAAATATAACCAAGCTTAGCTACCTTTCTTTCACCCTGGCCGCAGCCAGACAGGCAGGTTGTGACTCTGGTGTTGGTTTTTCAAAATAATAGTAATAGTAATAATAATAGTATTTGCAGTGTAGCGTCACATTTCGTGCAATAATTTACATTAATATAAACATGAAACAACATAAAAACACGGTAATAAGAAGGTGTGGCAGCTTTTATTTTATTTTATTTCACGGCAGTGCGCCACAATCAACTACATGTAGAGGAAACCCTGCTGTGTTACGTTTAGTCACAAAGTGCCTGACAAACGCATGACCAGTAAAAGAGACAAATGAACAACACAAAGTCAGACACATAGATTAGAAACACAGAAATAAAAATTACCCAAAATGCCTGTCTGAATAGGGTGGTCTTTAGCTGTTTTTTTATAAACCTCCTCTGAGTCAGTAAAACGGAGGGATAATAACAACTCATTCCAGAGTTTTGGAGCCATCATCCAGAATGCACCAGTACGAGGGGCACCAGCAGTCTCTGCTCTGAAGATGTAAGAGGCCAGTTAGAAGAGTTGCTTACTAGAAGAGAAGCTCTGACATATATTAGGGTGCCTTAACAGAGCTGTAGAAGTTAAAACAGGAATTTTAAAACAGATTCTAAAACCGACAGGCAGCTAATTAAAAAAAACAATATTGATAATAATGAGTTTAGCAAGTTAATTGCTTTTGGGAATGTGGTGAAAAATCACAATCGTATCATAATTTTTGATCAACTCCCAACAAACATTAAAATACATCATCCAAATTACTGGGGCTTAGTGGTTTGGGTTAATGGTAACATTGGGTTTAGGTAAGGGGAAACACAAATTGATATGCATATAGACTGTGACACAACAACAGCAGAGCACATACACACAACTGCGCCCACAAACACAAAGCTCATGCACTGTAATTGAACATTTCTACCCAACTCTTCCATTTTTCCAGCCATGCACAAATGTGACATATGGATTTTTCTCATGAATATGTTGGCAGGTACATTAGCAGCAGTGACATGTAATTTCATCCTAACCATCAGTTTGACCGCTTTCATTTGAACTGAAAGTTGCTCCAGTGATTTTTAAACTTTTGATGATGATATGGTAAAAATCTGCCATCGGTCCTAAAGTAAGCAGAGTGTTTGGTAATAAGGCCAGTTGGGACAGACAGACAGACAGACAGAATGCCCAAGGAGACATTTTGTTAATTTAGCGAAGGCCGATGGACCATGTTGAGGCATCAAACAACCCAGACTGGGTATTTGCAACAATTTGTAAATCTCATTATGTGCACACACATATTCATAGCCCATTATAACCCAAAGGTCAGCTCATGTGGCTTCTGCTCTCTCTCTCTCTCTCTCTGCTTTCCGTCCTTCTCTCCCTGTCTACACACTTCTGCAGTGCATGCCTTGTGTGTGCATATTAATTGGTCCCTGGCTGTGAGAACATTGCATAGCTCGCCTCGAGAGTTACTGTACTCCCAACCGGATGTTTGACCCATCCGGTTGAGAATATAGTATCTCTCCTATCTCTATGTAATGGCAGTGTGTCATTCAGGGAGTACAGGCCGTGGAGCAGGCTGTGATAGATGGCACTGTAATTCCATAGGCTTCCCTCTGTAATGATGTGAGTGAGTGAGCAGCCTGACAACAAGATAATCGGATAAAGGCATGATGGACAGGCTCTTTCAATGAATCCGTAATTGAGTCAGGAAACTAGCTCGTTCGGAGGAGAAGATGCATACAGATCTGGAGGAAGTGTTCATGCAAATGTGAGTGACCTGAATAAAGATTAAGTCAAAGGTTTTCTTCACACTGAGAAAAAGGAGAGCCAGGCAAAAATACTGCTAAATGAAAGACAAACGATTCTGCAGCTCATGCTGGCATCATTGCACTTTAAAGGGCAACATGCAGTGCAGTGTCATAGTATTTGCAGAGTGACATATTTGTCTCTCCTCTGACACACTGACAGTGAGGTTAAAGTCCTTGATAAGTGTTCTGTCTGCATGTGGCATGTTTAGTTACTCATCTGTTTTGGTACACAGTTTTATTCCACAGCAGCAAGACAAAGATCCTGAACATGCAGACAAGGCAAAGTTTTAGGGCTAAACAGTTCAATTCACTTGCCTGTTTAAGTCAATGCCACTTATCAGTGTTTACCTTCCTAAAGGCAACAGGCTGCAGTGCAGAGCCAGCTGAGCATTACCACTATCTGTTGGTGTCTGTGGCCACATGTCAAGATACGAGTCACCTTATGTTACCAGTTGTCTACACATTACAGTCTGTCTTATAAAGGATGCAATTAAAACTGAAGCACTTTTAATCCTCCGGGGTCTATGATCACGCTGACGTGATCAGATAACACGGCTTTTTTCAAAGCGCCGTAACAAAAAACGAGGTCGCGTGGAGCGCTGCTGTCGACTTCACTCCAAATTACTAACTTGAAATTTTCTCCAGTTTTTTGTTTGTGGGACGAGGCAGGCGTGGCATTTTGTAAAAATGGAAAGAAAGAAAGAAAGAAAGAAAGAAAGAAAGAAAGAAAGAAAGAAAGAAAGAAAGAAAAGACATGAAAAAAACGATAGAAAGGATAGATAGAACGATAGAAAGAAAGCAGGAAAGACAGAAAGGAAGGAAGGAAGGAAGGAAGGAAGGAAGGAAGGAAGAAAGGAAGGAAGGAAGGAAGGAAGGAAGAAAGAAAGAAAGAAAGAAAGAAAGAAAGAAAGAAAGAAAGGAAGAAGGGACTATTCATCCAACACAGTAATAAAATAAACATGTTTTTTGGGTATTTTTTGGGTATAGTTTCATTATATTTGAATTTTACCTTTATACGTTCATATTTGCAAACTATTCTTTACATTTTTCAGGTCAGGAAAGCATATTTGTGTTTTTTATTGACATAAATAGTATAATTTTATTTCATATTTCATGATTTTTGTGTAATTTCGGGCTCAATATGTTAATAAAGTGCGTTAAAGTGAAAAAATAATTGTCAGATCATGTTGAAGTTGTGCTGAGAAACATGGGTATAGTAAATATTATGTGGAATATGAAGAGCAAATAGACTCACTGCCATTGTTTAACCTTAAACACTGTGCAGAGACAAGCAAAATATGAAATAAAGGCTGTTAAGTGATCTTAACTTCAACCCTGTCACCAGACAAGACAAGGTGTTTAGAAATTGGGCAGAACCAGGAATAAAGTCAAGTATGGCAAATATTTTAAAATTCTGGCTTTTACTTATTACAGTAGGAATATGGCAAATAATTAATGGGTAAGGCACAGTTACAGGTAGGCAACTACAACACAAGTTCTTTCTCCCTCATTTCCTGTCATCTTTTTACCGTCTCTATCTAATACAGGTGTTCACTTCCTACTAAAAAAGTCATTTAAAGTCATTACAGTATGTAATGTAAGTAAGTATAGCACAGTTAACTCAAAATCATTTTTTAAGCAACTGAGCTTTCTGACAAATACAAAGAGTATGCCTATCTGTTGGACCCAATCATATAATAAAACATAACTTTAGCTAAATAAATGTATCCTGCGCTGTAGCTAAAGGGGAAGAGGTTACATTTGATTTTTGCATTAAAAGCGTATGCATTCATCATAAAGAGCACCTAAGCATCAAATAAACACACAGATTGTTCTCAGGCTTCAGACGAGATAATGGACTTTTTATATCAAGTGAACACTTTCCCAAAAGAAGTGCGCACTAAATGTCACAGCCTTCTTCTGACAAAATATAATTAAAGTGCCAAGGAGGTGGAGAGGATAGTGAGGCTGTTTGTAAACAGCATTACGTCGCTGTCATTCAGCAGAGAGACCTGAACTGTAAAGGCTTAATCGGCCGGATCTGGTAATGAGCATATCTTCCCTTCGGCAGAATTCATGATAAAAGGGTCTAGTGCAGCCAGTGTTACTGTACAAACTTGGCTAAGTAGTGTTGTTATAATTAACCTGCAAGTAAGTTACCATTATAGAACCATGGGGTCTCTCCTCTCAAACTCAGTGAGGATCTGAATGTGTTTTTGGTTAGATGCCTGAAATAAGACCTTTAGTCTGAAATCAGGTAGTTAACACGAGCTAAAGAGACCTTGTATCTACTACAAAATGATTATCTCTCGTTACTGTAGAGACTCGACATGCTTTATTAGGCCTAAAGTAGTCTCTCTTTAACTAGTGTCTGTGGTACAAAAATAAAATTAAAATAAGAATCTCTCTAAAATATTGATAGTAATAATGCGTATCCTGTATTAACCAGTCAATAACACATTTATCCCAACTCAGGGGCGGCTGTTGGTAGAGCTCAGTTGGTAGAGTCGGTTGGCCCCCAACCGAAGGGTTGGTGGTTCGATCCCTGACCATGGCAGCCTACATGTCGAAGTATCCTTGAGCAAGACACTGAACCCCAAATTGCTCCCGATGCTGCGTTCATCGGTGTGTAAATGAATTCCCAATGGTGGCAGGTGGGACCGTTTAGGGTAGCCTCTGTCACCAGTATGAATGTGTGTGTGAAAGGGTGAATGAGTGCAGTCTGTAGTGTAAAGAGCTTTGAGTGGTCGCAAAGCGACTAGAAAAGCGATATATTAGTGCAGGTCCATTTACCAACTCAGGATTGTTTCTGTAGCCTAATCCAACAATACATGGGGGACGTTTTCACTGGTTTGAACAAAACTGTATCAAATATAACCTAGCTTAGCTACCTTTCTTTCACCCTGGCCGCAGCCAGACAGGCAGGTGGTGACTCTGGTGTTGGTTTTTCAAAAATAACAGTATTTGCAGCGTAGTGTCACATTTCATTAAAAACACCATGTTTTGTGCCAAAACCACATTTCATACAATAATTTACATTAATATAAACATAAAACAACATAAAAACAAGGTATATATATACCTATACATGTGCCTGAAATAAGGTCTTTAGTCTGAAATTAGGTGGTTAACACATATAAATATAAATATATTTATAAATAGATACCCCCACTGAATTTTTATGTTTTAACGTGTCCTCAAAAAGACACTAAGGCTAAATGAGACTACAGTGGTTGTTTAACATCGACACATCCCGCTTAGTGATCTATCCAATCAGTAACCAGGCTGTTTTCAGAGGAGAAAAAAGACCCTGCTCTTCTACAGGGACGAAAAAAGTCCCAATAATAGGACTGCGGACTCCGGACTGCTAGTATTCAAATTAGGGGCGTTTCAGCGAGTGAGACCTGCCTCATTCCGGGTACTGCCCACTAGTGGAAACAGCCCTATAGTGGTGTTCATAAGTGAAGATTATCCTGCTGAATAAAACGTGTCAGCATCAGAAACTGGTGTTTGCCACAGAGCTTACTTTCTGGATTGATGCAAAATCCAATGCAAAAATCCAACCTGGTCTCACAGGAATCCGTGAAATAGCCACGGATTCGCTTAATTCAAAATCCGTGGGATAGCCACGGAATCACTCAAATTTCTGTGAAACTGACACGGATTTCACTACAATGCAAGTTAATGACAGTCATATCCCGTGGCTATTCCATGGATATTTTTTCCTATTGGTTTGTTCCAAGTCACGTGACTTTCAAGGTCCTGGCGGTCAGAACAAAAAACATGGAGGACAGTTCTCTCACTTTTAGTGAAAAAAATCAATATTTTGACTTAGTTTCTGCATAAAAATGGATTTTGATCACATTTCTAGCAAGAAATATATGTTTTATTTCTAAATATTCACTCAGTGAATGTACATAATCACTTTGTATGTTGGAATAGCCACGGGATATGACTGTCATTAACTTGCATTGTAGCTAAATCCGTGTCAGTTTCACGGAAATTTGAGTGATTCCATGGCTATTCCACGGATTTTGAGTTAAGAGAATCCGTGGCTATTCCACGGATTTTGAGTTAAGCGAATCCATGGCTATTCCACGGATTTTGAGTTAAGCGAATCCGTGGCTATTTCACGGATTCCTGTGAGACCATGTTGCAAAAATCCTATAGGCTAATCCTCAATAGACACTAAGAGTGATGTTAACTTCTTGGTTGGCCTACAAAGATATAATTTTGTTTGCTCTCTATTACCGGTCAGAAACACAGTCCAGAAGACTTGTGTCACTTGTGTTATGAGTCAAGTCTGCTTCTATGTTAGATCAGGGCAGAGTTAATTAACTTCAGTGTCAAAGCTTTCTGAACCAGTTTAATAAAAACATATCTGAGGACTGAAGAGTCCAGAATCAAAACATCTTAAAAGACTTTATTAAATGGGGTCAAGGTCCATCATGTAAACTGGGTTGGGTTTCTTTCAAAGTCTTTTTATTACAGCTTAGGGGGTAAAGAATACTGTCGATAGAGCAGTTGGTCAATAGCTCACTTTCTTCTTCTCCTCTGTCCTCAAGGCCATGCCACTGGTAGAAGGCAATTCCTCCTTGGCCTCTGACTCATTTTTTTAAAGTATGTCGGTGGATGAGTCAGAAAATTGGGGAAGAAATCCTGCAGATGCTCCGCAGTGTCCTTCATAAGAATGACACAGGATATTATGGATATTTAGGGAAGAAAGATGAAGGCCCATAAATTTCGTCTTTGGACTTAGTTTTGTGTATGTGGAACATTAAAAGCAAATTTAAATGCTTTGTTGTGTAATCTATTCTCTATTCTTGCTTTTTACTGCAAATATGAGCTGCATGTTTGAAGTTGGAATCACTGTTGGAGCAGAGCAGCCCGGGAAAGGTGACCTTAAAATGGTCACATCTACAGTAAAGCTGCAATCAAGAAATACATATGTGTTAAGTTTGTTGTCAAAGAATACACTGTAACATGCCTTCATGATATACTGCAGATTTAAGAAACAGGGTGATAGTTTAAAGATACATCAGTAGATTTATTTGTTATCTGATAGACTGCTACTTTGTATATTTAACCCTTTGGAGTTTTGGGCTGTTTTGTCCTTTTTTTCTTACAGTATATACCACTTCTGAATGTTGACCATGCTACGTTGGTACCATTTTTATCAGCCTATATGACCTGATAATTATTTTTTAACTTTGACCTACTGGATCAACATTTTGAACCCAAAAAACACACAGAAAAAAACGTGAAAATGATGCATTTTTGACTTTCAAAAACACAATCATGCTCAATGAAGAATTTAAATGCTGGTTACAAATATAACATATAAGAGGATATCGTTGTATCCTCTATATAGTATAGAGGATATAACGATATAGTATCGTTATAATTATATAACGATATAATAGAGTTGTATATTTTTATACTAAATACTTTAGAGGGAAGCTGACAGTTGGGAAACATGCACCGCAAAAAAAGGTGTTTAGTCTAAAAACAAGATAAAAACACTAAATCTGAGGGAAATGATCTTGCTGCATGGACAGATAATTAACCTTGACAAGATTTCTGAAATTAAGATTGTTAAATCTAGAAATAAGCATGTTGTCCGCTTAAAATAAGAAATTAACTTTTAAAACAAGATAAATTAAAGCTGCAAGCAGCGATGAACTGGCCTGAGCAGAGTGCACTGACAATTATTTGTTTCGTACCAAGATAAAAAAAACTTTAGATTTGTTAGTGTTAGATAATATCTTGTTTTAAGGGTTGATTTCTTATTTTAAGCGTACAACATGCTTATTTCTAGATTTAATAATCTTAATTTAAGAAATTTTATCAAGTGAAATTATCTGGCCCTTATCTGGCTCTAAGCAGTCAGTTAGTTCACTTATGCCTTGGGCCGGCTCTGGAATTGGTTAACTAAATTATAGCTTATTTGCAGGTGGAACTTGCTGAAAAGTGATTGCAGAACATAAGAATGCATCTGAGGAGGGTCTCTGGACTTGGTGAACCATAAGCCAGTGTTACCTCAACACCATCTGATGATTCAGTAGACTTTACATGCTGGGTGGTTGGAATGAAAACCTGCAGACAGTGTTCAAAGCTCTCCTGAAATAAATCCCACATGTGCATCACCCTTGTTTTCTTCTTTGTCTCCAGGAGGCGCAGAGAGAAGCTCCAGGCCCACCTGAAGGAGAGCCGTAGTCTGAAAAACTACACTGCCAATTCCCACAATGCCCTGGAAGCCAAGATGAGAGCTCCTAACACCAACCTGCAGATGCACGAGGTGACTACTGCCTATTTTCCTTTTTTCCATCTTGACCTTTTGTGTGAAGTGTTGCCTTCTTCTATTGAAGGACGCCCACACAGGTACACACACCTGGAAAACCTATTAATACTAGTAAGTCACGGTGCTGCTATTCCATTCCTTCAAAGGCTGCCTTTATGAACTGATGTTTAGAAGACAGCAACAACTCGTACCACATTGCCTTGAACCCACTGGTGAACCATACAAAAGCACCTTCCTGGATGGCCCTATGTTAGATAAAACATGATAAATGTCCTCCATAGTGGTAAATTGTGAAGAAGTGCCCTCTAGGGTGGCCCTAAAGCTGAGAAAATGCGATGCAGTGCCACACAGGCTGCCTTCCATTTTAGAAAACCTTCTGTGTGATGGTGCCACATGGTTTTTTTTTCACCTTTAACCCTCAGAAAGCCTGTCAGCCACTGCTTCACCTGCTGTGGTTAAGAAGAACAAATAGTGGATTTGTGTATTTATCATTTCAAAGCAGCCTCGCAGATTATAGACACAGCCCCATCTAGACCAACCTATTAAATCCTTTATTAACACATTAAATGGTAACACTTTACAATAACCAACTAAATGATGTTTATAGATGGTTTATAAACCAATTATTAACCATTTACAAAGTGCTATACATATTTAATCGTTAAATGTTTTCAACCAATTTCTTAAAGGTTTATGAATCATTTCAAGATCATTGACATACTTAATATGGTGTTAAAAATGTTATAATGGGTAACAAACTGTTATAATTTAACTGCTTGTTAATGTTAAAGTAACTATAAACTTACATTAATATACCATTTATTTGCCATTTATAAATGATTTAGTTAGTTAAACATTAATAAATGATGAATTTACCATTCTAAATGATCTATATACGGTTTAGAAATTATGATTAAATCTGTTTACCATTTATAAATGAGGGTTATTGTAAAGTGTTACCATTAAATATATGTCATTAGTTGCAAAATTTAGCACACATTAACAATATTTGGGTAACACTTTACAATAACATCATTTATAAATGGCAAATAGATAGTTTATAGATAATAATTAATAATTACTTTACCACTAACAAACAATTAAATTCTAATTAAAATTGTATATTAATGGTTTATGGTTGCACTCATCACGTTTCAAACAATATTTTAAGCATGATTCCCAAATGATTTATATAGCTTTAAGAAAATGGTTGAAAAACATCTATAAAGATGAAATATATATATATATCTAATTGTAGTACTTTGGTTGGTTTTGGTTAATATTTGGTTTATTAACCATCTATAAACATAACTTAGATGGTTATTGTAAAGTGTAACCACTATTTGTTCTTTGAAAATGTGGTTTAGGCAGCAAACGTTCAAAATGTAATATCTGGTAGCTGCGCCTTGGAAGAGATTATCACAAATCAGACATACACAGTGAACATTTTTACCACAGAGTATTTGTGTCCATCATTGACTTCTATGGATCAGTTTGTATTCCTGTCTCCACCTGGCCACTTGCATCAGGCTGGCGTGTCTTTGAGTGAGCAATCGTTCAGTGGTTTGGGAGCACGGTGCTGGCTAGCGATGTCATTCATCATCTTCTCAGCACTCTTTGTCATCCCGTCTCTCCCACATGTGCGTTTTGGAGGAGCTGGCATGGAAACATTACATTAATTTGAATGTCAGTCAGTTCCACATCTTCTGCTGCTTTGGGGGAGTGTTTGTGTGTTTGTGCACCACTGGGCATAAATTAACTGTAACCGTTTTTACATGTTTATTATATAAGTCACACATGCAATCTACACAGGTTTGACGTGAAGCTTTATTGGATAAATTGTATGTTTCCTCCAAGGCCATGATTTAAATTTACAATGAAGCGGAGCACATGTACTGTACACACCAGGGACTCTCAATCCATCATACACACACTCATATACACAAGGTGGATAAATCAGTGTGGGGGAGAACGCTCGTACTGTATGTGAGACCCAGCTTGCATTGAGTAGAGCAGCTATTCTCAACCTTGGGGTCCCGATCCCATTTGGGGTCGTGAGATGATTTCTGGGGGTCGACAAATCATTTTGGAAGTCAGCTCTGTCTCCACTGTGTTAAAGTGTTCATGTGTTAATGTGTTTTAGTCTTTTTGGTCATTTAATGTCTTTTTTTGGTCATTTTGTGGGCTTTTTTTGGTCATTTTGTCTTTTTTGGGACATTTTGTGGCTTTTTGGTCATTTTGTGTCTTTTTTCAATCATTTTTTGTCATTTTGTGGTCAATTTGAGTCATTTTTTCTGTAATTTTGTGTCTTTTCTGACAAATCCCAAAGTAGCAAGTTCTTACTTTCCAAGGAGTCTCTGGCTTGAAGCTGACTGTTACACACTCAGGAAGTCAGAATGGACCTTTAAACTTATAGCAAAGGACTTAGATTAAAAGTAACAATAAAATATAAAAATATATATAGAAATGCACAGACAGAGAGATGTTTAAGTTGTTGTCTGCTTCATTATTTGTCCAAAATTTGTTGTATCAACTGAGTTTGTATGATCTGAACTGTGCGTGTGACATTGTGTTCAGTGAGGGGGGGTCACAGTCAACATGCATGTTAAATTGGGGGTCCCGACTCAAAAAGGTTGAGAACTCCTGGAGTAGAGGACATCAATGACCATCGTTCCCTTTGCATCTCCTGCCAACAGCAGGTGTTGAAGCCAGTTTGACATCGTGGGCGAACTGTAGAATAGCAACTTCATGATGAGTCCAGAAATAACACGCCTGTAAATCAGTAGATACATTTCTTTTGAGTGCCACAACCCTGGCAAAATGATTAATTTCACTATCCAAATTTGATCCATTTGATCAGGAAAGTCCAGAATAGCTGCACCACTGAATGAATGTATCACGATTTAAATTACTGGAGGGATAAACAGTAAGTTAGCAATCTAAATTGTAGGTAATGTTTAGGGGTGGGACATCATGCTTTGGTGCTAATTTGATTTGTATCACGATTCTTGATAATTGGGTTCTACAAGTATTACGATTCGTTATAATCAATAACTGCAATTTTCTTTTCCTTCTTAAAAAGCAAACAAGTTGAATCATACATACATACATTTATTTCAACTCAGACAAAAAGAGGTACATCCTTTATGGACCAAAAAAAACAGCAGTGGACGGCTCCTCTCTCTCCGTTGCAGGACGGAGAGATTCAAAAGATCCTTCTCTCCGACAGCCATCAGGCTGTCTCATTCTAACAGAGATTCTACCAGACTAACTGAATTTACCCTCGGGGATAAATAAAGTCATTTTGATTTGATTTGATTGATATGACATGTACAGTATTTTTTTTTACAGCTACAGAAAAAAATTGAAATGTCCACAAAGCACAAATGTGGGCTAGTTTTTATATAATTAATGTAATGAATTGTTCAACAGATTAACCAATATGTTTTTAAATAATAAGTTATGTGCTCTGACTACTCAGTGCCCTTTAAAGTAGTGCTGTAAGATTAAAAAAAATTAACACTTGGCCAAAATAGAGCCTCTAAAGAAAAAAAAAACAGCAAAAAGGTGAGCCATGAAATTAAACTATTTCAAATTAAACAGTTTTTTCAAAACCCTGTACTGCACATAAACACTGCTCTCTGAGGTAGTGCATGTATTTGTAATGGACGCTGTAGGAGAGAGGAATAATGTTGTGGGAAAGATAAAAAGTGAGTAGAAAACACCTTAAATATGTTTAGAACTGCAGGTTCACTGTCTTCTGTAACAATTCCAACCCTCCTCCTTTATCCGGCCTCGGGACCAGTAAAAGTGACCCAAAAGAGACAGACTGACTGTAAATCGCATGCACAAAGTTTTTCTGGACACGGATATGATGCAATATAATCAATTCCGGGGAGAATTTTTTTTTTTCCCCACCCCTAGTCATTTTATAGTCAAGTTTTCTTTCACTGTGCAACTTCAATAGGAATAAACAAACTCCAACGCTGTAATCTGTTGTGTTTATGCACCTAGATGAAGTTGCTAATTGGACTGTAAACAATAAATGGTGAATGGAGGAGGAAGTCTTGGCACACATATCCATTATTTGGATACACCTCAAACCCTAGAAATATTGGAATTTCCTCCCAAAGGCTAAATCAGCATCAGAACAATAGCTGATGCATCCTGAAATTGTTATTTTTGTAACAGCATTGCCATATGAATTACTTTTTCATACAAGAATAAGATAACCTTGGTTTAAAAATGTTGACTTTCTTCTATATTTTTCAACTTATTTTTGGAAAAAATATATATATATAAAAAAAAAAAATAATATAAATATAATATGTAAAAATGTATAAAACTATTAAAAGAAATATATGCTTAAAGGATCACCCGTTAAAATGTGGCGCAGAGAGTTGTCTCAGCATCAAAATCTTGATATATCTTTGTTACTCTGTTATTTGATCATATAACTTATCCCTCTGAAATCTTGGGCTATTATGTCCGTTAAAAAATCTGTTAAAAATCTTCACCATGCCATGTTGGCATCATTTTTTTTTTAGCGTTACCATATGTCCTGATAATTTTTAACTTTGACTTACTTGATCAAAATTTTGAACCCAAAAGAAACAAAGGAAAACATAAAATCTCATCTTCAAAATTATTGTTTCACACACAGAAATGTACATGTTGCATATTTTTGAATATGAACACAGGTGGCAGTTATAACATATACCAGGTAAAATGAGGATAATACCTAGTTCTATATTTTTTTACACTAAATATATTTGATATTATCTCTGGTTTTACTTGGCTGAATATCATCAAAAAAAATCTGGTATGGAGTTTCAAGCCAGAACTTTAGAGGGAAACTGATGGAAAACTCAATGTTGCTTCATTTTTATGTCTTCAGGTCATGAAGAAGTAATGTGCAGGTGGTTTTATGGACTCCAGAGGGTTAACAGTGGCAAATGTCTCAGACTGCTCACCTGAGCCTTAAGAAGTGCCAGGATACTAGATAAAACTATTCAGTGCCTAACTTGAATCCACAGGTCAAAGAAGTAAAAGCGTCTGGATGGAGCAGGACGGCACAGGCCCTGTCCACTTTAATCTTCAGCTTATAGACTTTAAAACATAAGGATGCTCTTGCCTGAGGATCTTGATTTTCGGTTCACAAAGGGTTCAGATAAGATATAGCTTGGAGACAGAGCTAAGCGCAGCTTGAAAGTAATCTGTAAAATCTGGAGTTTGTGAAGACTGTGTGTCAGGTGTGCCACCTCATATTAGCCTCAAGCTGAGCGCTCTGCCAAGGACAAACAAACTTACAAGGAAATCAAGGGAACTGCAGCCATTCGACCTTCTGCATGGATCTAGGTCTTACTCCGTTAGAACTATATCACATATTAAGCCTCGGTTTCAACCTAAATTTAACCATAAATTAGAATATTCATCTTAACCCTTTGGAGTCTTGGGATGTTTTGTCCATTTTTTTAATACTTTTCATTCTGCAATTAAAAATGTTAACTATGCCATGCTGGTATCATAGTTTTTGTTTCTTTGGTAACACTGTACAATAACCAACTAAGTAATGTTTATAGATGGTTTATAGACCAGTTATTAACCATTCACAAAGTGCTAAACATATATAATCTTTAAATGTTTTCAACCAATATTTTAAAGGTATATGAATCATTTCAAAATCATTAACATACTTAATATGGTGTTAAAAATGTTATAATGAGTGCAAGTAAAACTATTAATAAACTGTTAATTATAATTTAATTGTTTGTTAATGGTAAAGTAACTATAAACTTACATTAATATACCACTAATTGTCATTCATAAATTATCTAGTTAGTTAAACATTAACAAATTGTGTATTTTCCATTCTAAAAGGCCTATAAACGGTTTATAAATTATGATTAAACATTAATAAACTATCTGTTTACCATTTATAAATGATGGTAATTGTAAAGTGTTACCGTTGCTTTTTATTTGAGTTTAAATTCAAGTCATCCAGAGTATTCAAGCCAGAACTTTAGATGGAAGTTAATGGCAAGACTCGACGTTGCTTCGTTTTTACATTGTAAAATCATTAAGAAGTAATGCACCGGCACTTTGGTGGACTCCAGAGGGTTAATGGGCACATACAAACTGCAAATCAATAAAGTAATGTGCACAGGCAGTACACGCAGCTGCATTAACAACCATGTATGTTCTTCCTGCTTTGTGCAAACTTTCCCTCGAAACATTATTTAACTCAACCAATGGTTAGATCTTTTTGGCACAATTGCTGCTACTTTTCACTTTAATATCTTTCATGTTTTTTCACCTTCATCTCTTTTTCTACTTTTCTCCAAATGGGTGTCATTGGGAGAAATGTTCAAACCTCTTTAAACATCTTTCAGCTGGGAGCCCCATTCAAACTTTAAATGGGTCACTGCACTTTATCACTTCACTTCAGCTTTTTTGATATCTTTTTTCTTCTTTTTCTCAGAAATCACTGTTTGGGTTTTAATGCTTCTTCTTTTTTGTAGTTTTAGAAACTTCATAATGGATGTGAGTTTAGCCAGCTAGATTGGGCCAAGTTAGTCATTGTGATCAAAATATATATAGCAACATGTTCAGACAAGCCTCCTTTAACTCAGAACATCTAACACATGGGAGTTTAAGTTCCCTTCATTTAAACATTATTTACGAAGAAATGTTCAGCAACTCCTGCAGAAACTCACAGTGCAACATTGCAGTTATGTAAAAGCTTCACTTGTAATTTATTAAGTTGGCATGTCATTATCTTTTCACGACCAAACTGATTGCACAACAGTTCACAGCCAGTGAAGACCTGCACAGGAGTCTGACTTGGAGTACACACTACATGATGGTTTCAGCAGAGTTTTGTATGACTTCTGAAAGACTGGGGATCATTGACTCAACAACTGATGAGGGATCACATACTGCATGATCTGTCAAACCGACTAAAGCAACTGAACACATCAAACCCTCATGGGGGCGACAGTGTAAAGAGTAAACAGACAGACCAGCTGGTGGCGGTAATCACCAATTTGTTGTTTGCTAAATAAAACTTCTATAAAAATAGGAAGAAGTAAACGAACAATCGGTTCTCTGCACAGCTATCTGCTCAGGAAAAAAAACGTATTTGGTCAATATACTCCTGCTACTGCCCATCGTCTTCTGACAACATGTGTTTGCAGTTGGGGTAATCAGCTCACACAACCCAGGTTGGGTCTGTTCCCCTCACACACTAATAGATTCTTGTGCCAACTAGCTGACTGTCTCCAACTAGTGCAGACTGGTGCAGACTTGCCCTACTGGGAGTCGTGGGTAAAATTTGACTAAAAATCTATCGTAGTGTTAGCCTGGCTGATGCCAGACTAATCACAAATGAGATTAGTCTGGAAACCAGCCATTCATTTCTCTGTAGAGGAGGCGTGGTTTACGATCATCCAGAGCCGTTAATTGGGCGCTACGAATGTCTATCATAAGCGTCTGTATGTAGCTCTTAGCCAATCGTATCAGTTATACCAGATGACGAATGTAGAGCGACAGAAATTGATGTTTACATAACCAGACTAGCCCATCTCTACTTTGAGACTAAAATGCTCAATTCTGCTTCTGCAACGTTTTTCTGCAGCATGTTCTGACTCTGGCTGCTCTGTAGTTTCAGCTCACAGTCTACTGGGTGTGTGTGTGTGTGTGTGTGTGTGTGTGTCTGTGAGAGTGGTGCTTGTTGCTTTGCTTCTCCAGTTCTCACTTTCTGCAAGATTATTTATTTTTACGCCTTATTCCCCCTCATGTCATTCAGTCACACACATCCACTGATTTTATGGTCAATAGACGAGCTGCTGGGGGTCTCTGGGCGGCTCCGCTGTCCCCCGGCTCGTAGCCAGATCACCGGCGTTACAGCAGCGAGCGGTAGCGGGGCTAGTTGGTAGATTAGGCTTTGGCCAAATCCTGTCGGAAACAAGGCTAAAACATCCTTTTTGGTGGTGATACAGGAGTGTAAAGTCAAACGTTGTTCTTCTTTTAAAATCAACTTTTGCTCTAAACTATTTAAAATGCCGTCTACAGCTGAAGAGAGTTTCGCGTCTCTGGCAGCCATGTTGGATCCGTAAGAAAACTACAAAACTACAAGCTTCCGTCTGTCGAGTAGTACGCGTCATCGTCTTGCCGTCCCTCCCCCAAACATACCAGATAAGAGGAGATGCAAAACAATTTTTGTCACCTGTTTTTTCTTTCAGAATCAGTGAGCCTATATCACATCATAATGAAAAGTTGTCTTCAGTTAAGGTCTCACAAACAATATAACAAACAAACAGACTCACTTTAATTTACATTAAAATGCAAACAACAACAGTTAAATGAAATGAAAGCAGGAGTGCAAAACTGCTTGAAAAAGTAGTGAGAGTTTTTGGCCTTGTTTGGATATTGCAGTGGGAATAAAACCGTTTAAATAAAAGTTCTCTTTTTGGCCAGAGGTGCTGTGAAGCAGCTCCCTGGTGGGAGTAGAAAGGAATGGTGAAGAGTGTGTGAAGGGTCCTCTGTGATGAAGTCTGCATTTCTTTTTTCACAAGAGAGAACTGAGTTTGAGTGGTGCCGGTGATTTTGCTTGATGATTCTTGTGGGTTTTTTTTCCCTTTTCTCTGTGAGGAAATTGGAGCAGGATGTTTGAATGTGAGAACTGATTTGAAGAGTGAACAGTGTGCTGCTTTTAAAATGTCCTGTTTGACATTAAAAGCTTTCAGCCTCCTCAGCAGAAACATGCACTGTCTGGCCTCTTTTGTGGACGCCATGTTGTGCATATTGTGGGAAGGACAGGTGGTGGTCGATCTCAGCGCCCAGATATTTAAAAAATCCTCACCTGTTCTGCCAGCCTGAGTGGTCCAGAGAGGTATCCTGCAGCACAGCTCTCTGCTCATGTTTAAATCTCCTGGAACTGGAGGACCATGTATGTGGACGGGAGAGCTCGTCTCTCAGACGGGCCACCACAGCCACGACATCAGCATATTTAAGAAGTGACAATTTGTTGCTATTGCAGGTGATTTTGATTGTGTGTGTGTGTAGAGAGAAAAGGATGGGTGCAACAAGATCTCCAACCTAAACGACAGAACAGTTTGTTAGTCAATACCACCCATAACGACCAGAGACTGCATCGAGTTCAGCGTTACACTCTTCGCCATCTTGTGTCGCCATCTTTTTTCCGATACGGGGAGCAGACCATATCTGGACTGTGGAGGAGGAGAGGGATCTGATCACTGACTACAGCCTCTCTACACCTCAACCTGACTGAGAGAAGCTGCTGCTAATTCATGTTAGCATTAACTGGAGCATTAACTGTTAGTTTTGGCAAGCAAAAAACAAAAAAAAATGCATGTTACTTACCTAAGAAAAATTAACAGCGACTCCTTGGAGTGTCTGTTAGTCCAACCAAACGCTGAACAAGACATTTTTACTGAAAAAACGTTCAAATAAACTGTCATTAAGTGAAAATACAGTGAAATGGTCAAAGTTATTAGACCAAACCGCGAAACGTCCTCTTTTTATATCTATATAATGCCCCCATATGATTCTTTATCTTCTATTTTCTTCTAAATTGGGCCATTATTAGAACTATTGACATAATTGTATTAAATAAGTAAAATTTTTTTTTACTAGTGATTGAGACCATAGTGTTGTCCTAAAAATTTTCTGAGGTAATAAATCAAGTGAGAAGATTTCTCATTTTGCACTGAAATGAATGGACAGATTTTTTTTTTTAGCCAAACTTAGCACCCCCTGCTGGAATTTTCAGTAGAATGCAGCTTAAGGCACTTCCTGGTTTGCCTCCCTGCTCAGACCTGGAGGTTACCGCCTGATAACGACAAATGGGCAAAAAACTTCCTGGTAAGGTGTTATAAAAGACGTTTTAAACAGTAAATAAATGCAAGTAAATGCCAAAGGTAAGTTAGTAACAAGGGTGAGGTGACTGCCGGGAGTTGAGTAAAAATCTGATGCACAAAACATGAGGCACGGACGTTTAGTGATGTTAAATCACATCTTTTACTTTTGTTTTCTCATGGGACATAAACTCTGTTGGGTGAAAGTCCAACATTTGTTTGATTTACGTGGTCATTTTAAGGGGAGACCAGCAAACTGTTGTTTCTCTTTACTGTTATCAATGTTGTTATCGTTGTTGTTGTTTTTTGTTCTCATCTTCAGAATCAAATGAGGAAAAGTTGACATTGGATGGCCTCTTGAAGCTGTGTAATGTAAAAGCCAAATGTGCTTTTGCTATTTACATTTGTAGCTTTTAGCTTTTAGGTATAGGGGAGGACACTTTGTAGTGGTTCTTGTATTTAAGTTTATTTTACAGCATAGTTTATGAAGCCAGAACAGGACAAAGGGAGTATATGGTTGTGTGAAACACTCAACGTTTGCTGGGTGACAAGAACCTGCCCTGTGGGACCCCAGTGTTCAAAACAAGGTTGCTGGATTTTAAATTTAATGGCACTATTTAGTTACAATCACATGTTCCCAGCAGCCATCTGACTGTCTCCAGCTACAGGACGCCTCGCTGGTGGAGCAGTGCTTACTGTTAGAGGAGGGTTAAATAAATAAATGGAAAGAGCAACACAATTAATAGTTGACAATAGTTTCCCTAAGTTTCAGACTCTCTATTGCCTCAATTTGGCAATCCAAGATGGTCTGCTAGTCATTTTTAACTTAGTACAAAAGATTTGCTGCTCCCACAAGCAAACACATTGATTTAACTGAAATTACTTTGTGTTTTGTTGAAAATGCATACAAATGATCATTATTACTTTTTGTGTATTAACAATGGTCTCTTCTGCCATGAATAGAAGCATTGAAATATAACAGAATGCAACAATAAACATTTAAACAAACTACCATAAAATTGCATTATACAAATATACAATAGAAAACTATTTAAATATAGTCCTTTGGCACTTATTTTGCTAATTGCTCTATTAGCACTGGCTCATGAATTACTGATTATTGTTTACTGACTCCACAGAATGTATTGTTGAGGAGAAACAAGTCTGATTTTTAGTGTATAAATGTTGCTTTTAAATCTTGTTTTACTTATTTAATTTCTTACCAGTGCCTTCGGGGAACCTCCATGCAAATGAATTGCATTTGTTTATTTTGTGCCTACGCACCCAGAGTCACATTGATTTCTGTCTGCAGGCAATCAATTACCAAAATATCTGAACACAGTGCAATGAGCACAGGGTTAATGTTGTTTTAGGAGCGTGTGTCATACACAGCGGGCTATTAATGCTGAATTTATTTCACTCTGTTGTTACATTTCTATCGCACGCCACAATTAAATCTGTATTTACTTTTTTCTAATCTAACTTTAAGAGGATTTTTTACATTTTTTGGCATGTGAATATATAGACAAATACCCCGTATAACCGGGTAGGTCACGACAAAGGCAGCAGAACTATCCAGCAGTGGCCTGTTATAGAAAATGAGCTTTTCTGATTAGCACCGCAGGGCCCTTTGTTGGAAGTATTTGATTAAGCAATGAACTGCGGAGCTGCTCTAAGTGAGTCGATCTTTCTCTATCAATCAGGTTTTACCACCCTATCATGTATTCCACAGGTGATCCGCAGAGTCTGTCTGTCATTGCCGCATAATTGAAACCGCTCTGTCTCTATCATGAACAAGACTTTCCTGAGCCTGCTTCTACTAAGCTTAGATCTGAGACTCGTGTGTGTGTGTGTGTGTGTGTGTGTGTGTGTTTATAATGCTGTAAAGCTATTATTGATGGCGGCATCTCTGCACAAATCATAAAAATCTTCTCCTGCTTCCCTCCGGATGGTCTGTCAGTGTTAAAAAACCTCAGTGCCAGAGGCATACGGTGCATGCTAGTCCCTATCTCAGAGATTAAAACATCCATTATAGTTCACACACACACACACACACACATTCACACAAATATCCATTAATATATGCCATTACATGCTCCCTTTGCACCACAAATGTCCAGACTCTGCATGAAGGCACTGTCAAAGCAATGATTACTTTTGCCTGTTGTATCTGACAGCGTTTATGGAGCTCGAGAGCAGTTTCTTTGCCCGCAGCTATGCAAGAAAACATTAGGTTTATATTGATGACCTCTATAAACAGTCAGTATTGCTGTGTGACACATGCACATAGTTTCCGGTTTTTCATAAAGCATTCTTTGTGAAGCCTGCATCTAAAAGGGGACGCCGAACCACGCAGCACCAGCTTCCACAGATTGGAGGCAATCTTCCCTGTTTGAGCTGATAGGCAGAGCTCTTCTTTGTCTAGAATGGATGAATAACTTAAACGCCGCACTTTTTCTGTCTGTAACTGTTAAATCAAAGCACTGTTAAGTCGATGAAATTGGAGATTCCTTGACTTACGACAGGCAGGGAGGATACTGCCATTAAACATGAATAAATCAACATGCAAGCCTGAACAGATCCTTCACTGTTTGGATTATTGTGTCCTACTTACTTAAGTTTTATTTTTTTACTTGCAATATTACCTAATGCACTGTTCCCAGGGAAGGGCTCTCCCACCACTGACCTCCACATTGGTGGTTACCTCCATGCTAAAAGAGACGCTAAAAACCTTGGGGTGACTCTCGACAATCTGCTGTCCCTCTCCACAAACATCACCGCCACCACCAGATCTTGCAGATTCTTGCTGCAGAACATCAGGAGAATCCGCCCGTTTCTCACTCAGAAGGCAGCTCAGGTCCTGGTCCAGGCACTGGTCATCTCACGCCTGGACTACTGCAACTCCCTCATGACAGGTCTGACTGCCAAAGCCATCCGACCTCTGCAACTCATCCAGAATGCAGCTGCTCCATTGGTCTTTAATCTTCCGAAATTTTCACACACAACTCTCCTCCTCCCTCCCTTCACTGGTTACCGGTGGCTGCATGGATACGCTTCAAGACTCTAGCTCTGGCGTACTCCGCTGCTAATGGTTCAGGTCCTGCTTACATCCAGGACCTTGTCAAACCCTACACCCCTGCTCGTCCTCTCCGCTTTGCATCAGCCAAACAGCTGGAGACTGTCGTGGCAATTTTGACAACTGCACTAAGTTAATGGGTGAGCTGGCCAAACACAAAGCACTCAGTACTCTGTTCAGTAAGTTTTATTAGCACATTCGTATTCCATATACCGCACAATCCCAAATGGCTCCTTCACAGTACAACAAAGTCCCATACACCGCTCGACTCATATCTGTTGTAGTTCCCAGCATTGATTCTTCAGCAAGTCTCAATGTGGTCCTATCTTCCTGCCCTATACATCACATCAGGACAGAGCCCACTGAACCACATGTTCCCTTCAATCATGGTGTTATCAGAGTTAAATTCACAGAGTCAGTTCCCACAATGCCTTGCGTCTTGAATACCAAGTAGGTCACCGCCTACTTCATGTCCCACCATGCAGGAAACACCAAATTTCCTTCACATGACCCCCACCCTGCGTGGGTCAACTCGCCTCAAAACCACCTCCAGACTTTTCTCTCTCCTGGCTCCCAAATGTGGGAAGACCCTGCCTGACACAGTTAAACATGCCACATCAGTAGCCATTTTTAAAAACAGATTAAAAACCTATCTTTTTTCAACAGCATCAGTTGAACTGTGTGCGTGCGTGTGTGCATGTGTGGTTGTGGGAGTGGGTGCACATGTGTGAGTCAGTAGGTGTGTATGTGGTGAATATGGCATAGCTTGTCTACCTGCACTCTTCAATTAATTCGTAATTAATTTTTTTTAATTGTTTGTTTGTTTTCTTTTGTTTTTAACTGTAATTATGTATATCCATTGTGAAGCACATTGAGTTTGCCTTGTGCATGAAATGCGCGCTATAAATAAAGTTGAATTGAATTGAATGGTGGAAGGAGCTCCCCACCAACATCAAGACCTCAGACAGTCTTTACATCTTCCGCCGCAAGCTGAAGACCTACCTCGGTTAAGTCATGGTCGCCTATATCTGTAAAAAAAAAAACCCAGAAAAAAACCCTCTATTCTTCTATTTCTTCTCTTCGTTAGCATATAGCACTCATGTAGCGATTACAGTTGGCTCTTAAAGTTATGGACTTAAATCCTGTGGTCTAAGGCTAGTACCATCAGGTTTAATGCACTTATTGTAAGTCGCTTTCGACAAAAGCTTCAGCTAAATGACATGTAATGTAATGTAATGTTAGGCTCCTATCAGACAGAGCCTGTTTTAGCAGCCTGAGATGGCTTTTGGTGAAGTGAAGTGTTTTGTTCATTGCTTTCGCCTTGCTGATGCTTCGTGTTTTTCTGCCGTGAACCTCACACTGCTGCGAGAGCACCTTGGTCTCCAACTGAAAAAACTTCCACTCAGAAGAAGCAGATGAACACCAAACGTGAAGCAGCCTTTCACCCTCAGTCAGAGCCAGAGCCAGCTCCTTCTGCCTGTCCATTTTTTATGCTATCTAAAAAATTAAAAGGCACAGATCTGTGAGTTTGCCTCACAGAAAAATCTATAAAAAAATGCAACTGTCAAAAGAAATGCTCCGACAGATCAGGTGTCTTCAACAAAAAGGGCAATGCCTATGGCCTTACAGGGAGGTTCAAAGTCTCAGAAAGTTGAGACACACTGGCCTTTCTGTGTAAAAGATTAGAGTTGCTTTAATACCTCTTTAGTTATTTTTGTTTGGGGAAAAAACAACAGCATTCACACTAAGTACAAACTGAATTGTCATGGAAGTTGCAATATTAACTGAATTTATTCAAACAATGTCTAACACTGTATTGAAGCCCATAATAAATTGAGTATGTTCTACCTTTCTCTTAATTTACATGTCTACTACAATAATTGTTTATTAGTATGGCTTAATATATCAGCATCAATGCTCTATCAGTGCTTAACGCTGTGTAACTGAAAGTGCTGTTCTGCATTATAAGACATATTAAGGTAGAACTAATTTATGTATGAACCAGTTGTCAGCACTTTGGTCATGTTAATTGAAGCTTTAAATATTAGTCCACCCAATGCTTATTTGCAATGCAATAAGTAGCTATAATTTTATTCAGACTTCTGATGTTTCTGGATATTTGTGAACCGGTCAGAGCCATTTAGGAAAGAATGATTGGCACTGTCAGATTCAGAGACAATCAAATGTTGCAGCTGCTCCCTGAGCTCAACTGGGATCATTTTAAAAGTGCCTGCAGCAACTTTGTGTCATTCCGCAGAGACATTTGGCCAATCTTAAATTTGTGAAGAAACTTATGAAACTGAAATATCAATATAGCAAAATCCACACTTTTGCAGAACAACATGCACTGCAAAAAAGGTGTGTCTAAAAACAAGATAAAAACACTACATCTGAGGGAAATGATCTTGCAGTATGGACAGATAATTTCACTTGACAAGATTTCTTAAATTAAGATTGTTAAATCTAGAAATAAGCATGTTGTAAGCTTAAAATAAGAAATTAGCTCTTAAAACAAGATAGATCTGTGGTATAGGACTAGGTGTTGATATCCCTCAATAGATTACTACCTAAGGCACCGATGAGACACGAGTGAATGATGGCATCCTTTGGGTCGTCAAGTGGGCGCCCTCTTCCACCGGTGTTTCGCTGATTGACCCATGACACCTCCAGAGGGTTCAGCAGTGAGACCCAGCGTCCCCCTAGATGCCTTCAACTCACTTGAAGGCCCAGGTCGGATCTATCTCTTTATCCACAGCCACTGGCTTCCCTTCCCAGCAGCCCTAGAGAGGTCCTTGACTGCTTGCCTCTGGGCCTTCCCCCGCACTCCCATCTCCCCGAGTAACCTGGATGTTGTCTGCAGCCTACCTTGACTGGGCGTATCCTTGCTTTCCAGCCTTGTTGTTGAGCATCTGCAGCGAGGTCAGCATACCTCAGCTTCTTCCGCTCGTAGACCTGCTCCACTGCACCCTCCCAGGGCACCGTGAGCTCTATGATGTAAACAAGCTTTGGCGAAGGTGACCACAGAACAAGGTCTGGTCGCAGATTGGTGGATACAATCTCAGATGGGAAGCAGAGATTCTTGTCGAGGTCTGCCAGCAGCTTCCAGTCCCGTGCTCTGCCCAACTGCCCAGTGTCAGCTCTTATGGTGGCGAGGCTGGCTTGTCCCTCTCGGACAAATGGTGCTGGCTGCCAACGGGATGACGGGGGAGGAAGGGCATTCACACTTGTCCGTTGACTTTCCAGCACTGCTGCAAGACACTTTAGCACCTGGTTGTGCCGCCAGGTGTATCGGCCTTGGGTGAGGCTGGTCTTGCATCCCACTAAGATGTGCTTCAGCGTTGCTGGACTTGGGCATAGGGGGCACGTGGGGTCTTCGCCATACCACTGGCTCAGGTTTGCTGGAGAGGGCAAGATAAATGATGTAACAATTCTAAGTATAAAATTATTTTTATCTTGGTAAGAAACAAATATTTGTCAGTGCATTCTGCTTGGGCCAGTTCATCGCTGTTTGCAGCTTTAATTTATCTTGTTTTAAGAGTTTTTTTTTATTTTGAGCGTTCAACATGCTTATTTCTAGATTTAACGATCTTAATTTCAGAAATCTTGTCAAGTGAAAATATCTCGCCATGCAGCAAGATCATTTCCCTCAGATTTAGTGTTTTTATCTTGTTTTTAGACACACCTTTTTGCAGTGTGGACACAGTCTTTGTGTCTGAGTTCCTAATGAACTTGCCTGCTAATCATCTGCATTTTTGCTGCAGCGGAGGGGTCGATATACAATTTAAAACCAAGCTAAGAAAGGAAGTATGTCATGTTTTTATAAGTACAAATCAGCCTTCAAACGTCTGAATGGTCACATAACCAAGGCAGCAACTGTGACACTAATGAGGTTGGTGTCCTGCAGAGGGTCCTGAAAAGGGATTACGCCAGTGACAACCTTGTTAGTCAGACATCAAACTCAGAACTTTGGCTTTAGACATAAAAGTACGTTGTGCACGAAAATAGGTCTCTCTTACCTTATGCTAAAGTCTAAAAGTTCCTGTCTAGACGATGCCGAGATAATGCTGAGGAGAGAAAACTGTCACCGCCGGAGAGATGCAAACCACAGATAGGTTTGTGTGGGAGATAAGAAATCAAACCAGCAGCACTCTCCTTACATCTTTAATGCTTTTAAAGTTTAAAACCTAAAACACATTCTTGCCATGCCCCTGTGTTCTTTTGAGTTCACAGCAAATCGTTGCTGCTGTGGAGCTGAGTGAGTGTGCCTTGTCAACCGGATTCTCAAGTGCAGAACAAAGAACTGTTTTGTTTCATTGCATATTTGTTTCTCCAGAGATGAGGATGAACACGAAGAGAGTTAAAAAGGGAGAACCTGGGACTTACGGAGTACCACGATAGTGCTGCGGATTTAGATATCCTGTCATGACAGATAGCACAAGAGAAGAGGGAAGGAGAGGGGACGAAGACAGGATCATTGTGGATGACAAAGGATTCAGAGGGGATGAAAAGCAATAAAGAGAAAAATACAGGGCAGTATAGAAAGAATGTTCAGAACATGAAGGACAGAATTCACCATAGTAACTTATTCACTCCACATACAAAGATAAAAGTAGCTTGAGCTGAGTACAGAAGAATGTGAACCATTAAAACTTTGATTTCATATAATACTCTAAAAAGCACATCTTTCCTTCAACATACTGGCTGTTTCTGTGATGTTGAATATCTTTGTGTCTTTATTCCAAAGTACGGAGAACTTATAGATTTACTGATCAGTGTTTCCACTGGATGAGTCCAGGCTTTGAAAAAGCTTATTAATTATTAATGTCACGGCATTTCTGTCTTATCTGATGACGGCACTTCTAGAGGAAATCACGCAGAGATGCATTGATGTGTACATTGCATTACAGGCTGTTATCACAAAGCCAGTTTTGTTTTTTTTTTCAAATGATTTAAGGCTCTATAATAAATGGTATCTTCTGCTGTAAAGCAAAGTGTTGAAGTGAGATTTTGAGTTATGCAGGCGTCATTGTTTTGCCGTTGCAACTATCTGAATTGCACTCAAGAGAAAGCAAACCTTTTTGACTTGTGGTACCTTAGAATGAACGCAATAAAAACAGAGGCAGCGTGAAGGGACTTCTCTGATCACACAGGAGGAGCCAGCCAATCACAGAGCGTTCCTGACAGACTAAAGATGCTGAGAGGATGTCTGAAGGACAGTGTGGACAAACCATAGGACACAGACTCGTTTCTTTTTCCATTCTTTTATCATGTTTTCTTTTTGTGCTGATTCCTACATTACCCACAATCCCTTTAGGTTTCACAGCAGACAGTCAGAGAGTTTGTTTTAGCATCGTTAGCTGAAACTTCAGGTCGAACACACTAAACTGTATTTTGGGAAATGCTTATGTTTGTCAGATGAGTTCTTGTTACTGTATGTTCAGGATGTGTTTTGGCTACAAATATGTAATAAATGCTTTATAACACACTGTCACGTAGTTATAAACATAACTAACAAAAAAACACAAAAGTGTTTATTAATGTGCAGTATTTGTCAACAACTCTACAAATCTACACGAGAAATGATCGTTGTTTACCCACGTGTCAATAAATGCATTAAATTCAGCATTTTGAGTTTATATTATCAGTTTAAACATTATATATCTTGTTTTTGGACTGTTTTCAGTTGCATGTAGGTAGAAAAGGATTTGCAAATGATTTCATTATTTTACATTATCACAGCATCCTAGCATTTTTGGAAACCTAAATACAACAGAAAGCACATAAACTGTCCAGCATATGATAATTGCCTTTTACCTAACACCATAAATACAACCTGGTCTCACAGGAATCCCTGAAATAGCCACGGATTTGCTTAACTAAAAATCCGTGGAATAGCCACGGAATCACTCAAATTTCCGTGAAACTGACACAGATTTCGCTACAATGCAAGTTAATGACATATCCCGTGGCTATTCCAACATACAAAGTGATTATGTACATTCACTGAGTGAATATTTAGAAAATAAAACATATATTTCTCGCTAGAAATGTGATCAAAATCCATTTTTATGCAGAAACTAAGTCAAAATATTGATTTTTTTTTTTCACTAAAAATGAGAGAACTCTCCGCCATGTTTTTTGTTCTGACCGCCGGGACCTTGAAAGTCACGTGACTTGGAACAAACCAATAGGAAAATATATCCATGGAATATCCACGAGATATGACTGTCATTAACTTGCATTGTAGCAAAATCCGTGTCAGTTTCACGGAAATTTGATATATTCCATGGCTATTCCACAGATTTTGAGTTAAGCGAATCCGTGGCTATTTCACGGATAAATACATCCCCAGTGCTGCAGTCTTTCCCAGGACGGCTTTCACTTTTTGCCTCCTGCTTTTTCTTTGGCACGTCTGGACCTCAATGGCACCATTGCTAGTAAATTTGCGACAGAGCCTGAAGCCTTATGATCTTGATTTTATCAAACTATCAGCAGCCTGCCTCTCCTCTCCACACGGCACAACTCACCTCAATCCCAGAAAAAGCGAGAATAACGTTGAGGAAGGTGGAAGAGGGCAGAAATAGATGTAACAAGACTCCATTTAGTCTCTGACAATCCGCTCCCTGAATCAAGGCAGCAGGCACTCCTCACCCCGAGGCTCTCAATGTGTGAGAGAGAGCTCAGGGAGTTAAATAGAAGAGATCTAAGAAATCTCAATATACCCGCTTTACAAGGAGGAGAAGTTTTATTCTGAGTGGGAACACTTTGTATCGCATGATTTAAAAATAGATTATTTAACATCATCGGTTCATCAGAAGGATTCCATTACATGTTAACTGCAACAAAACGTCACTGTTGTACTTCTTTGTTTCCGCAGTACTGCAAACGGTCCTCCCAGTCTCGCCAGGGAAACGTTTGTGAGTCAACTTTTGCACACTGCAACATCTCCACTACAACATCCAACAGCTCCCGAGGCACAGCGAAACATCACAGGTATGACATTTAATTGCACAAACAGTCACATACGGGTGTAACATTACACCAGAGATGCAGCCTCTCCCTCCTCTCACTGCAGGAACTATAATAATGCAAATTATACAAACAATAGGCAACTTCAGTGTCCTCTCCTATAATCAGCAGGGACGCAGTGAAGAGAGAAATTGAATTATCCACATTACAGTGCAGCCAAAGCTAATTGCTGATTCACGGAAGAATGATAGTAATTATAATTAAGGCTACAAACATGTTAATAAGCATATCTATAACAGTCATGAAGGCAGAGGAGATGGGACAGAGATAAAATGGGAAGCACATGTGCGAAGATTTTTCATTTATAAGCCAACACAGCCATGTAAATCCCTGTGAGCTTTCTTCTCACACTGCTCAGTGTGTGTGTGTGTGTGTGTGTGTGTGTGTACTTCTGACAGAGTTAGAACTCACATCTCTGCCAAGGCTGAATTTTCTGTAACAGTACACAGGAACAAACACTTTCACAGAGCATGAGCCAAAGAAAGGAGCTCCTGCAGGACGGGCTCGTACGTCATTGGTATTCTGTGTTTATACTTTTCACCTCTGCCACAGCTTTTGTGCTTAGTGAGAGAGGAGAGGCATCCTGATTTGGCAACAAGACCTCCAACCTGAACGACAGAATAGACCGTTTGTCAATACCTCCCATAACGACACAAATTAGTAGTTCACGGTACAGAGCGGAGCATTCTAAAAATATGACACACGTCATTATAAATCCATTATACATACATGACTTTTGCAATTTTGTTAAATTGGTGTTTTTCAAATGGAAATTATTATTTAGTGGCTCTAATAAGTCTCAATTGTTAAAATATGTGATTTTCCAATGTAATCTGGTGGTTCTAACAACTCTTTTAAAGTTAAACCTTCAAAATAAGACAAACATAGTTACACATATACTCAAATTGTTAATTCAGTGTATCACTACGCTTCTAATACACGAGGTTATTTTTGACCCATGTGTGTAAACTTGATGTAATAATACAAAAACTATGTTTCTTCATAAAGTATGAAGGAAAAATGGATATAATGATCTGTTGTAATAATAATAAAAAAGATATTCAAACACACAGCCAGCATGAAATAACATGGGAAATGATTGCGGGTCATTTTTGACCCATGTTGTGTATTAGAAGGTGTTAATATGTTGTGCATCAAAGGGTTAAAGGATATACATCCGTCATTATACATCCATGTATGGTTACGGTTGTAACAAAAAATCTGCAGTTTTTGTGAATTTAGGCTACAAAACCAATGGGTTTAGGGCGTAAAACTTCCTGGTTTGGTGTTATAAAAGACAGTTTAAACAGTAAATGCTGAAAGTGAAGTAATTTGCACTGCAAAAAGCCACCTCTCAAAAAAAAAAGTACAAAAATGAGGTGTATTTTGCTTAAAATTAGCAAAATTGTCTGCCAATGGAAAATTTGTCTTGTCAAGACTTTCCAAAACAAGTAAAAATATCTAATCTTAACAAACCCAAAAATACCTTAGAATTAGTGTATTCTAACTAATAAAAAGTGTTTTTTTTTATTGTTGTCGTTAAATGTTTCATGTTAAACGTTTAAATATCAAGTGTCAATTTACAGCTATGTGCCAATATTCTAGTTAATTACATACATACACAACAATACACACTTCTATTGTTTCATTGGTAATAAAACTATTGATTCCATCTGGCTGCTTGTTTTAAGTATGTGAAGAGGTCAAATTATGTCAAAGTTATGATTTCTTAGTTATGCTTGAAATAAGAAATTATTACTTTGAAATATCAGTTTTATACTTGCAAGTGTTGATAAAACAGCTTTGTAACTTTTGATATTCTAGTTTCAAGCATGTATTTACTCAGTATAGGTCATAAAATCTCAGTAACAAGCTGTAATATCTTATTTAGATAATTAAGGACCAAAAAACTTAAAACAAGTGAAACAGTCGAACATAAAAGATGCTGACTAAGAAGAGTTATCTTATCAGATAAAAAAATAAGCATATTTCCCCTTGATCTAAGATATTAAATCATACTTAGATTTCAGGTTTTGCAGTGAGGGTGACGTGAGTTATGGAAGTTACATAAGAAGTTGTTTACTTTTGTTTTCACACATGACATGAACTCTGTTCTCCTGGTGAAAGGTTTTTTTTTACCCATTCGCCCCAAGTGAGACATCCGCCATTTAAACTCTGCATCACTGTCCATCATTACTACTACGGTGGACAACCATCTGTTTTTTTCAGATACCGTTATGACAAGATGACAAGATAATTAATTTTTCTAAAAAATATATCTATAAACTGGGGAAGACAGTCTAAAACATAAATAACCAGTCTGGATTTTGGATTCAACGTGAGATAAACCTTGTTTTAAAACTTTATATCAAATAGCTAAAAATGGACCCATAATAATTGTTGGACTTCACTCTCCTTCGTCAGTGTTCAGCTGCAGACATTCACACCTGAGAGCCTCTCGCTACACTCAGGTTTCTGACTCTTAACTGCTAAGCAACTCCACTGGAGCAGCTGGGGGTTAATCAGCTTTTTTTCAAGGGGATCCAGGCAGTAGTTGAGAAGAGATTTTCCAAGACAAACTAAAAATACAATCAGACAACCTTCAAACCAAAAAGTCCACATCTCTAACCTTTTGGTTAAAGTCCTGCAAGACTTTTATTTCTTCTTTTTCTTTCCCTCTCGGTGAAGAGATGAGCTGATCACAAGATTATGGCTGGCAGTGTGTTCCTCTTACCACAAATGACATTCTTAGTGGGCGATCAGGGTTTATTTATTTGCAATCGCATCGGCTTAGGCAGAGACTTGGACACTATTGTCAGAATAGCAGAGTGAATTGGGAAACCACAGTCCAAAATAGCCAAAAAGAAACTGGCTAAAGCTAATTCTGTGTTTCCGAAATATCTCGTTTAAATGCCTTCATACAAACCTCTGTCGACACTATTAAGTGCCTGACTATAAGCAGGGCTCCCAGTTGTTATGGCTAAGAAGTCCATTTTTAGAGGCAAATCTCTCCTTCAGAACAGCAGAGTTAATATGAATGAGGGCCTAGAGAGGACATTTTCTACTTCAGGAAAGTAAGTCAAAATGTACTCAAACATTTTCTGCCTCTATGTAAGCAAAGAGGACATGCAGATGAAACCATGCTTTCAAATTACTTGAATACAAGTGATTTATCTATGAGCAACTTTTTCTTAACCCTTTGATGCACAACATGGTCTAAAGTGACCCGACTAAGTTTTTATATTCTATATAAAGTTGCAATAAATTTATTTCATCATTCAGTGTTGCAGGTTTTCCTCAAATATCTTGTTTTTGACCATCATACGTCTATTTTTTTGTTTTCATTTCTTACTTTTTGAATAAAAACCCTTTTTTTTCACTACGCTTCTAATGCACAATGCATGTGTTTATATGTTGTGCGTCAAAAGGTCACCAATTTAAAACCTGACAAAGAAGACACAAATATTAACTATCCTATTTTGTTAAATTGGTGTTTTTCAAATGGAAATGATTATTTGGTGGCTCTAATAAGTCTCAAATGTTAAAATATGTGATTTTCCAATGTAATCTGGTGGTTCTAACAACTCTTTTAAAGTTAAACCTTCAAAATAAGACAAACATAGTTACACATATACTCAAATTGTTAATTTAGTGAATCACTTTTTGTATCACTACACTTCTAATGCACAAGGTCATTTTTGACCCATGTGTGTAAACTTGATGTAATAATACAAAAACTATGTTTCTTCATAAAGTATGAAGGAAAAATGGATATAATGATCTGTTAAGCCCTAATGGGCTAAATGTGGTACCCCTAAAATTGCATATGGGCCCAGTTTGCCCCTCAACAATAGTCTCTTCCTCTCCAAGCTGGACCAGATGATTAAAAATCAGTTAAAACTGAATAAAGCGGTTTCATTTTAAAAGTCAATATTTCTCCGACACTGTTGATCAAAGCTGTCACTTACATACTTACATATCTGACAGATAATTCTCTTGGATACTGCATTAAACAATATCTCTTTTTTCTTCCTTTTTTATTCAGAAGTGGTTCCTTGTCTCACAGCCCGGATCAGAGGACCCGAGCCACCCATTGGTCAGCTCCACGCAGGACCCCGCCCATAACCAGGGGAAGGCTCAACCCAATTGGAGGATCCAAGTATTCAGGCCCCGCCTACCAACACCTTCAGGAAGTCGACTCATGTGAGAGAGAGAGTGAAGCACAGAGAGGGTGAGGAGATGCACTATTCATGACTTCACATATTTTCAAATAAAGACACAACTTAATCATAAAGATGTCACTGCGAGACATTTCAGTTGTATTTAGTCTGGAATGTGCATAAACGTTGATATTTATCTATGGATATTTGTGTGTAACGCAGACCACTGAAGCCTCTCAGTGTGCAGACAGACAGAGACTCTAGGTGTAATTACAGCTTAAAGATCTAGAGTATTTTAAGGTTTTATCCTCACTTTCTTCTCTCTTTCCTTCTGTCTGTCTCCACTTTACTTCTTTGCTTTATCCTCCATGTGCTGAGTCATTTCAATGAAAGCCACTAACTGAAAAATACAGGCCTGCCATGGACAAAGCTTCGGATTTCATTTCAAGAGTGGAAATTTCAAAGCCAATTCTCCGATTTTTTCCCCCCCCCGAATAAGAGAGACTGCATTTCTTTTCTGTTTTTTAACCTCCTTTACTTTCTGCTTCATCCCTTTGTTTTCCAATCTGCTGAGCAAAGATAAAAACAAGGTCACGTTATGTTGTGGTCTGCAGTACAGTGGCACAAGTTCAAAGGAAATGCTTCGCCTGGTGCTCGTGCTTTTAAGGACACGATACAGGCTGCACATCCAGATTCTCCACTCTCTTTTTATGTCTGACGTCTTGTCAGGCCCGCGCTAAATTCTGATTCTCAGCTTTTTTTTTAACGTGTGATGGCTTAGGATGTAGACGACAATTAAATCCTAGCATTTAAATCTTCTCAGGCAAAAAAAAACAGCGTATGCGTAGCAGCCAGGGGAAATGCAAATGATCAGTGCAAATGATTAGCAAGAAATGTATTCAGTGTGAAAGGCGCTGTGCTCTGACCCATTTCTGGTGGGTCATGAGTCAGTGCTTTACCCACCTGGACTGGCAAGCCTCACTTCAGGCGTTCAGGTCCCAGCGGTCCCGGCTCAGGATAAAGCTCCACATGACCTACATGCATACTAATAGAAGGAGGAAGAGCAGATAGACATAGCTGGGCAAAAAAAAAACCACCCTCCCACATACAGGGAGCACAGAAATAGCATGAATACAGTAAATTCAGTGGTGTGCCACATGGGGCGGCAGAGTGGGGACTGCAGGTGTCCTTTTTTCTCAGAACACTTAAATTTTGTTTTAATCTTTATTTAAGCAGGATATTTCATGCTTCATTATTGCCCGAATGTCACTAAAGAGGGCACACATGAGCTGCTTAAGTGTGCATCTCCTCAACACAAGTGCTCTTCCACAAGCTGCCCCAGTGCCACTCAAGTGCCCCTCTGGTGATCCCAAGTGTCCTCTGGTCACCCAGAGTCCATGTCCAAGTGGCGGTCGGGTCACCATAAGCGCTCTCTGGCTGGCCCAAGTGCCCTTAGGTCGGACCAAGTGCCCCCGAACGGCCCCTGTGGCCACCGATGAGCTTTAGTGCTCACTGGTCGGCTCAGGTGCCCTCAGGTTTGGCGTAACATGTTCTGGTTGGCCCAGATATCTTCTGGATGATCTGTAATGTCCTCAGGTCGAGCCGTGTGTCGTCTCAAGTGCCCCTCTGGTTGCCCCAAGTGTTCTCCGTGACCTGTACTAGTCGGCATATTTGTCACATGGTCACCCGAAGCACCCTCTGGTTTAGCCAAATGTCTTCTAATCACTAAATGAGTCCCTTGCTGCCCAGGTGTTGCTCTGCTTAGACCTCTTTTTTATTTTTGCACCTGCCCCTAGAGAATCTGTGCACAGCTCTGCACAGAATAAAACAACATGGTCTCACATGAATCCGTGAAATAGCCACGGATTTGCTTAACTCAAAATCTGTGGCATTTGGCTACAATGCAAGGCAAGGCAAGGCAAGTTTATTTGTATAGCACAATTCAACACAAGGTTATTCAAAGTGCTTTACATACACATTAAAAACAGCAAGACATTATTGAAAACAGTAGAAACAGTCAATTAAAACAGGGAAATTGAAATAAAAATATAAATAGGATAAAATAAGATACAGCAGGATAAAAAAAGAGAGTTAAAATAATAAAAAGCACAAGTCAAACATTGTGTAGTTAAAAAGTAAGGGCAGTAGAGTAGAGCAGATAAGTGTTAAAGTTAAGAGTACGCTGCAGTAAACAATAGTGTTTTTAGTCCTGATTTAAAGGAGCTGAGCGTTTGGGCAGATCAGATCTAGCAGATCTATCTCTGGATCTCAGATCTACAGGTAGTATGCAAGTCATATCCCGTGGCTATTCCAACATACAAAGTGATTATGTACATTCACTGAGTGAATATTTAGAAAATAAAACATATATTTCTCACTAGAAATGTGATCAAAATCCTGTGAGACCAGGTTCGAATAAAAACACCCCTTCTATAAAAAACACACATTTGTGCACAGATGGTGCATGAAAATCTGACAAATTTTGGGACGTGCAGATAAACAGGTTGTGCTAAAAGAGCAAGAGGTCATGCTCATCACTCGCACACACACTGAATCGATCAAAATGTCACCCTCTCACCTACTTCAGCTCTAAATGTGGAGATTTACAAAGCAGCAGATGGACAGGCAGACTCCCTTTCCCATAGTATGGTAGCCTGGGTTGCCATGGAGACATTTGACCATGACTGCATGGAGACTGAGGCAGAGCTGCAGAGACAGAGACAGAAATAGAGAGACAACCCGTTTGAATCCGTTCTGACACGGACGGAAAGCGTTCAAAAGTCGAGTAAAAGAATAAAGAAACAGCAGCAGTGAAAGGATGTGATAGAGGAGTGTGCAGATAGCAAATGACAGTTAGAAAAGGCTTTAAAGAAAGGTTGCCCGTTCTATTCCACGCCTGTTAGAGAAGCCTAGTGTTATCTCAACAAAATGGCTGACAGGGAGACAGAATGTCCTATGTTGTTACTACTATTTTAAGATAAAGCTGTCTCCAAAATGGCTGACGGAGAGACACACACAGTTTTGTATTTTTGTCCACCGTTTGCAGTATTTCTGCAGAAAAATCCTCCCTCACTAAGTTTGTTTTGCGATATATATTATATAAACAGCCTTCAGTTAGAGGGATCTGTGTGTGTGTGTGTGTGTGTGTGTGTGTGTGGGCGGACGGACTATACATGTATGCATAAATGATCACGTGTTGCTTCTCTGGAACATTTCCCAGTGTTACAAGGTCGCTGCATTACATTACATGAAAATTTAACTTTGACGTTAGCAGCAAACAGAAGAGATATATTAAGAAATTATCCGTGGGGGGGATGGATTAATGAAAATGACTGTTAACACTTGTACATGTAATGAGCTCCTGTAAAAGATAAAAGCCCAGTCACTTATCTCACCTCACTTGCTCACAATCTCTCTGTAATACCCCTCTAGCTGCTCCCTCGTCGCTCCAGGGTCTATATTTGAACTCTGCTTCATAGATTTTTGCAATCTGATTGTGTTTCAACACATCAAAAGAGAGATTTGTCTGTGAATGTTATCTTGGGAATTAGCACCCTCGCATCATCCTCTCTTATCGCTCGCGGGATCCTCTCTGTGGGCCCGCTAAATCTCCACTGTGGTTTTTTTGGTGAGGTTTTCATTTCTCTGAAAAATACTGCGGCGATAAAAGGACGATGTGATTTCCTTTGAGTCTGAAAAGGCACCTTCTCCTCCCACAACTATTTTTGCGCGCCTTGATGGAGTGTGGGTGATGTGGTATTACAACGGAGAGGGACTCCAAGTTGGATTTCGACATGGCAGAAAAACCTAGCCTTTGCAGAGGATTATGAATTATTACACAAAGATAATGAGGCTGGGCTGTGGAATGCAGCTGGATTTAGACACTGATAGCGCTGACTGGCACGGTCAGTCTTAGAAAGAGAGGGAAAGAGATTATGTCTCTTCTCTGTGAAGTTGGGTCAAGACCTGGATACAGACCTGAGACTTGGTGTTCTGTTGCTTAACTTAAACCCAGATGCAGAGAGCACACCATCAGAGTGAATATCAGACAGAACAAGAACAAGAAAATGAAACAGTAAGGTATATACAGTGAGTTTAACAGTGAGAGAAAGGATGAGCCATCAGTGCAAATGTCAGGAAACACCATAATAAATAGTATAGACGAGTATACTGCCCTACAAAGTCTTACTGCAGTAATAATAATAATAATAATAATACATTTTATTTGGAGGCGCCTTTCTTGGCACTCAAGGACACCGTACAAAAAAGATAGAAAAGATTAAGCAATAAAATACAATAAAATACACAGAATTAATAACAATTCAATACAAAACAGAGTCAATGTTCCTGAAATGTCCTGTAACTAAATTTTTGGTCGAAATTGAGTTAAAACTAAAAATGAACTCCTTGATGTCTGTTTTATCACATGACTTCAGATTTCAATTTTGTTTTATTTAAGAGAAAAAAATATTTAAAAAACACAAAAATCAAACTCAAATCCAAAGCAGTAATTGCACTTACCACGGCCTGATTTGTATATATATATATACTATTTTAAACATAAAAATAATAGAAATTATAAGAAAGGTTTAACATTACTTCATGATATTAAGTCTAAAATAAATAAATCTTTGAATCGAGTTGTTAAACACTTTTAAATACACTGATAACAATATCTATTTGAAAATGTTTATTCACTGAAAACAAAATATAAAAGCTGAAAGAAGACAACAACACTGTAGTAACTGCACTCTGTTTATCATCACTATTAGAACCTTTTACAGCAGAACCAGAGTGCAGTAACTTTTTGGGGTCAAAGGTCAAATAAATCATCATGATTTCTGAGCATAAAAAATGACATCATCAATTCATGTAGAAATAACTGTCATATCACTTACCTACCTAGCTGGCCAGTTAAAAAACGTTAAAGCATTTTTTTCTCAGTTTTACCCTTTTGTGTAGTTACTGCAGTTAGACTTTGTAGGGCTGTATAGACGAGTGTAGAATTGACATTGAACTGTTGGCCATGGTTATTAGGCTGGTCAATAACAAAATGGCCATTGCTGTTAGCTGTTATGTTGACAAATCACATCAGTGGAGCAGTTAAACACTCTTTCATTGAGATATGGTTATTCAAAGTGTGCTCGACCATACAATTGTGCAGGCAGTTAAAGGGTTAAGGTAATGAGAAGAATATCAGGATAAGCCAATTAGAGGGAGAGTAGGGCAGGACAATCCCTTGACCTCCTATGAAAAAAATATCACGAACAGTACACCTGTAAATGGCTGCTGCTCTGACCATCCTGCTACATTGATCTGAATTGGAATATTCTACTCTCTGTTTCTATGGGGAACACTTTTAGAATCAGCAGCATGGACAGCGTCTGTGACACAAGAAGAGACATTCAGTGGTTTCTTGAGCTAAATCATCAGCTCAGTAGCCCAGTAGTTACATTTAATTGGATAATTCTGCTCCTCCAGTGCCAGCGTTTAGTGCCAGAGCAGAACATAGTGCACCCTTTTATGTTGAGAGGAGGGAAGTAAGTGAAGAAAAGTTTGGATTCTGTCAAAGACCTGCCTTTTTATAAACTTATAAACTGTAACCACAATCCTAACCTTAACAAGTGAGAAATCAGATTACTGTACAGCAAACGGCAACCTGGCTTCTTGTGTCATGTAAATGAAGTCATTAACGGTGAACAAGCAAGATATCAAAAATGTACAGTTTAATTTATGAGGTTGAGCATAAGGAGACTAACAGGGACAGACAGACTAAATAGGCAGGATGCACAAACGGGGATAGGTTGAAGCAACCAAAACAGCATGTGAACACAGAGAAGACATCTGTTAGACAGGCAGCGAAGCACGAGATGTCAAGTTAAGAACACATAGCATGCTCTGTGGAGGAAAACAGCAGAGGAGTGAGGGAGGAGAGGAGGAAGGAGGACGCAGGCGCAGGTACGACCGAGGGCAAAGATTAAAAAAATAGAAAAAAATATAAAGGATCTTTGAATCGGTGCAGTTATACAATCTCTGAGCAGGAGTGACTCAAAAATGATTTTCAAACAAAGCAAATGTTCTTGACCTAAAACTGGAATGAAAAAAATCGATAGAAGTTACACATGTGATGCCTGATTACCTCAGCTGTCCTTGAGCCAAGTCTTTAAAACAACACTTCTCATTTCCAACATACTTAAATTCATTAAATCAATCATATAAAGAGTGAACTCTCTGTTACCTTCGCTTATGTAAGGGAGTGGAGGTTTTTGGATTCGTGTGTGTGTGTGTGTGTGTGTGTGTGTGGACTCTCACATAAAGAGATGAAAGAAAGATGTCAGGCCCGTCTTCTTCCCTCTCAGCGTCCTCGGTTAGCCTGTGAGGTGGCGAAGGGCGGAGAGCTGTCCCCTTGTGTATTCTGTTTCAGCGTGGGAGTTTGAACAGGCGATCTAGTTAAAATCACTCTCAGAGACACAATGACTTCTTTTGTAGGTGAAGTGAGAAAGTTTTTCTCCGGTTTAATAACCTTTGCTTCTCTCTCCTCCTCATCCTCCCTGTTTATTCCCCATCTCCTCCAGTTGCCAAATGCAGGTGGAGAACCAATGTGACGACCCGAGACGGGACACTTTCCTTCATATGCAAACTCCTGTTTCCAGGGCGACGGCGGCGGCGGCGGCGGCGTCGCCTTGGAGCGTGCGTTCAGGCCTGTGCGCCCCATCTGAACACAACGATCTGAATGCCGCGACCCGCAGCCTGCGCCGGCCCGGGCGCCGTCACAGCCACTCCCCGCCTCCTCCCTTCCGCTCCTGCTCCATCCCCATCATCCCCTCCGTCCAGTGCCATCACGACAGCGAGGTGTCTTGTATGCAAACCAGCGTCACGCCGGCGACCACGTCGATGTCAGTCACCTGTGGAGTCACCGTGCCCTGCAAGGACGTGAGGAGAGAGAAGGCGGCACACGCCACGTTGGCTTCTTCTTCTTGCTCGTCCGCCGTCGGCCAGCAGCAGGACGAGGTGGCGCTGCTGCTGGAGGAGGCGCAGGAGCAGCTCAGGGCGCTGGCGTTGGCTTACAGGAGGCAGGATGAAGGCGGGATCATCATCGGCGGCGGGTCGACAGCTGCACCGGTGGAGGCCAGAGAAACTGTTTGCTTCCTGAACCTTAACGGTGGAAGTTGTGGGGCGCTGAGCTGTAACGGACCCACGCAGACCCAGCTGCTCAGCCCCAGCCTATCACACAGAGACCTGGGCCAGAGCAGCCAATGAGAGGACTCCATTTAGGACTTTCGGTTTGACAGTGTCTGACAGACTATGGTGTTCTGCATCTGTGGGACGTGGAACGGAAATGCCGAATTTGAAAAAAAAAAAAAAAAAAAAAAGTAATATCATGGAAATTCTGAAAATGTGCTGATGATATGCATACTGTATGGATACAAACATACAAACACTTCTCGAGTGGCCGCCTTTACACCGACTGACAGTATGGAAAAAGAGAAAAAAAAATATTTACATGCATTTATTTACAAAAACAAGAGAAACACTTCTACTTAGGCAAAAAGAAACCAAATAGTCTGTCAACTCCATGGTGTTTTTAATTGTAAAAAGAATATATAAATATATATATAAATATATATGGATATAAATATATGGAATTCAAAAAGTGACCAAGTACAAAGTTGAAGAACACAGGAATGATGTAACTATTTTCCTTTCTTTTTTTTTCTTCTCCCTGTTTTGTATTAACTGTCACATTTTGCGTTTTGGCTCAATTCTAACAACAGAACTTTATTAACGTCCCGCCGCACGTCCACGAGCCGTGAGTTGGATTCTGCGAACCTGCACAGAATCAAAAATGTCCCACGAGGAAGGAGCCTTCATACAATCCCCCCGCCCCCTCTGGCCTTTTGAAAACCTGTCTACCCAGCCAAGAATTACACTACAGCCCTCTGTGGTTCCCAACAACACTTTGAGGATTTACGACAAAAAACAAAAACTCCCGGCTGTGCGTGTGTGTGTGTGCTGCGAAGGAAGAGAAGAAGAAAAAAAACAGGAAACAACTTCTTCTCCAACTGGTCGGATGTGGGAGGGCAGATTGTTAGAGACAGCCCAGATGCTGACTCCCCTTTGGCCAAACCAATCTAGATTATTTTTCTTTTTGTTACAAATGATATTTTCACACACACATATGCACACACACACTCACCTGTGCATTATTTTTTTGTTGGTTGGATGAGCGGATGAATGGACAGAAGGACAAAGGAAGGACCGAGGGCTACGGGGCACCACAGGAGCTAATCTGACTTTTTTTTTTTTTAGTTTGTTTTTTTTCTTTCATTTTTTTTGGTTATTAATGAACAATGCTGCTTTCTGGGGCTGATGGGAGGGAGAACCACATGGTTTTTGGGTCTTGAAACAAATAAATGTCTCTATGTTGTATCCTATGAATTGGAAGCTTTTGAATCTCTGTATGAACTTACAGCCAAATGTTTCTGGTGACAAAAAGTAAAAAAATGGTTGCAATTCTGGTAAAGATTTTTCAAAATAAGACTTGTTTGGGTTGATTGCTTGGAAGACGTATCGACTCCGTAGAAGCATCCCGTCCAAACATGCATGCTGGATAACATCCGTCTGGTTTACATCAGTATATATATACGCTACCTAATGCGTTGGCCTTTTCACACACAATCTGGTCTAAACTGGCTTGAGAGCAGTATTTTCAAAGTTACCCACAAAGTAGCTTGTAGTTCCCTCTTTTCACCATGCTGCCTAAAATACAGAAATCAGTGATTATGTTAATTTCAAAATGCCATATGAAATATTGATATCTATTTCCAAAACATGAATGTTTCCTTCCATATAACCTTGTGCCTATTGATGTTCTGAGTCTAATGAGACAGATTTTAATTTAATTAGCCAACAGCATATTTTACTTTTATTCCAACATTATTTTTGTAAAAGCATCTGAAAGAAGTTATGGGAAAGCTGGCCTTGATACGAAGGAATTCTACTAATAATAATATTGATTCATAGTGTTTTTTATTCATAATGGGCACCCGTGGGAAAAGAAATCTGACAAGGAATTTGTTTTTCAGACAGAAAAATAAATATCAATGCCCATGTCCTTGCAATTACGTTGAAATATTTCAAATTAATTTGATTTGACGATGTTTTATTTGGAAAAAGAAGCCAACTTAGTGGTAATAGCAAAAGTGAAAGTGTGAACAATAAGCACAAGTAGCAACATCTGTCTCCATCCGAACCACTTACCAAGTGTTGGGGCTCGCTGTTGGGTAACACTTTGGAAAATATGAGTGACCTCTGGATATTTTGGTATGAAATATGAAGTCTTACATTGAATTCTCAAAGCAGCCATCCTTCATGCTTTGTGAATGTGTCCCCCCTGTCAACAACAATCTGCTTTCAACCTTCTGCTATAATCAACATGGTCCTTTCTGCGGCACTTTTCTCTGTGTGTGTCGACGCTCTGCAGCTCAGAAAACTCTGATTCGATAATGCGACACTCTGGATAAGTTCACAGAACCTCAGCCTGTGCTCATCAAATCCCTTATAATGGCTGATCCTCGGGAACATTCACCTCTCAGTTCTGCCATCTTGTTTTTATAAACGCCTGAATGGCAAGGCTGAATCTTATTCAACACACACGAGCACACAAAAATCAGCCCACAGCTTTTTCTTTTTCTTTCTTTTCAGGAATTTGTTTGCCAATGCTGCGATTCAACCCCCCCAGAAAGGCGCTTTTCTATATCACAATTTTAAACCTCAACAGTTTTCGGTTATTTGATACTGATGTCCATGAAATCCATTATGTCCTCACCAGAACAAACACTGGTGACTTATGGAGGTTGATGTGCTTCTGTGCACAGACACAGTGCAAAAAAAAATGTGAATTTGTTTGTTTGACCAACTGTAATCAGTGTATGAGCTTTTAACAGATAAAAGTCTGCAAGCATTGTGTGGATTTGTTTTCTTATCTGAGATGAGCCCCGTAACCACAATATTCATCCACTGCATGTTTTCACAACATTTACATAATTTTATAAAAGCTCTGGAGCCTCACAGAGCAGGGATTTCCACATAAGTCATGGCCAGATGCCAAACGCGCATTTTGTTTTTAATTGACATTCCTGTAAGAGTTATTACTACACCTTTAGAAAACTGCAATTACTTTTGACATGCAGGTACTTCAGCACAATGTACATCTGAGCATCGGCAATTATACAACAGAGGAGAGGAAAAACTAATTTAATGCAGGCGTCTCTGCTTTCCAGTCTGAGCATCTTTAAATGGTTTTACATGTGCCAGTGATTGAACACTGCATTACTTCACATCCCGCTGGTTTAACATTATCAGGAGCAGCATTGGGAGAGAAATGAGGGTGTGCATTTGATTAGGAAAACCTCATTGGCTTCTCTTTTTATTAGTCACAGATTTAGAGAGCATGCCTTCCTTCATTATAGTCAGATTTTTTATTTAAAGTATTATGGGGTGTGTATGTGTGTGTATGGGGTTATGTGTGCAAGCGGAAGAATGTTTTTATTCTTAAAGAAACTGGGACCTTATCAGTGTTTATTTTGATCATTAATACACAGTTGAAATTTAGAATTTAACAAATAATGCAGACACTAAATACATCCAGGTGAAAATATGAATGCAATCTGTCCTTAGTTAAAGCATTTATTGTTTTTATTAATACATAATCAGCAGCTTGCTTGCCTTCCTCTCCGTTTTTCAGTGGTGCAAGATGGCCTTGTTTATCATAAACCATAGAGATCAGTCAGTTTGGATGTCAATAAGTCTGCCTGAAATTCTGTTTAAATCGATCTGCTCACTGTTTTCAGTTTTTGCTACTCCAAAAAAAATCTGACAGAAATAGTCTGTTATTGTAACCGATTGTTGTTTCATTTGTGCTTTGTATTATGGAAAAACTACTGGTTGTAGAAATTGTGGATTGTGGAAAACTTACTGGCCTAATTTTAATGAAACATGGTGGAAAGGTGCTGCATGGACCAAGAAAGAACCAATCCAAATCACGGGTTGGATACACAAATTATTTTTCACTTTCATTAACATTAGGGATCGCACGGGACAACACAAGTCTGGTGGGAGAAAGTGTTTTTAACTTTGCTGCAGGTCAGAGCAACTGTGGGTCCCAGAAGGATGGAAAAAAAAACATTTAAATTGGTTATAAACCGCTGGCTGCACAGTCTTGTTGAGCTGGCATCTGGATAATAAAAAAATCAAGGACAATTATTGACAAAATGTCCTAATAAAATGGGGTTCACCATCATTTCTGGCTATGTCCAAGCATCTCCTGTAATTCACCACAAAGCAGGTGTTAAAAAATAATTTTATTCGTTTGAGGTATTCACCACTCTTCTCACCAGCAACACAACGCTTACTATAGTCACTGCTGTGTATTTAAAAACAATCTCTCACAAAACTTCCTCTTAATTTATTTTCATTTTGGGGGGTTTTGTTTTAAAGGCCTTTTTCTCCAATGTTGCAATACCACTCTCTGCCTGAACTGTAGCTGATGCACTAGTGGGGGCGCTGTTTTACCAAAACACAAATATCACTAAAACCACAAAACTGTTTTAATCACAAACTCAGAGTTGTGCAGAGCTTGGCGTGTATGCAAGGTCAGGGTCAGAGTGTTTTCAGGTCTGGGTGCAAGCAGGATAAGTGCCCCTGTAGATTTTTCAGGTTTCCTCTGTTTTCTGTCAACTGGGAAAATCACTGCAGCACCAGCATCAGGATGGATAAAATACGGGTGGAATTGTGAACCATGGATACACATATATGTGAGGTATGTCTGTGTTCAACCCTAGCTGTGTGTGTGTGTGTGTGAGAAAGGGTGGTCCTCATAAGTGATGATCAAAAGTCGGTCCCCATCACACATGAAGATTAGTGTGTGTGTGTGTGTGTGTGTGTGTGTGAGAAAGGGTGGTCCCCACAAGTGATGATCATAAAGTCGGTCCCCATCACACAGGAAGACGAGTGTGTGTGTGTGTGTGTGTTTGTGTGTGTGTGTGTGTGTGTGTGTGTGTATGTGCAGGCATGCAGTTGTACATCTCTTCCAACATCTAGCCTGTACTCTCACCTCCTCTCCTTCCCCAAACCAAAGCACTGCAGTTTAGTTGCTCCAGCTTTACAAAAAGTAAAGTAGTTGGGGCCGTGTGTGTATTTGTTTGTGTGTGTGTGTGAGAGAGAGAGAGAGAGAGAGAGAGAGAGAGAGAGAAAGGGTGGTCCCCACAAGTGATGATCATAAAGTCGGTCCCCATCACACATGAAGATGTGTGTGTGTGTGTGTGTGTGTGTGTGCAGGCATGCAGTTGTACAACTATTCCAACATCTAGCCTGTACTCTCACCTCCTCTCCTTCCCCAAACCAAAGCCCTGCAGTTTAGTTGCTCCAGCTTTAGTCTGTCAGATGGCAAAAAGTAAAGTAGTTGGGGCCGTGTGTGTGTGTGTGTGTGTGTGTGTGTGTATGAGAGAGATAGAGACTGATGGCAGGGAATAGAGGTTAGACCATCAGGCCAGAGAGATAAGAGCTACAGCTTGATCCTCCAAAAGCGCTGGACTGCCAGGCCAGGCAACCCCATCAGACCTCATCTGAACTGCACGCCAGTTCACTCACGGTGAGCCCAGATGCTACGGACATTTGTGTGTGTGTGTGTTGGCGTGCATGCCTTTTCTACTCATGCATGCTTGCATGTCAACATATCTTTCTTTAACCTTCCCGCTAAACCCTGCAGCCTGGCTGGCTACACATCTCAGACACTCACATGAAAAACGGCGATGCTCTGCTTTCAAATGTGGTTTGAACTGGATCAAAGCTGAGATAGATAGGGAGACAGAGAGAGAAAAACAGCGGGGGATAAAAAAGAAAAAAAACGTAAAAGAGTGGCAGTTAGGCTATTTTCATTGGAAAAAGCAAGAGTGTGAAAGAAAAGCTAATCTATGTGAGAGATGCCGGGCCCTTGGATGAGTAATTCAAGCACCAAATTGTGTGTATTTGTGTGCATGCTCACCTGATATTATCCTCCAGAGGTACAGTTCTTCTTTAAAAGAACGTTCCACTTCCCAGCCTCCATATGAAGACTGTATCTTATGTCGTTTTCAGTAGAGATTCAACTGAAAAGCAATCAAATAATTGTTGGTGGCAGCAGTGTAAGTGTAATTGCAGTAAATCAGACCATACAGGAAAAAAAGAGCAAACATGCACATGGCGCTGAGATTAGCCTGTCATTCAAAATGGACTATTCTCTATTTTCCTTTAATTTGCAGGCTAAATTTGCTGGTGTCAGGATCAGCCAGGAGCAAATCCATTTGCATCTGCAGAGCTACTAATCTTCACACGGTTTCAGGAACACAGCAGACAATAATGAGTGGTTTCAGGGCAGACAGAACACGCTTGCATGTTCAAATGAGAGCATGTGTGGGGCACTGTAATTATGACATCTCAGTATGCAGTGTGTCAAGTGGGTCAGTGTGTTCATTTGCAGCCTTTTGCATGAATTACAGTGTGCAAGTGCTTTTTCCCCTCCTCATTCCTTATTTGTTTGACCTAAATGCATTTTTTAAAATGCGTCATTGGAAAAAAAAAAAAAAACTTGTTACGCACTAAAACCTTGCCTTGCACAAAAAGTGGTTTGGAAATTTTGCACCAAAAAAATAAAACGCAGCCCTCGAGCAATGCTGATTCTGTTCGTCCTAGTAAGGAAGTTTGTCGAGCTGACGCTGGAGCTGCAGAATCACTTCAAGATCTCTACTTTATTGTGTCAGAAACCCAGATTCATATGTTATTAGAAATGCTGCAAGCTCACTTTCAATGAACCAGTCCAATCACGTAGCACATTACAGTAGCTCACAGTGTGATTGATATAAATCAATAAAGGTGCATAATTTTTCTCTCCATTCCACTATGCTATATGTCCCATACATTTCCAGCTATCTTGCCTTCGTCAGGGTGTTATATGAGGCTGTTTCTTCCAGACATCAGTTGACAATAGAAGCTGGAAGAATCTCCCATCTCAATTTTTTCTCCATTTCATTTTCAAAACATATTATTCCCAAATCTCTTTCATCCAATTACATTTATTCACAGTTAATCTCACTGAATCTCTACCACAATGGTAATTCACAAATCCTGATTACTCTCAAACATTTCTTTTTTTGTTTTTTTGAGAACAAATATAACCCACTTCATTCTTCAGAAATGCTTCAAATAATTCTATTTCCCTTTATCCATTTGAAAAAAATGTAGATTCTCTTCGATAAAAAATAAGCTCCCATATACTCAAAGGTAGAGACTGAATTCATTTAATTTCCATAAAGAGCTACACTGCCTTGGGGAAACATTACCTTGCATACATTTACCTACAGTTAAAGTTCATTTTAATTTCTTACTCTTTTGGATGAACATCAAGAAGGGCTCACAGATCCTGGTGTGTTAAACCGGCCAGATGGAATGTATGTATATAACCTTGATTTAATCAGGTAATCTCAATGAGATCAAAATCTTTTTCCGAGACAGACTATTACAAAGTACTACAGGGCCCAGAGTACAGAGGATAAAAAGACAATAAAAATCAAAGCCAGCAGTATATAATCCCTCCAGTGTTTTCAGATTCTACTCTTTTATTTTAGAAAGGCCTGGAAAACCTCCAGGTTGGAAGAATCAGTGGGGATCACAATCAGATGTTTAAACTACCTCCACTGACTCTGTTCAATGGAAAGGACTTCTGAATGTCCCTCTCTATAGTGGTAAATGTCAGACTTCCAGTTTCTTTTCTCCACAATCAAAAAAAAAGTGACACCAAGAGGTCCCTTACTCTGGTTAACCCTCTGAACCCCATCATCCCAGCAGGATTGAAACATTGAAACATTTTCTTTAAAGGATCGCCAAAAATACAAAAAAGAAACTGTGATAACAGGCTTTGTTGTCAAACTTTTAGACAGTCCTTGAACAGATTATGAATTACGAAAGTTTCTGTTAGAAAAACAAAAACATATAGCTCCATAGAGCTACAGGACTTTATATATGTTTCATATATTGCTGTTAAATACAAAGCCACAGTGAGTAAAATGTAAAAAGAGCAAAAAACTAAGTGAAACAGCTTGTTGGGGTTCAGAGTATTAAATCATTTCACTTTGATATTTACAGAAAATAACCACTGATGCACAAAATGTATACGTTAAGATATGGTCTTCTGTTGCTTCGTCGTTGGTTTGAAACTGATGTAAAACTGCCTCAGAGGAATCAAAAAGAGTTACCTTTGTCTAGGCAAAACTAAATGAAAGTTTTTTTGGGTCAGCACGAACTAAAAACAAAGTGTTTCTTTATCAGTATTTATTGACTGAATTAATCAGGTTAATTTACATATAAAGAGATTCAGATCATCACATTTCTGGCAGAAGGCTTAACACAGTTTACCAAGGTTGTGCTGAAACCAGCTAATTGTGTTTTGTGGTGCAGAATGAGAAAAAGTCAGATTTCTCTGCTTTAAGCTTTGTCGATCTTATTATAACTCCGAAGCATTAATATAGATGAGTTCAGCTGGCAGCGCTGCTGTTTTTATGGTCATATATCCTGTGTGTCCATAACGTAACAAAATAAATGGAGCTTAGCAAAAGTTTAATCAGGAGAAGCACTTTATTATTGCCCCTCTATTTCATCATTCAGTATGCCCTGGATGCCACACCCCTTGGCTTGTGTCCACTCATTTATCCTCCTGCTTCTCTTTATTAATCTTTAGATTTAAAACCGAACAGGCAACTCCCTTCTGGTTCACAACAACCAATCAAGTCGCCCTTAAAGTCCTTCCCTCTTAACCAGACGAGAGCAAATTACTAATCAGCCTGCATGTTATCAGGCTCCACGTTAGCAGCAGCAGCTGCAGCAGCAGGCCGGCCTCCACCTCCTCACAGTGCAACCACCAGCTGCATCACGCCTGCATACACAAACAGGAGGGTGATGTAAAACATGGAGCAACTGTGTGCTTCATCCCCATAAATTCAAAGACAGTTTGGCTGGTTTTGTTGGGCTTCCCAGAGCTGCAATGAAGTCAATGGACCGACACATTATCATCCGTTCTCAATTTGAAATTAATGATAGAAAGCCGGAGAGCTCAGCTGACCCTGGAGGCTAATCAGCTGATTAGGCTCACCTGGATCTTCCCAGTATAAAAGCGTGCCTCTGGCTGGATCCCAGTGTCAAGGATCCTTCCTTCAGAGTCGGGTCCTCCAGAGACGAGGCCAGCGTCCTTCCTTTCACTGTTTTCACTGTTTCACAAATAACACACAAATGGTGTGCGTCATCGCGTAACGGATGGACGTCCTGCTTAAATTCAGCACCGCAGTTTCAAAACCAATTCAGACATGATGTGGCTTTGGCATCAGCACTCTGACACATATTATTGAAAATGGAAGAAGATGCTTTAAGGTTGAATCTCCACGATTTAGTAAGTAAAAGCCACAAAGTGGATTAAACCTGAATATTTCACTAATTCTGGCTGAACTCGGCAACTACTTAGTTTCATTAAAGCAACGAAACAAAACTCACCATGGAGATGTGTTCTGTGATTTTTTTTAAATTTTATTTTACAGTACAGTACAATAACATTTATTTATGAATAACAATAACGGATAATTTGTAAGTTATGTGATAACATTCAGTGTAAACTGAAAATACTTACATATTTAAATGCATATTGTGCCGCCGGCGTTGCAGTTTCAGCACATGCATCCTTTGAATTTGGGCAGAAGAAGGACTCTGTCCTCTGGAGGATCCTGGACATTAGGACAGTCCTTCGGTGGATGTACACTGCAAAAAAGCCAACTTGTATTTTTTGGCCTAAAACAGTGATTTAAGTTGGTAAAACTTGGAAATATAAATTATTGACATTTAGAGCAATAATGTAAGTTAGCACAACAAAGCAAGCCAGTTGTATGGTCAAAAACAAGTTGGTGAGTTGTTGTTACTTATATCTTTAAGTTGGGCTTCACAACAAGGGACAATAGTTCTGCTAACTCTTATTTCTTTGTTGTGAAATGCGGGAAAGCGGTGAAATTCGGTCATTAGCGGAAGCTAGCGGCTAACTGATGCTAGCGGCTAACTGATGCTAGCGGCTAACTGATGCTAGCGGCGCTGCTTGTTACAGCTATAAGAGTAGCCATTAGCATATCAATGCTAACTAAAAATTGTGGTCGCAACATTAGCTGACATTTCATAGCTGCGTTACAATCGTGCCAATTCAGCACATTGCAGAACTTAGCAGAAGTAAGGATTAAAAGTTATTACAATGTAAAATTATAAGTTAGTACAATTTACATTTGAGTTGACAAAAATCTGAATTCAGAATTGAGCAAACTCAAAAACAAAACTTAAACTTAAATTAAACTTAAAATATTAAGTTTAATTGTCCAACTTAAAATTTTATCGAAGTTTGTCACCTTGAAATTTTGAATTCACCCAACTTTTCTTTTTTTGCAGTGTGGATGACGTAGTATCCTTCAAATTCAGCTGTTTGAGGATCCTTCCTTGACTTTGGGATACAGCTATTGACTCTCCTTCCTCTGACTCCAGAAGGATAAGGAGTTAATGTGGCCTCTCACGAACACTTCTCCTCACATTCATTCATTCATTATCCTTAACCGCTTATCCACACTCGGGTCGCGGGGGCTGGAGCCGATCCCAGCTGACAGGGTGAGAGGCGGGTACACCCTGGACAGGTCTCAGACTATCACAGGGCTGACACATAGAGACAGACAACCACGCTCTCATTCACTCCTACGGGCAATTTAGAGTCACCAATTAAACCTAAGTAAGTGCATGTTTTTGGACTGTGGGAGGAAACCGGAGAGCCCGGTGAGAACCCACGCTGACACGGGGAGAACATGCAAACTCCACACAGAAGAACCGTCCTCTTCACATATTGGGTTAAAATTGTTCACTGCAAAAAAGATGTGTCTAAAAACAAGATAAAAACATTAAATCTGAGGGGAAAAATCTTGCTGCGCGCTTAAAATAAGAAATTAACTCTTAAAACAAGATAAATTGAAGCTGCAAACAGCGATGAACTGGCCCGAGCAGAGTGACCTGACAATTATTTGTTTCTTACCAAGATAAAAAAAACTTTAGATTTAGCAGTGTTACATAATTTATCTTGTTTTAAGAGTTAATTTCTTATTTTGAGCGTTCAAAATGCTTATTCCTAGATTTAACAGTCTTAATTTAAGAAATCTTATCAAGGTAAATTATCTGTGCATACTGCAAGATCATTTCCCTCAGATTTAGTGTTTTTATCTTGTTTTTAGATACACCTTTTTGCAGTGTTTTATTTGGACCACATCATTTGACCAATATTATTTCTCCTCACTGATTGTTAAACCACAACAAATCTTTGTTGCAGTTTGACCAACAAATCAAGCAGGTAGTAAAAATAATCTTCATGCAGTTTTGCATCATTTCCAAACTCAGATCGATTCTCTGTACTTCTGACCTGGAGAAAGTTGTTCATGCCTCCATATCCCCTCCTTGATTATTGCAACGCATCATATTTTCGTCTCACTCGGTTTTGTTTATTCGTCTCCAGCTATTTTAAAATACAGCAGCGAGAGTTTTGACAAGGTCAGAAAAGAAGGAGCACACTCCCATTTTTCCCTCCAGACACCAGCTGCCTGTCAGCTTCACAATTGATTTTAAAATCCTAATGTTAGTTTTCTCTGTGTTGAATAGCTTCACCCCTCCTGCATTACTAATTACAGTTTTTCTCAATTGCTAAAAACACATTTTTCTAATCCTCCTGTCCTTTTCTCAGAATTCTAAACACAAAAGTCTTTTCTCACACAACATTCAAAAAACCTCTGATTCTTTTAGCGTTGTCACATCTTGAACTAATTGGTCAAAATAGAAAAACTGCTGAGCAGTCATTACACACTACACCAAAAAATTGAAAACACAGTGTTCAAGGCATGTAGCTCATGGAGAAATGTTTATTGGTCACATTAAAGTATAGCACATGCATTTGCATCTCAAAAATAGAAAAGAAAGGAAAATGAAAAAAGATTGCACAACTCAGTGGATTCAGCATTTACTCTGCATTGAAACATACTGTGAAATATACTGTATGTGATTAAAAAAAAAACATCCTGAAATTGGCAAATACAAATGAAAGTGTACAGCCTTCAATGTACTGTAAAAGGTAAAAAATAAAAATAAAAAAAACAGGTCTTTGGCCTCCCTCATGGTCATGCCATGCATCAGTAGATGGTTAATGACGGTAGCTCGTATTTCGTCAGAAATTGCCACTCTTTGTCTCTCCCTCCTCTTACACGCGCTCATCCTCTGTTTCTTTGATCCATTGTTGCCATGAGCTTGCAGGACCAACCTGCTACACTCTGAACTGGTTTATATTGGTTGTCATCTTGTGTTGACATGATGAGAAACAAGTGTGATCAATTTTGAATCGTTGTGTTCAATGGGTGACACGCGTGTTTCATTCTGTTCATGTTTTGTCACTAGTTGTTACCATTATGTATCACAAGTGCATCACAGTGACAACTGTGTCTTATTGCAAGAGAATTGTTTTTAGAGTTTTGCAAAAGGAATGACTGAGATCTGCACATAATGTTTTACTAGATGAAGATAGTTTATGGTTTTGTCAAAAGGATGTTCGATTCGGGGAATGAGTTTAGACAACTGAACTATTGATTCACACAACAGAAATTAGTGTTTTAGCAATTGACAAAAACTGTATTACTATTACTGCTCCAGTATTATACTGTCAGAGTATTTCTGTCTGTCCTGAGACCCAGGACAAAGGCAGCATTTGACACAAGTTTAGGTGCTGCAGAGATTAAGCTTGAGCTTTGTTTTTCCCCGTTATAAACTTTCCCATAACTGAAGTTGACCCTCCTGACAGCAGCCATACAGGCCTGGATGTTTACTGTGCTTTACTGACTTGCTGGTTACATGATTGGCCACTGCAGCGTGGCATCAGGGTGCATTTTTCCAAAAGTTGAGTCTGTTTCAACTTTTCCGCCCCAGGCTGCTGGTTTTTTGTTTGTCTTTTTGTTTGTTTGGGGTTTTTTTCCGGCATCCCCTGTGGTGCCGACCGTCACAGCCCAAAGGTCTGATACTGACACAACGGCACCCTTTTGTGTCCGTTCTGAACTTGTCAAGGACGGTGTCACTTTCAGCGAGTTACATGCATACAAATTTCTGTGTTCACAGGAAACGATTAACTTTAGGCAATAAAACAACTTGAGGTTAGTAAGGTTAGAGTAAACAACAACAAGAGTTAAAACAACTACTTGCACACTGAACTACCAGAAACACATAGAAACCCAACTTTTTCCTCAAACTGCGTACAAGTAACACGACTCAAGACTTTGAAATTAGGTAAATAAAAATAATAATAAAAGTCTCAAGGTGCAATGCATATGCCAAAATCCAACTCTGTGTGCATATTATCATATGCACAGGAGTGTTTCCAAAAGCAGCAGCCCTACCATTTGCAGGAGATCGCCGCATCATTATGCATAAACATACATAAAAAAGGCTGCAGCTTCATTGAATTTAGGCTACAAAACCACTTCTTTAAGGTTAGGGCAAAAAACTGCCTGGTAAAACATTCAAATAGTTTGAGGAGTAAATACATTTTCTAAATGCTGGAAGTGAAGTAGTTACGAGGACGACATAGTTCAAAAATAATTGGCGTATCATATGCAGGCAAAAATGGATTTCAGAGAAAGCGTGACCTAATTTTAAAGTCTAAAGTTGTGTTATTTGTGCGCAGGTTTGGCTGAAATACGAGTTAACTACACTGACTCTTCATTGACCAAACCTCCAGCTCACCCTGAACGGATCTTTGCCCTCTTTGCTAAATCTGCTGCAATATTACACTATTGGATGTAATGCAGACGCTAATGGGTGCCTTGTGCGTTGTGTATCTGACGAGTTGGGAGTGAGGCCGAGCTGGAAGCCACTGAGTTTTAACTTATTAGTATGATGATGTAAATGATTATGGTATTAGGCTACGTTTACATGATGACAGTCTGAACAGAAGATGCAAAAGTGGCGTCGCGTCTTCACTTTTTATTCCGCGTTTAGACGAGTGTTTTCAGGAGGAAATCTGCTGCATACGGTGACGCTAAAGTGTGTGAATTGGATTGGGTATGCATGCCAGGCAGCATCACTTAAAGCCATAAGAGCATCTTTGGGCATGTGGAAGTTTTCACGCCACGCATTTTCATCAGCTACTCCTTCCACAAAGTTCTCCACCATCCACTAGATCTCCCAGGTCTCGTCCAAAGCCGTCTGGCTCGCCTCCCACCAATTGGTGCATCCTAAATGTGATAGAGGTAATTCCAGATCCTTCTCTGTTCAGTAATACTATCTGAACATATCCTGTACATTTGGTGGAAAGACTCCTGTAAGTTTATTAGAGCTGCCAGAGCAGCTTGAAGGTCCCATGCATGGAAATAATCCCACGTTTGTTTATTTCCTGTACTGGAGCATGTATGTGACGTAAACGCGTACGTGACGTGAGCAGATCTGAGCAGAGTTTTGTGTCTTGGCAGTGTAGACGGACACGCTATGGTGGAGCGTATTACAGTTTTACACTCTGGAGGCTGGTTTCACATTTTTGCGATTTTAAGCCCTAAAAACACCGTCACCGTCTAAACAAAAGGCACTTCAGATAAAATATTTTGTCTTTTTTTCCTGCGTCCTGGTGTAAACTTACATTCTTCACAAGTGACCAGATGTTTGTTTGTGTTTTTTGATATATTTCGATACTGGAGAGTAAAAAAAGTTTTGTTGACAACACTATGAGTGGACAGGGAGAGCCCACACTGACTGCAGAGGATGATGGAGACCCTGAAACAACACAAAGTGACCTAACAGCAAGGTGTGATCTGAGCCATTTGAGACCGGTGTCTGCAGTAACAAATCACTGCTCGGGACATTGAGTTGAATTCCATTGTCTGTGGTGTAAAATGGCGCCCTGAGAATTGAAGTATTAGAGCAGCAGCAGCAGCAGCGAGGAGGGGAAATGTCTCAGCTTTAAGGAGGGCAGACCCTGTGCACTGCAGTGCTCCAAAACCTGATGGAAAATGTCTGAAAGTTGTGCTTATTATTAATGAAGTATACCCACTGACAGGCAAAACTTGAGATAAATAATGGAGTTTGGAGCTGCTGTAGGTCTGTGATTGCTGCAGGCAAATTCTTTTTATTTCATTTTATTTTATTTTAGGGAGATTCTAGAACAACATGTTCAAAAATAAGCAAACCAAATGCCAAGTGACAATTAATGATTGATAACATATTTTGACCATCTGTTCCAGTGATCTGTGTTTTGATGTTTAGTTGGAATAACATCCAGAGGGCAGGACAGGATTTTCACGGGAGATATAGTTTTCCTTCAAAGGAGAAGAAGCTTCAAAACAGCAAAGCATGACAGAAATGTTTCAGGCGGCAGGGGAAGTATAGTATATTCCTCACCTTTTTTGGTTTAATAATTCAAAGGTTCTTCATTTTAATAGGCAAGCAGAATAAATACATGGGGGCTGACGGAATCTAGATTTCTACTGTAAGTAGAGCTGAAGAGCTGCAGTAATTCTTAGATCGGTCAATCCACCAAAACAGTGAAACGCTTGATTGAAGCCAATTAAAGTCTGCAGTGACTGTAAACAACCGCAAGTCCGGCATCACTCAAAAGTTCTACCTTCCTCTGAATTAAATACAGAAGAAATGAATCCTTGGAGAATCTTTAAAGTGAAGGACAGTGGCCATGTGACCACACACACACACACACACATACGAGGCAGTGTGTGTTTTGCTCCTCATAATATTTTCCTGTGATCAAAAAGTAATTATTTAGTAATCTGTACTTGATAAGCATTGTTTTCTCTTCATTACAATGTAATTATTTTGTGATGATGGCAAACTTCACTCATTATGATGACATAATTAAATTCTCATCTCAAGAAATTAAAATATGCAGCTTTAAAAAAAAAAAAAGCCAAACAATTAAAATTCGTACCTGTCCCCTCTGACCAAACTTAACTAACCTGAACATATAACAGGGATACTTGAAAACACAAGTCAGCCCTAAACTAGAGAGTATTGGGGTGATTCAGGGCCTTTCTGATTCTAGACTGGTCGAAATCATTATCTGACACTCTCATCTGAGTCTCAGTCTTATTCAACACACACAGCATATATATTCTCAGACTTTTAATATATATTCTCAGGTTTCTATATATATTCTCAGACTTTTAATATATATTCTCAGGTTTCTATATATATTCTCAGACTTTTAATATATATTCTCAGACTTTGAATATATATTCTCAGGTTTCTATATATATTCTCAGACTTTTAATATATATTCTCAGGTTTTCAATGCGTATATATGGATTCAAAACCTGAGAATGTATATATATATATATATATATATATATATATATATATATATATATATATATATTCTCAGATTTTGAATCCATATATATATATATAATAATAATAATTTAATTAGCTTAATTCACTACCCCTGTTTGAGTTTAACAGTAAAACGTAATTGTAATTGTAAAAAGAGCTTGTGTTGCAAAAAAAAGTGTGTGATCCTAAATTTGCCTTTATGTTTGTAAAATCAGTAAAGATTTGAAACCCTTCTGTGTGCACCAGGCTTTAGATCATAACCAGAGGCATTCACTTAGTCTAAAGTGAGAAGTTTGATTAAAAATTGTTTTTCAAAGATTCATAAATGTGCAGACTAACTCTTTTATTAACAATGCATTGTTGAAGGTCACATTAATGATAATGATAAAACATCAGTGAGCAGAAAGAAACCCAACTTTGTCAACTGAGAAGTAATGAAAAAAGATTTGTAGCCACGTGTTCAGCCCACAATGTCTTACTTTCTTTAATGGTGTAAACAATATTGTATATTACTTGGGTAAAGATAAATTACTCTTTCCTCTCCCTCCACTGTATGGTGTTACTCTGACGCCTGTGTGTGTTTTAAACTTTTGCAAAATAAAACTCAAACTCAACCTCAAACACCTTGGAAAGGGGAGGAAAGTGCAAAGTGGAAATTGCATTTATTCTTCAAGAGCTTTAGCCAACAGCAAAAGACCTTGGACTGTACCGAGTTCACTCCCAGGAGGGAGCCAGCGTAAAGGTATGGAGCAGTGCAGCAATAAGCATTACTGGAGAAGCAAAACCTTCTATAGATAAGAAGTGTAAGAACTCTTTAGATGCAGAATTAGACTTAAGACATATTGTTTCTATATTTGGCTGCAGCTGTGAACACCTCACAGGCTCCTGGGGCCTTGTTATGAGAAGTGTAGAATAATGCCATACACTGTAAAAAATGTCTGTAGATTTTACGGTGATAAACTACTAATCCATGACAGTAAAATGATAAATGGGTTAATTCAGTTTCGGTAACAATAATAACACCGTAAATGTATATGTCAGCCAGAACAGTATTTTTTACATTTATAAAATAAAATACATTACGCCACTGTAAAATACTCTAGCACTGTGTTTGTAACAAACATATACTGTAATATATATATATATATATATTAGGGCCGGGACTTTAACGTGTTAATTAGTATTAATTAACTACACAAAAATTAACGCGTTAAAAAATTGACGCATTTTAATCCCTCTTATTTTTGCACCGCAGAACGTTTCTCACTGGATGAGTTTCAGGTGGACCGATTATACTGGAGCACCAACTAGCGTTCATGAGTTCAGACAACAACAAACCACAGTGAACATGAAGGAAGAAGCTGATGAGAGCGCTTTTCGATAAGTAATAATAATAGTCAGGGTTTCCAATGATCTGAATGTACTTGAAAGTATTGTGTTTTACTTAAAAAACCAAAGTATTAGTAAAGTCTACCTACCTATAGGCTACCTGAATTGTACTATATTTCTAAATATATATGTCCTTTTGTGTCTTTTTTTAATTTTGTGTATTTTTTAAATAATTTTGTGTCTTTTTTTTGTAATTTTGCGTCTCTTTTTGGTCATTTTGATATATATATAAGCCATCAGATCATTGGAAACCCTGACTATTATTATTACTTATCGAAAAGCGTCTCATCAGCTTCTTCCTTCATGTTCACTGTGGTTTGTTGTTGTCTGAACTCATGAACGCTAGTTGGTGCTCCAGTATAATCGGTCCACCTGAAACTCATCCAGTGAGAAACGTTCCGCGGTGCAAAAATAAGTGAGATTAAAATGCGCAAATAAATTTTTTTAACGCGTTAATTTTTGTGTAATTAATTAATATTAATTAACACGTTAAAGTCCCGGCCCTAATATATATATATATATATAACCATCACTGTCATTTTTGCATTTATTTTTGGTAAAAAAAATTCTCACTGTTAAATGTACTAAACACCATATGTCTAACAAAATATACTATAATATTTATACCATTTATAAAGTATTGTCTTGTCAATTATATGGCAGAACAGCTTTTCTTTTTATGGAAAAACACGGGAAATCAACAGTGCTAATATCATTTTATTGTAATAATATAAAAAGTTGCCCCGTATTTATTACACTAAAGTTCTGGCAACCACAGCTGCTGTTTTTTTTACCGTAACAACAGGGTTTTTTTTACAGTGTATAGCTTGGAGATATAAGATGTAGAAAAGGTCGTGCCTGTACAGGTCTGTGCTGTAAGATTTGTTTAGCGCTGGCACTGCTGCATTGATGACCTCTCTGACTGAATTGTTCTGTCGATCTCTTAATGAAGGTCTATTTATAGGCTAATGACATTTAATGGCATTCACAGCATGTTTGTTGAGATTATTCGCATGCAGTCAAATTGGGTTGGATTAAAATAATAGGAATGTATAGATGAGCACAGTTTACTGGTGTGTTGGATATGAAAACAACCAAGATATCTGGAGGGATTTTACGATGATAAATTAGCACATCAAGTTAATTTCATCTCTTATTAATAGACCTACAAATAAGTGTAAAGTTGCAGAAAATACACAATCTCAACAGAGTTTTTTAAAAGACAACCTTAATGGAGCTGACACAAACATGCCTATGTGCTCAGGGGTGCACTAACATCTACCCAAGCTCACAGAATTCTGCATTGACATCTTCTGCACGACAATGAAATACATCCATGGATCCCCTGGAGCACCAAACACACTCATTTAACAAATTTGGCGTATTCGCTCGGGCAGAATCGGCTATAAAATATTAACTTTGTAATTAGGCTGATATTGTCTTGCAAATGTGCAGTAAGAAATAGAAAGTGGGTAGATACAGTGTATGCTTCACACGTGTTGTTATGGAAATAACGTGTTGGCACCAATCATAACATTCCACCTGCACAGTGCGAAACTGTGGCTTTTTTTAGCCATGTTGTCTCCCAGGCTTTGTGTAGAGATGCTAATGTCCAATTATCTGCATAAAGGCATATGTGGGAGGATTAGGTGAAAACATGCAAAGAACAGAGGAGGGTGTTCATGTAGCAGGTGTGCAGTATTGATGTCACTAAACTTGTGCAAATACACACGTACTGATGGTAAAAGCAAGAACGTGAGCTCCATTTTTGCTGAAACTTGTGCACGTGTTCACTGGTTGTCAGACGTCTTCTCACTTTCTGGAAATACTCATGGAGGCCTGGATAAAGCGTGCAGGGGGCAGGACATGATGTGGATTCCACCGTTGTTATGTAGCCAGTTTGTTTGCTTTTGGTGTTCCTTGGTCTTGTCTGCCGATTTAGCCGTCAGTTCCTGAATCTTCTCGTCTTTTTTGGGAATTTTCATGTAAATCATCCTTCTTCTTCACCGCCGGATGTTCGTATTCCTGACAGTCGGCAGACAGAAATGCCATCAACACGTTCAGTCGCTCACTGTAAATTCTCGAGACAATCACCTGGATTCAATTGAACATTACACAGACTTTGTACTCTTCAGCTTGAAGGTAAAGTTTATTTAACCCTCTGGGGTCGGAGCCTATTTTGGCCGTTTTTAAATACTTTCGATTTTGCCCTTCATGAACCACATAATATAAAATATACCCATATTTGGCATCCATTTTTTCGTCATCTATATGATCTGACAATTATTTTCTCACTTTAACCTACTTTATCAACATATTGAGCCCAAAAATCATGAAATCTGAGTAAAAAAATTATATTATTTACTACAATAAAAACCACAAATATGCTCAATGAACTGTTTTGGAACTTGAAAATGTAAACATATGATACAAATATGGACATATAAAAAAGTAAAATTTGAATATAATAAAACTATATACAAAAAAGTCTCATAAAAACATGTATATATGCTTTTTTTTCTCCTTGTTAGCTGCAACTCTTCAAAACAAACTATGTGCAAAATTACACAGAGAGCTACACCAACCCTCAAATATTACTATAAAATTAAAACTATCATATCTTTGGTTTTACATGACCTAGGAATGTCAAACAAAAATTTGGAGAAAGTTTCAAGTCTGTACTTTGGAGTGAAGTTGATAGCAGCGCTCCATTTGACCTAGTTTTTTTGTTAAACGTCACATGATCTGATCAGGATGGAACGATCATGGACCCCAGAGGGTTAATGCCCAGTTGAACTGATTCAGACATTTGTATTCTCACACAAAGCTCATCTGAGTGTTGTGTGAATAAGTTTGCAGTGCATGTGTGAAAGAGGAAGAAGTGTAAATACCTGCAATTTCTAGGGTTCTTTTCTATCTGTAATGCCGGAGGCAAGCGACAAAGAAAAGTGGCAGGAAGCATGATAATGATTGCCCTATTTACACATTCACACCTACACGCAAAGACTGATCTTAGACTGCAAAAAGCCACCTCTCAAAAAGAAGAAAAAAAGTACAAAAATTAGGTGTATATGGCTTAAAAATAGCTAAATTATCTGGCAATGGAACAATGTATGTGAAGAGGTAAAATTATGTCAGAGTTATGATTTCTTAGTTATGCTTGAAATAAGAAATTATTACTTTGAAATAGCAGTTTTATACTTGGAGGTGTTGATGAAACAGCTTTGTAACTTTTGATATTCTAGTTTCAAGCATGTATTTACTCAGTATACCGTACTTCCTCAATTTAAAGCCGGGCCCCTATTAATGACCGGCCTCATTTAGTAACCAGGTGTAAAAACAATTTTTAGTAAATAAAAGCCGGCCTCTTTTATAAGCCGGGTGTCTTACCGGTGTTATGTCAAAGTCTGTTCCCCGTCGATATGTGTCCCCCTTACCATAACCTGCACCACCCTGACCCCTGACCCCAACCAGTCCTCCTTTAGGTTGTTAACATGAGCCCAAGTTTACCTTAACCCCAAACAGTTCTCTCTACAAGGCCTAACCTTAAACTGAAATCCTAACTCCAACCGTGGAGGTGATGCTACGGAGAACACCATTCAGGAAACATCATTTGACGGTAACAGATTTCATCACAACACCTGTATTTAAAGTTTGGCCACACAAGTTAGTACTGTAGGTAAATATGGTTGTTTCTCCCGCTGTCCTAGTCATTCTCTGTAAAGTCGAGCCGTTTACGCACGTTCTTCTGGGCTTTTTAGTAGTTTAGACATTTTAAATCCTGCTTAAAATGAACATTCAGCGTGCTGTTCACTGTTTGTTTACATCCCAGTACTTCCAATATGGCCGACATCCGGGTAACTGGCTGTCTAAAACACTCTAAAAAGTGCCGGTCAGAGCTGCTCTGATTCCCTTTTTTTAATAAAAGCCTCCTTCAAATAATAGCCTGCCCCTATTATTAGTCGGGTCCCAAACTAATTTTTTATTAATAGAAGCCCTGGCTACTATTTGAGGAAATACGGTAGGTCATAAAATCTCAGTAACAAGCTTTAAATTCTTATTTAGATAATTGAGGACCAAAACATTTGAAACAAGTGAAACAGTCGAACATAAAAGATGCTGACTAAGAAGAGCTATCTTATCAGACAAAAAATAAGCATGTATCCCCTTGATCTAAGATATTTAATCTTAATTTCAGTTTTTGCAGTGTACAGTCCACCTCTGAATTGCATTTTTGTTTTCTGCTTTTCTGCAAAATACTGTGTTGCAGCTGGGCAAATTCATTGTAATTATATAGAAAACGCTTCAATACACACCTCCACTCATTAGCTTGTATCCGTGCCTAACTTTGCCTGTTTCCTGAACGGGGGCTAACTTTGTGCCGCGTCACACCGTGCTTGGCGAGTCTTCACCGTGTGTAGTAGTTGAGTAAGCGGGAACATGAATGCCACTGCACTGCCTGACATCACCTGAATAACTCAACTCCCCCTCGACTCAAGCTGTTCTTTTGTTCCGAGCAAAAAAAACCAAACAAACAAGCACAAGTGAAAAAAACAACTCACAGCTTCCCAACAAAAGTGGCATTGTGAAGGCTATTGTTATACCACTGGCTTTATGCCAGCAGGGCCGGTATTTATTGTGTTTTTCATTCAAAGACCACACATTCTCAACCAGCTGGACAACTCTGTAGAATCTGCATTCATAATTATTCCACATAGTAAGAGTTGAAACAGAACTTTTCTCTGTTTGTTTTTTGTTGAAATGTGTGACCAATACTTTGGCAATGCTTTAGTTGTTATGAGATTGTAGAAATGATAAACTGAAAGATATTTTTCACCAAACAATATCCGCACTTAGCATGAATAAAATAGTCTGTAGCCAGAGGGTTTGTGCTATTTTATCACCCATTTTGTTTGTTTGAACGGCTGTAGAACCTGATAATGTAATAAATTCCCGATAATGTAATAACCCTGATAATGTAATAAAAATCTGCACTTGAGTCCATTGAAAATGTAATAAATCCTGATAATGTAATAACTTCCCGATAATGTAATAAAGTGCATTTTCCATTAATGTAATACACTTTTTACCAATAATGTAATAAAGTATAACATTAATGGGAGGTTATTACATTATCAGGTTAGCCTTCATTTCCCAAGTCCTGATAATGTAATAATTCCCCAATATTGTAATAATTTAACAGAAGACCACCCATTACTTGGGTTCAAGTGGTGATACTGTGTAGGTAACTCTAGCTCAAGAGCTCTAGCGCCACCAACAGGTCAAAGTTGAATGTTTATTAACTTTTGACCCGTTCATCTGTTTTTCACAAATGAGGAACAATCACTGGAACCCTCAAAAACCTTTAAAAGGCCTCTCTTATCACAAATTTTGTCTAATCTTCTCTAAACTTGGCCCAGATGATCTTCAGACCATGACACACGAATGCATTCAACATCTTCTTGAAATCTAAAGGTGCTTGGTGTTATACTTTATTACATTATTGGTAAAAAGTGTATTACATTATAGGGAAATGCACTTTATTACATTATCGGGAAGTTATTACATTATCAGGTTTTATTACATTTTCAATGGACTCAAGTGCAGATTTTTATTACATTATTGGGGTTATTACATTATCGGGCATTTATCACATTATCAGGTTCTACAAACGGCATTTGAAGCTGCCATGCCACTTTTGTGTAACCATTTCTTCAAATTGTTTTGGTTAGATGCACCCAACTACCTGCACAATGACGGGGTTGGCCTCGCTGAGTTTTCTTCTGCCCGTGACACACATACAATATGAATGGTCTGTCTGGCACATTGCAGGGCAACGGTAATTGCAGTGGAAGGACAGTTCACTCAGAATGGGATTTCCTGATATAAAAGACATGAACCTGAATCATAATTTTTGTGCAATTGAGATTGCACAATAATCGTACAAGATTAATTTGTGTTCCGATGGTTAAAGCTCTTCAACTCACTGCTGCACAGCCACCATGGAGCAAACCAGCTGGAGTAACTCATTTATTAGTAGTTTCCCTCTCATGGGGGGAACTAACTGCAGGGCTGATGCAGGGTTGTGGTCCATCACTTCTGGTTGTCTGAGCTAACTGCAGCCTCTTGGCTCACTTAATATAAATGCCACTAATGTGGCAGGAACACACCACAGAGGAAACAGTTGTAAGAACATGGGAGTACTGATGGAGATTAGCTTCAGGCTCTGCTGCAGGAACAAACACTGTCTGCATGTGCTGCCTGCTGTAAAAACTCTTCTCATTCCCTTTCATTTCCTGGCAAACTTTTCATGGTATGCATCATGCAGCTTGCCTGTGATGTGGATGCATGAATCACTTTTCAACCCATCAGCTGGTAAACTCCCAAGTCAATTGATATCCCATGCAAAATATGTCTTTATAGTGAGAAAAAAAAGCAAATATGCTACCTTTTTAAGGGTAGAGAGAGTGAATATTTGATACAAAAAGAGTCGACTGTCGCTTTCAATTAAAGTCGTTGCAGCCTGGTTGCCTCAGTGGTTTGTGGTTTTTGTTCCAAAGACGCTGAGCGCTGATGAAATCAGAAATCAGCAACAAGTTTAATGCCAAGTAGGTGGCCCATACAAATATGCTACGTATGCTTCTGTAATTATTTTTTGACATATGTAACCTATAGGAGTATGTATTTCTATAAAATGTTCTGTATTCAGTAATATAAATGTTTACTATATAATTAGAAATACTGCATGAGCCTGTAGATAAAAACATAAATCTTTAGATATATATACATATTTTCAACATATGTACATATAATATATGCTTATATTGTTGACATAAGTAAAGCAAAGTATGTGATTGTTGATCTTTATTTACATAAACATAAAAGAAATATATGAATGTTTAAACTTAAATGTAAAAACAATCACAATTGTTGTTAAAATTAGGTTTTTTAAATATTTTGCCTTGAATAAAGGGGCATATATGTCATATATTACACTTACGTGTGGATGATTTTTACATTACATTACATTATATCTATTAAGGAAGCATATTCTGTAGCTTTTAGCCTCCCGTGCATGCAAATCTGCATGACAATGGACATACTAGTGTTAAACAAACATACAGGCCTTCTAAATTCACATATGAATCATACATATTCTCTTTTCCTCATATATATGAGTCATATTCATAATTTCTTCATGGGTGTGAGTGTGAACAAGACATCACTGTCAATAATGCATGAAGAATAAGACTATTTAGCCTATTCCTGTCTTTTAATCTTCCCTATGTTTAGAAATTCAGACATTTTTCGCTCCCTGAGCCTCCCCGCCTCCAAAAAGAGCTATTTGAAGTTGCAAGTTGCAAAGAAGCGATTCATTTTAGTCATTAAATCAAATGCGCATTATCTCGCAGAGCCCAAACAAACATTAATCATTGGGCATAATCTCGACAGGTAATCTCCTCTCCCCCCTCGAACTTGCCTGTGAAAGAGATAAATAAATATATTTACAGCGCCCGTTCAGGAGAGAGAAGGCATCCTTGCAAAATGATGTCATTAGTGCTGAACGATAGCTCCCACTACTGCTGTTTGCTGTTGAAAAAACAAGTCGGTGCATTCAATAGGCCGTAGCTCAAGATCAAAATCAATAATAATATTCTTGGGCGAGTGAGCCTAATGGTTGGAGAATCCCATCACCTACCTGACGCCTTCAGGCAGACGCTGCTCTTGTGTGCTACCGCAAAGAAAATCTCTTAATTGACTTTGCTGAGGGTTTTCTGACATACATGTAGAAGCATGCACACATACACAAAAACACAGCAGCCGTTTTGTTTCTGCAAGTGCAATCAACCACTCCTTAGTTTGATATCATTCATGGGAAAGGATTAGGAATGGATCCATATCACCGACTCTTTCTGGTTTCCAAGTAGATTGAAATAATCCCTGATGATGGTGGTTTAGACTTTCCAGCTCGAGCTCAATGAAACAGAAGCGTCTCACCTGGATTTCCTCCTTCTGAATCTCTCTCATGATGCCGGCTGATGAGACTGCTTTTAAAGACCAGACATTTTCAGCACTATATTTTAGTAAAAGTGACACAAAGATACCACTGCTAATTTTAAAGCTGCTGCAAGGAGAAAACTTGGCAGCTTGGCATCGCTACAAAAGCGTGAACTTAAGAACCCACGAATAAGTTGAACATGACGACTGTAAATTTCAAAGAGACTCGTCATGTTTAACTCTCTGGAGTCACCAAAAGCACCAAAGCATGACCTCTTCATCACATCCAGACTAGAAAACAAAGCAGCAAGGAGCCCTACTGTAAAGCAGTCATTGGTAATTGTACCCTAGTTAGTTCCGAAAGAGTAATAGCCATGTTACGATTAGGAGGGAAAGTGTCCACCAGGAAAGTCTCAGGCCACCCCCTCTCAAAAGTCCACTCACTCTGCATGTTTCGACTACAGGTTAGCCCCCAGAGGGATTTAGAGACTCTGGAGGTGACGTATGGTTTTCACCATCGCTAACTGTGCACAACGTCAGCAGCTGAAAGCAGCATGGCTAATTATGCTAATTATCCGCTGACCATAAACACAGTGATTGTTTACAACAGGCACAGGACACTATGTGCACAGTTAGCGATGCTGGTTAATTCACAAACAGTGAACGCTAAGTGAACACCTCCTGTAGCAGCAGCACATACACACACTGCTTTGCCGGCTTTTACAAATGGCGTGTGTTGTTGTCATGTAGAGTACTACGTCACATCTTCCTTATCGATCTATCCAATCAGTAACCAGGCTGTTTTCATGGGAGAAAAAAGACCCTGCTCTTCTACAGGGACTAAAAAAGTCCCAACAAAAGTCCGCTCCGGACGGGTCGTATTCAAATTAGGAGCATTTCGGCAAGTGAGACCCGCCTCATTCCGGGTACTGCCCGGTAGTGGAAACAGCCCTGCTGATAACCTTCCCCTACAAACCAAAAACCCCTGTACATTCCCATACTAGCTATGGCCTGGAATCACCTGGGACACACATGGGTTACAGTTTGTCCTAATGGGACTTCCCGTTGGTCCAAAGGCCCGTAATGTATTACTTTGTATGAGTCCTTGTGAAGGACTTTTTATTTCAGGAGATATTTAACTTTAACAGTTCCTCCATGAGTTAAATAGCAAAAAAAGTAACAAGCTGTCAGACTATGAGCTTTATATACAGTATAACATTTTCCAAAGTAGTGATGTTTCAGAAAAATGGCACGGCACCTTTTTAAGCCACATCTTAAGCAGTTTGAATCCTTCCAAGGACCACTTTTGCATCTCTCTTCCCTCATTTCCTGTCATCTCTCCACTACCACTTTCTAAATGTCCCCCAAAAATAACTTTCATATTCCACACAGAAACATACAGCATACTGATGAACATAGTACATGAGAGAAACACTAGGTCACATGTACATTCATGACCCTGTCTGTATCCCGGCCCACACCTACAGGGGATACACATACATATGCACTCACACAGAGTGATTGTGGATCTCTACAGATTATTCTGGGCTGCTAAGACAGAAAGGAGAAAAACTCCTGCCAAAGCGTGCTCTTTTCCATTTTAAAGTACCGTGTCTACATCCAGATGGCAGTAATGTGAAGTGGGGATTGAGGGAATGATCAGTGTCATTTGCTATTTTGAGCGTGAGGCGTGTGATAACTCTGTGGTTCATGTTCCAGAGATTGGGTGTGGGAAGGCAGAGGATCCGGGAGGTAGTATGTGTTATGCTGGGATGTTTGTTTTTGTTTAAGGTGAGAAGCAACAGACAGTGCTCTAAGTTTGCGTATGATACAGAGTCTTTGCTGGGATCGTTTGTAGATAAAATGATGTGTTGAAAGTGAGTTTATTGTCTATAATGAGTCCAAGATATTTGAAGTCGTTGACCTGTTCCACTGTCTAGCCGTTTAGGTGGAGGTGAGGTTCAGTGCGTAGTTGGGTGTTTGATGTGCTAATGACCAGTTATTTCGCTTCGTCAATGTTGAGCTGAAGGTAGCATCATTTCTGTGAAGTGAGAATGGAGTGTTGGCTTTAACGGAGCATTTGAAGTATGGGGTTAAGGGCTGGTACAGTAATTTGTATATAGAAGGTGCGAAGAAAACTTGACTGATGCTTGAAACTCACAATCAAATGTTAGCGTCACACCTAAAAAAAGAAGTGCTACAGACATTTTAGAGAACCGTATAACATAAAAAGTCCTTTCATTCAGGAAATGTCAGTGAGGTAAAAGAGAGATTCATTTCTAACGTAGCTCTGCAATGTCGGCTGAGTGAACAGATGTATTTTGATGTGAAATGTGTGCAGCTATAAGTGAACACTCTACATTCAGTATTCATAAAAGCTAAAGACTTTAAGCACAGTGGAGTCATGGTGAAATTAAAGCCGGTCCCCAGATGCACATGAACTATAGCTTAATGCATACACAGTCTCCCCCCCCCCCCAGCAGTCTCCGTCAGAGTATCTCTCCTCCATTTTAAACCCCGGAGGAGGCTCGTGTGCTGCCCTCAAATCATGGAAGTTACGGGTCTGCTGTGCTTTAAAATTGGAGGCGAGCGTCCTTCCTCTTCCTACTTACTCCTCTCCTCTCTGTCATTGTCTTCATAGCTGTGCTCACACCATCACAGCCTCCTCATTGACTTCAGTGAGAGCTCTGCGTTGGTGCAGAAGAGGCTCTTCCTGCCACGTCAGCTGCATACTCCCTCTATGCACCATTCAAAACATGCAAGTGCACATTCCACATGGATTACCTTGTTGTGTTTTCCACAATGCATTGTGCTGTATTGTCTGTTACAAACAAAGGCCAATTTATAAACCATTCACTTTGATTTGGTTCCAGTTCCATCTTCTCACCACTACCATAGTAATGCAGTTCTATTTTCTGGCTACGTTTACATGATGACGGTCTGAACAGAAGACGCAAAAGTGGCGTCACGTCTTCACTTTTTATTTCGCGTATAGACGAGCGTTTTCAGGAGGAAATCTGTGTGCATACGGTGACGCAAAAGTGTGTGAATTGGATTGGGTATGCATGCCAGGCAGCATCACTTAAAGCCATAAGAGCGTCTTTGGGCATGTGGAAGTTTTCACACCACGCATTTTCATCAGCTACTCCTTCCACAAAGTTCTCCACCATCCACTAGATCTCCCAGGTCTCGTCCAAAGCCGTTTGGCTCGCCTCCCACCAATTGGTGCATCCAAAATGTGATAGAGGTAATTACAGATCCTTCTCTGTTCACTAATACTATCTGTACATATCCTGTACATTTGGTGGAAAGACTCCTGTAAGTTTATTAGAGCTGCCAGAGCAGCTTGAAGGTCCCACGCATGGAAATAATCCCACATGTTTGTTTATTTCCCAGTATTCAAGTTTTCTACTCTGGAGGGTGGTTTCAGAATTTTGCATTTTTAAGCCCCAAAAACATTGTCACCGTCGAAACAAAAGGCACTTCTGATAAAATATTTTGTCGTTTTTTCCTGCAAGCGTCCTCGTGTAAACGGAGCCTCAATCTGAAAGGTCTTTTCCGTCCCTCACATCTGCTTCTATCCGTCTACATCCCTCTGAAATGTCTCATTGTCTTCCTCCTTCAATTTCTTGACATTCTTGGTTGTTTTCTTTTCCCAACAATCTTCCTCAATTTCTTACCTGCCTTTTCTCTCTTACCATGTCACTCTTATTTTGTCAGTTTCACATAGTTCTTCTCATTTTTTTCTTCTCGTGGTTTCTCTCCAAGAAATGGTGTAGTGAAAAAACTTGCTGACACCTGAAGCCAAGTGGTTTCATTATTTCTATAATGTGCTTTCAGTGATTTAAACAACAACAATTGGATGGATCGTTTAAAAATGCGTGATTCAATCTTTATGTAACCCTCCTACCATTGGCTCGTGATATATGGATTCGCTTTATGTAGCAATGAATAAAGCCTTAATCCCCTTAAAACGCAAATAGGTAACATGGTAAAAGAGACATCTCAGTGTAAATAAACAGTCTAGGGTAATTATATGATTCTCGCTCAAGTAAACAAATTTAGAAAATGACAGGGTTTATCTATGTTTTGTAAACCTAAATGAAATATAAACACAAATATGAAAATTACCTTCTTAACTTAAACACCAGACAATAACACTCAAACACAGGTCTTAGCTTGTTTTATGCTTTTTTGTATTGACAAATATTTATATGCACATTAAGGCAAACTCTCATATGAAAAATAATAAAATTGTTAGTTTGTTGAACCTCAGTCCACTCTTTGGTTTAGGTTGTTATTTGAGCAAGCTTGCATTGAATCGTTGGCGCGCTATACCTCCATATGGGCAATGTAAACAGCTCCTACCGCCAGGGAATCCCTCTCTCCGTCTGAAGCACAACCGCGATGGGCAGCAGGATTCTCAGCCTCACCAAACATCATGGAAAGTCCGTCCTCAGCACCGGCACACCCCGTGACGTCGGCTGAAGCTCCGCAGGTCCACGTTGGCTCCGATGCTCACAGAGAGGAAACACAGGCGAATTCTGTTCCACGATGGCGACAGCTAACCTGTAGTAAACTCACAAACTGTCCCAACTGTCTCACTCGCTTGACAGCATGGTAATTGCCAAACAGCTTACAGTCCATTGTGTGAGAAATAACACGCTTAATACGACAGTCTGTAATAATCATTACATTGGTTGGTCTCTCAACTCCATGGTCCTTTCGCTCACTTTCCCGCACTCACTTCTTCTCTTCCTCTTCACAGATATTACTCAGGGTGATTCTTTCATAAAAGTCACGACAACTACTTTTTTAAGGTTTTTTAACATACAGCTATGAAATACATTTTTAAAGGCACATATTTAACTAAATTATTTATGCATTTTAACTTCTTATTTAATTTACATTTTATCTCATTGAGATAACCTTAAACATGACAACTGAATATTATTCAAGCATTTATTAACTCTAACCACAGTTTATTTAACTAACCACACCCTTTCAAAGGAAATATAACTGACATTAATCAGGTTATTACATTTTGGTAAAAATCCCATCATCCTCAAATGAATGTTATGTTTAGCACTAGTTTGCAAATGTTGAGCTAGCATGCTAACACACCTTATAAGAACATTTTACCTGATAAATATCAGCATGTTAGCTTTGTCACTTTGAGTATGTAGTCATGCAGGCTTAAGTATTCAGCTCAAAACAGTGAGTGCAGCCTTGGTGAGTGATTTTTATCTTATTTATCTTCTAGCACTTATTATTTGTGTGTGTGTGTGTGTGTGTGTGTGTGTGTGTGTGTGTGTGTGTAAGCCCCTACTGGTGGCTTACTGGACTTCAGAAATGTTCACACCAAGTTCAAAACTTTTTGTCCTCGATGTCATTTCACACTCACAAGAGTTGTGTGTTTTAGAGATTAATCCAATTAAAATGAGTGTGTCCTCTAATTAAACTGAAGCAAATTCTGCAGAGACTTTTGTATTCATGTCACATACAGTACGACTGTCCTCCCCACAAGAAACGACCCCATGTGGCGTTTGTACAGCAGCTAATTGCCATGGTATTAACATTATTGTTTGGTGGTGCTCTCTAATGGCCATATTAGTTATGACTGTTAGGATGTGCTACCTTTGTCTACTACCCTGTGCTTTCCCAGTGTTTCCCTGCCCTTCGTGTTCTGTGTTTGTTTTTGTCTGTCTTCCCTGTCTGTGTAGGCTGGCACTTGTGGAGCTAACGCACCAGGTATCCAGTCTCTCTAGTTCAGTTCAGTCAATGGTCCCGACTCCTGCTGAAGCTCCGGTTTATTCTCCCACCATACGAGACAATCATGTGAGTGATCGAGATCCATTTTTGGGGGGATTGGATAAGTGCCGGGGTTTTTTGCTGCAGTGTGGCATTAATTTTCCACCAACGGCCGCTGTCTTTCTCCTCGGATTCCTCTAAAATCCAGTATGTCCTCTGACTGCTTCTAGGCAGAGTGTTGGCATGGGCAGAGGCAGTGAGTTCCCTCATAAATCTCAGCTCCCTTTTGTTTCGTGATTTTGAGGCTAGACTTAAGTCTGTTTTTGACCACCCCAGTCACAGTGGAAATGCCTCCAGCCAACTTCTCAACCTCAAACAGGGTTGTCGGTCCGTGGCGGATTATTCCGACTTTGGCAGCAGATGCTCAATGGAATTAGTCAGCTCTCAAGGCCGTGTTTTCCAGGGGCCTGAATGAGCAACTGAAGGACGAGTTAGCCACCCGTAATTAGCCCACTGATCTTCACTCCTTCATTTCCCTGGCCATCAAGATCAACAATCGCCTTCGGGAGAGGTGCCAGGAACGGGCAGGCATCTCCACCAGAAATCCGACCAGGAGTGATCGGCGCTCTCCCACCGGTGCCTTGCCCAGTCAGGTAGCTCTTTTCCACCTCCAGCTTGACCTGCAGAGGATGAACCTATGCAGCTAGGACGTGCCAAACTTACGCTGCAGAAGCAACTCTGCAGGATTTGAGCTGGTGAGTGCCTGTACTGTGGTGCACCTGGTCACTTTGTCTCTGTTTGTCTGGTCCGCCCAAAAGGGGCGGCTTGTCAATAAAGATGGGGATATTGACGAGCCAGAAGTCACCTGCTGAAACTACACAATCCCGTGCTCGGCTGCTAGTAAATTTTTTCCTGTGCATCTACCCTGTTGTGTTCCCCTTACAAGCCCTTATCGACTCAGGTGCAGAGGATAATCTCATAGATGAGGCCCTAGCGAAACAACTGGTTTGTACTGTGGAGCCTTTGGACAAGCCCATACCTGCTCTGGCTTTGGAGCCTTAGAGTCTGTGTGTCTTCACAGAGGTAACAAACAAGACTGTACCTGTGTCCCTGGTCATCTCCGGTAACCACCATGAATCTCTCTCATTTTTCTCATCTCTTCACTTCAGACTTCCCTGGTTTTGGGATATCCCTGGCTTAGACTCCACAACCCCCACATTGACAGGGCTTTAGGAGCTGTTTCAGCTTCCCCTGCTCAGACTAGCCAACCCGATCTCTCCAGAGTGCCAAACGAATATCATGACCTCCGCAAAGTGTTCAGCAAGAGTAGAGCCTTGTCTTTGCCTCAGCACTATTTCTATGACTGTGCCATTGAGTTGCTGCCTGGGGCCCAGCTTCCCTCCAGCCGACTGTACAACCTGTCTCGGCCGGAGAGGGAAGCCATGGAGAAGTACACCACTGAGTCCCTGCCACAGGTATCATTCGTCCTTCCACTTTTTTATGGACAAGAAGGACAAAACTCTCAGACCATGTATTGATTTTCGGTGACTAAATGACATCACTGTGAAAAACAAATACCCCCTACCTCTAATAAACTCTGCTTTTGAATCTCTGGAAGGTGCCCAAATATTCTCTAAGCTGGACCTGCGTAATGCATATCATCTGGTGCGTATAAGAGAGGGGGACGAGTGGAAGCCTGCATTTAATACCCCTTTAAGGGCATTTTGAGTACCTGGTCATGCCTTTCGGTCTCACCAACGCCCCTGCAGTCTTCCAGGCTCTGATCTATGATGTTCTCTGTGATTTCCTAAATAGATTTGTGTTTGTATATTTAGATGACATTCTGGTTTTCTCCAGATCACCCGAGGAGCACATCTCCCATGTCCGCCAAGTGCTCACCCACCTCCTGGAGAACAAGCTGTTTGTTAAAGCTGAAAAATGTGAGGACATCTAATGCCCAAGGACAATGATATCACTGTCCTGGAGGAGGTAAGCCAGCTCCTTCGTCCTCTCCATGACTTCACTGACATCCTGGCAGGTCACACTCTCCTCCCTAAAGCCAGTTTTGGAACACATCAACACTGAGATACTAGAAGAAAAAGCAGAAGACAGCAATCTCATGAAACAAATGAAGAAGGTAATTAGGGAAGACCTGCTACAGCACCTGAAATATACAGGCCAAATTAAAAAAAGCTTTGTTGAAAAACAAAGGAAGCTTTGTTGAAAATGACTCTGTCCATTCCCAGGTCCTACAATGGGCTCATACCCCCCGCTTTGCATGCCATCAAGGGTCCAACCAAACCATCTCTCTGCTGAAGTGACACTTTTGGTGGCCCACAATGGATCTCAAGAGTATGTGGCGGCTAGTACCACGTGTGCCCGCAGCAAGGCTTCACATCAGGCTCCAGCAGGTTTCCTCCACCCACTGCCCATCCCCGGACGACCCTGATCACATATCGCCCTGGATTTCGTCACCAGTCTGAACAGGTGAGGATCATGAGGGAGTGGTTGAACAAGTAGGTCAGCCACGCCCAGCCTGCATCCAACATTACCCCCTCTCAACCGGAACCTCCCAGCGACCCACTGGGCATGTCAGGATGGTCCCAATGGAAATCAGAGATCAACTCAGGGTCAAGGATAAAAGAGCGGGGCACCCAGGAAGGTTGGTCGTCGATGAGACGGGCGGCGATGGGGGTTCGGAAGGTGGACAAAGAGTGCTGGAGGAGACAGGTTTGAGCTGGGATACATAGAAGGTGGGATTGATCCTCATGTTAGACGGCAGAGTGGGTTTAACGACTGAGGGATTAATAACCTTCTCAATGGAAAAGGGTCCAATAAACCGTTAGAAGTTGGATGTTCCTAGTCAACAGCCAAACCGACTGAATTGAATCATCTGATCAGTATGCAACCACTCTACCATCTGAGCCACCCCCAAGGTGTTTAGATTAGAAAGAGCAAGGAATATTCAATATCCAAAACATACAGTATGTAGCAGTTCAGATATGACTGTATGAGTGTTGAACAATGAGAAGATAACAGATCTATACTAAAGTAAAGCTGGAAGAAGCTTGAGTCCCGCTCAGCAGCAGTCTGTCTGCCTTGTTTGTTTTTATCAGCAGGGACTTGTCAGGATTGATGGATTGTTACGATGACCAAACCTCCTCAGGAGTTTTAACTAAGATTCTCAGCTTAGCTGCGTTTGTTTACATTTGAGACAAACTTTATAATAAACCAATGCATCAAAAGTGATTTTACGGCTAAGATGCTTTTGGCCCTCAAGAAACTGCATCCTGATTTATTGTGATTTGTTTTATTTTTTTGAGAAGTTGAGTGATTCAGGAAGACTTTTTTTTCCCTAGTCGTCTTATAAATTGAGTGTCCGCTCCACTTTATGCCTTTTTATTTTCATTTGAATAACAAACTCAAGGTTCTCCTCACACAGGGCTTATAATTCCTTATTTTGAGTTCTGTTAATGGAGGACTGGCTGACTTCTTGCTGCTGTTTCTACATCCCCTCCATTGTGTTTGCCTCTTTTCACGGCTCCACACGACGCCTCTGCTCTCCCCATGTGCTCTGACAGTGACATTGGCAGGATCCTCCAGGGATCTTAGTGGATTAGCATCGTGACCCCTTGTGTGTCTTTGATTCCTCCTCTCCTCCGCTCGCCTTTCCTTCTTCCTCACATCTCATCGATCTCTTTCCTTGTGTTCTCCCTCTCCCTCCCATCGTCGGTTCTCCACATCCTCCGTCTCTTTCCCCTGTGCTCTTCCTGTTCGCTCACGTCCTCTGTTCACCCCTCTTGCAAATTCCCCTCACCTCTTCTTCTCCTTCTCATATGACACAGGGCTCAGGGACTAGTGATGCCTCTCAGCAGCTTATAAAATAACATGAAACACCCCTTCTCATAAAAAAGAAGCCATGTTTTTTCTTTTGCATTGCTGAAGCAGCCACAGGGAGGATTTGAAAATGCAGGAACGCCAGGCTAATAATAACAGTCAGAAGACATTTTGTTATGGGCCAGGATGTTCAAAAGAAAGCCGGGAAATCCTAAATCATTTTTTTTAACTCGAGGTTGATGGGGCATAGGGGAAAAAATCAATGTTATTACAGGGCTGGTTGAAGAGATGCAATTTGCACCAAGAGGCAAAACATGCCGCTCTGATAGAAACCCTCGCTGTTTAGCCGAACCGTGTACTGTAGCTACACTGTGTTTAAAGGAGAATGAGAAACTCTGCTGCGGGCCAAGTTCTGAAAGTTGCAATGAAAGAAACACCTTCTGCTATTGAATTGAGTCAGTATCACTTCCAGAGAGAGCTGTTCTGTAATCATCATTTGTTTCTCCAACTTTCTTCAGTTTTTCTCTTTTCATTTGTTTCTTCTCGCTCTCAAACTCATGCAACACAAAGCTAATTTCTATGTTTGTTCTACTGTGTTACACTTTTTACCCATAAAAATGACAAAACAATAATAAAAACAACCCAGTTCTTCTCTGAGGTCAAAGGGGATCATGCTATAATCAACATGGTGGCACAAATCAAGAAGTAAAGTCTGGTCTAAACTCATATATGCATAAATTTAATTGAATAATTTGCTGTAGCTTTTCTAAAAAATTGTGCTCCAATTACTGCCTTTTTAACTTGTGAAAAATTGTGTTAAATTTTAAAACCAAAGTCACCTGCAACAAAATGTGAATTACAAAAAAATGTTCTCTAATATTAATGATATGTTACTCAGTGAGCAAGTACACTACTACAACTTAAACAGACCTAATAATAATGGACGTAATAAAAAGCGTCTAGTTTTGCCACAGAACTGCTTTGACAAAGCATCAGCATCTGACGAGTTGGGTGTGAGATGTATTCTGTATATAAATTATGGACATAGTCATAGTGATGTCACACACTGGTTTGTGACATCAACTTCAGTGTTATCGACGTCTCCATCTTTGTTTTATGAAACTGGAAGAGACCATATTTGGACTGGGCAGTAGCAAGGGGGGGTCTGCCTGAGGTAAGGTAGCCACGCCCCGAATCATACCCTGCTTTATTATATTTTTTCTTCTTAATTGGACCATTATTCACAAAATTAACATCATATTGCATTGAAGAAGACTTGAAGTCGTTTTGTCATTTTGTAGGGCCGGAGTTATTTTGCAACTGACAGTGTCGACCCCTGCTGGACGTTTGAAAGATTGCAGGATTATGAAACTTCCACATTTGCTCCAGTGCTCAGACTGGGTGGCTGCTGCCTGATGTGAAACCAGGCTGAACTTACTGAATACATTGGATATAACTTCAAGCAGCTGAAGCTGTCGGAGCTGGTCACCTTGGGAGAATTCAAAGGAATCCTGAAGGACAGAGAAGATAGTTCTCTTGGTCAATGCAATTGTTTGTAAAACTATTTTCTGATAACGGCCGGGTTTATTCATTCATCTGTCACCAGTTCATTTATTTCATTTTTAACTGTACTCATTTCAGTCTTCATATAGTCTTGTCCCTGATCTTGTATGTACTTTAATTGATGTTGAATGTGGTGTATGAGAATTGTGGTTGATTGTTCTTATTTTATCATGGTGCTGCCTTCTTGGCCAGGTCATTCTTGAAAAACAGATTTTAATCTCAATGAATTTTAACTGGTTAAATAAAGGATATTGATTGATTGATTGATCAAGCAATCTTTCCTCTTTGGTCCCTGTGGCAGAGTGACAATTTGAAGCTCTTACAGTAACAGATAGTTTAAATAAATTGAAGCATTGGCCTTGAAACAAACACATAACACATCGTTATTTCAGCCAATATTTTAAAAAATCTGTATTCCGTATATAATTCTGTATATATTTTTGTATATTTTTCCCAGAATTATAAACCACCAGTGCTTCTAATTATGTCATTTAGTACCACTAGAAAACTTTTGAAAGGGAAGAGTTTCAAACAGTCACTTTAAGAAGCTTGATTGGAGCGATACTGTCCACAGCCTGGGGAAAACGATGCCCGAGATGATGAGATATAACTGTCTCTCCATAGTTACAGAAAAGTTTGTTTGTGGAAATATGAGAAGCAGGTTTATCATGTTGAACATGACCTCATGAGGGAAATAAGGGCAAAAAAAACAACTTTAATTCATGGCGATCACATCTACAGAGCCCACAGGCAGTAATTTTGGATTATTATTGTTATCAGTTCCCTGAACACAGTTCATTTCTACAGGAAGACAGTCTGGGATCAGTGGACTGAAACATGTTCCACTTGCCTGTTTTCCAAACAGTCTTGCTGCTTTCAACAGTAAGACAAATGACAGTGACCGCACACGTGCAGACACGATTGCTTGGATCAGCTATCAGGATGTGTAGTAAGCATAGCGTGACGGCACTGTGCTGTGCTGTGAGGACTTTGTTTTTCTATCTGCCATTGCATATTCTGTTTTCTCGCCGCATCATTAAGAAATCCAAACAGAGGCAGGAGACGGTGGAAGAGATGTCAGTGACAGCTTTGCGGCGCCAACAGCTCCTGTGGCGTAAACATGCCGGAGTGCCGCTCTGTCAACACGCCGGACGGGCGACAGGAGACGTCTACTTTAAAGTAGATGACTCACACTGCCCAGGAGGCCTCGTCAGGAGGCGTCATAAAGACTAGTGAGATCCACCAAGTCAGCACTGTGACATCACGTTGACATCACAGCAGGACAGCTTTAAACTGTGAGATCACACAAACACTTGAACTCTCAACAGGATTATTAGGAGGACTTGTTCAACTTTTATACTACTGTACACCTGAAAATATTCATAATATTACATTACATGTCATTTAGCTCAGTGTCTCCCAACCTCTTTTGTGCCACGGCACATATTTTACATTAGAAAAATCACACGGCATACCACCAAACAAAAAAACAAAAAAAAAACCCTAAATATGTTTAGAACTGCATGTGTCACCTGTCACAATTCCAACCCTCCTCCTTTATCTGGCCTAGGAAGCGGCAAAAGTGACCCAAAACAAACTGTAAACCAGCCAGTGGCGACTTTGAACGCAGCATCGGGAGCAATTTAGGGTTCAGTATCTTGCTCAAGGATACTTCAACATGTGGAGGGAGGGAGGAGGGGTGTTGTGTGTGAAAATTTGGGAAGCTTGAAGACCAATCAAGCAGCTGCATTCTAGATGAGTTGCAGAGGTCAGATGGCTTTGGCAGACAGACCTGCCATGAGGGAGTTGCAGTAGTCCAGGCGTGAGAGGACCAGGACCTGAACTGCCTTTCACTTCACTTTCACTTATTTAAGAATAATTGTCTCAAAAGTTATAAAAGAATACATGTGCTTGTGCAGTAAATGCACAGTGAAGAAAGGATCAAAATAACTCAAAAACAGGTTTAAAACTAGAACCTCAGGGTGTCACTGTATACCTTAAACTGAAAAAATAAATAAATAAATAAACTTTTTAACTGGTATGGCAGATAATTAAATCTAAATTAATACTTTTGACAACAATCATGTAATCATATGTTATATATATATAAGGAAAACCGTTTTGATAAAACGTTTGTATGAAGCTCTGGATTCTTGTCAGATGCAGAATCATTGTAGATTGCACTGAGCAAGTCAGACTCCTGATATAAATATATATTCAGTGTCTTTCTCTTGTACACAGTGAAGGTTAGGGCAGATTTAACCCACTGGCATTTACAGCTATAAATCTGGTTTAAATCTGGCTTTAGCCTCACAATATTTTACAGTAGGTCGGCTATACGTATTAAACCCTTTCAGGAAAATTCAAAGACCGGGGGACTTGAATATTTTATTAAATTGATAATTTTACCAATTTGCGGTTTTAGTGTTAGAAGCACATTTCAATAAATTATTTGCAGTGGTGCATGTTTTGCTATCTCAGTCCAGCATCCTTGAAACCAGACTGCATTTATTATTTCTCCTTTTTTGTGGCAATAAAATATATAATCTCTATGTCTTCGCTTTGCTTTCTTTGCTTATAATAGTTACTTGTTAAACAAATTCACCTGACAGTCAAATCCTCAATGGAAGAACTATGTTCAGCAAGATTTTGCAGAATGCATAAATATGTCAATAAATGATGAAGCATGCTGTAACAGCATCTTGTTTGCCCTCACAGAGAAGCCATACTGTAAATTTGACAATCGATGTGACGTAAAATGAGCTCTAAATACAAATAAGAGAGAACTAATAAAACAGACACTTAGGCCGACTCGTTCCTGAGAAGGCGCGCTCTAACTGTTAAAAGCTGGACTCGGCCGTATTGGCTGATGATGAAATGAAACATACATTTTTTATCCTCACCCTCCTTTAAAGACTGGATGCTTTTAGCAGGTACCAGCTTGTTTTGGGCCAGATCCTGTTGGCTTTGAAGCGTTAATGAACTGATAGATAAAAGACAGACGCAGACAGTAACTCAGATGTTTGAAGATGACAGCTCCCGTGAGTGTTTTAAAACACATTATAGTTTTCCAGCCACTAGTTGCAGGAAAATCTGACCAGAGAGAGCTGGATGAAAACTCAAAGAAGAGACTTCAGTTAGCACTTTTGCGGTTTTTTAGATGCCGAGATTACATAGAAATATTGTTCCAAATACTTTAAAGTTAATAAACTTCAGTTTAAAGCACATATTAAGTTCATGCTCGTGTTGTTTCTGTTGCTTTTTTTTTGTTCTTTTTGTAGTCATTTTATGATAATTTATATTAATTTTGCCTCTCTTCAATGATAGTATTAGTAGTCCTTTAAATGTCATTTTGCAGGTAAAGACCAATCACGTAGTCATGTGAGGGTGGGGAAGGGTTAGGTAGGTAAGTATGTACGTAAGTGTATGCATTTTGCATTAGTTGTAAATAAAATCAACAAAATGTACTGCATACTGTAGTTTTAGCTTGCTGTCTGTGAGCATGACTTTATTATTAGGGCCACGGGGAAATTGCACCGAGCACTACTGTTATACTGTGGATTTCTTCTTCTTCCTCTTCCGGACGCAATTTCGTCCCGCTACTAGTTCTACAACTTGAAGCGCTGCAGGACAAATTATATATCAAAATATATAGCACACCGATCCCGGTTTGATCGGGATCGGTGTGCTATTACTTTTCTCTGCAGAATATGAATTTTTCGCGACTTGCATTGTGAAAAACTGCCCAAAACAGATACACGTTTCACACACACACACACACACACACACACATTTTGAGGTTAAAGGGCATAGTTTGAAATCTCTGAAGAATCTCATCATAGTGTACACACACCGGCAGTAGCCCCCGTGGCCCTTTCAGAATTTCCCCAGAGGAAATGTTCTATTTTTTTATGTTCTGCAGCATAGCCACATGCTCCTCTGGGACACAACTCTTACTAAATGTAAAGAGGTGAATAATATCTCTACATCATAATATTAATAATAATGTTATTTGCATTATACATGCTATTAGGCTTTATATATCACGATGTATAAATTAAATATTCCAACCTCACCAGGAGTTGAATGCTCCACTGCTACTCTGCTGACAGCACCACTGATTTCCTTCCTTTTCACTTTTTATGCTGCCAAACAAAACCAGTTTGTTGTTGCAGCTGTTGGACGTCAGTGTTTCACTTTCTGACTCAGAGAAATTCCTCTTCTTTAGGAATTAAACTTATTTGTAACGGAGCACTTTGCTAATAAAGGTTACTTAACAAAAGAAAAGGCCTCTGAACCCAGTCTATAATAGGCCGTGATATTTAACCCTCGTAGGGTGTTCGTTTTTTTGTTACACAGGAGGTGCAGCTGGGTCTGGTGGACCCCATTGCATTTTGGGCCTTTTAATTCAACATAATCAAACTTTTATTTTTTAAATACTCACCAGATGTTTACTTCATCCCAATTGCAAGTAATATAAACAACACATATGTTAAATGTGTTCCCTTTACCTTTGGTAAATCACATTGATGAATAGAAATGCCACTCGTTTTGGTTATTTTTGTATTAAAATTGAACAAAATAAGGAAATGCATCATAAAACAGGCATAATCAACAATTGTACATATTAAGCAAGTTTTATTTATTTGAATTTTAATTACAAATGTATCATACTCCATAACATCTGTCTGAACAACACATTAAAGCCATTGGAAATGTTTTCTGATTTATGTTCCTCACAGAAAATGAGCGAAGGCCAATGAATCTTAGATTAAAAAAATAATTATTTGTCTTTTTATTAAGCTAAAAACTGAAAACGGGTCCCACAGACCCGAACACCTTATAAGGGTTAAATGACGCTTGTTTCCAGCCGCCACATTTATCAACAGCCGACCATTCTTATGCTGTGATTGGAAAGATACGAAGGTTTGATGAATCACACCTGAACCCTGATGTAAGACGAAAAATCTGCACTCGTTTCTACGTTTGTCTGATAAATGAGGCCGTTGTGACTAATGCAAGAAACTAGAAACCAATAAACTTTTTTATTTATCAAGACCATAACCTTAACCAAGTGATGCGAGCGCTGACCAAAGGTTTATAGTCACTCCAAGCAGAAAATCACAAGATATATTTTGGTGGAAAATAAATGTTTGTAGAAAATTGTGGTCATTGTTGCCCAATTAGTTCTGAATAAACTGAATTTCTGAAAGACATTTATGCAATACCACACACAATTTCTGCAAATTACTTGTTGTTCTTCACCACTAAACCACACAAATGAACATCACTGGGGACAATTTGCGCGTGCTCTGCGGAGCGCTCCATCACAGCATCAAGGAGTAATTTCTCAGACACCCATTTCATGCAGCTGTGAAGCAGCAGGTGGACCGCTCTCTTCCAGCTTTCATGTTGTTTGCGATGGACTTTCTCCATTCAGTCATCTGCATGTAAGGCACCTTGTTTTGCACAATAGAAATAGACGTATCCAGGCAGCAGCAGGGTGTATTTTTAAATGAGACCAATCCTATTTTATCCCGTCTTTAACTATATTGCCTGCAAATGATATTCAGTGCAAATGCAAATTGATATAAAAGTGTACATGAGGTCTTTTTCTTTCCCCTGAAGGTATGGCAGTTAGCTCCAGAAGACAGCACATCTAACATTACGGTTCAGAATAGCGTACACAAAGACTTTAGAAATGATTGAGCGTCAAGCAATCAATATTTTAAAGCAATAAACATTTTCACTTTTCAGAATGCACCTCCGTGGAAGTTTAACAGCCGTTAATCTTCAGCTCAAGCTGCCTTGGGGATCAACTGTCAGAGCAGCGTTCAGGCTTTTTCTTTCTGCAGCTTTCTACATCAGTGACTGCAAACAGGTGAAATTCCATTTTGAAAACTATTATAGTAACACAACACACATCCACTGGCAAAAAGAGGACTGCAGATTTGTTACAGGTTAATGATTACCTTGACACAAAGCTTTAAATAGAGCCACCTCTTGAGCGGGAAACAAGTTAGCAGACAAATCTTTATAATTACACACTGAGGACATTTTAAACCCTCTGGAGGGCCTTGGAATAAAAATTATATTCTGATGCCTGCTGACCAACTCAAACCTCATTTGACCCATTTATTTTACACGGTCGACCATAAAGTTGGAATAGTTTTGTATTCAGACATAATCCTCTGTTAATTGTGGTTTAATTTTCATTGTGATAAGTCTGGAGGACATTGATGAATACAGTTTTGAGAAGATATACATCAAATCTGAGTTGTAAAAAATATTTTATTTCAACTTTATGGGCAAATACTGTATGTCAAAGGCAACCAATCTACATTGATCAATAAGAGAATGTCAACAATCAGCAGGAATAAAACCTATGTGATATGGAATTGGACAATATCGCATACAGACCAGTAGTCCTCACTTCTCACATCATGAAGACCTTGGAGCAGCTGATTCTACGCCTACTGAGAGCTGAAGTCAAAGACAAACTTGAACCCCTTTTAACTTTTAACTTTAACTTGAACACTTTTAAACACACTTATATAACACATTCCAATTTTTAAAAAATGATTCACTGAAAACAAAATATAAAAGCTGAAAGAAGACAACAACATTGATGTTACTGCACTCTGTTTATCATCACTATTAGAACCTTTTACTGCAAAACCAGAGTGCAGTAACTACATTTTTGGGGTCAAAGGTCAAATAAATCATCATGATTTATGAACATAAAAATGACATTATCTATACATACATATCTATACAGAAATAAGTCGTAACACTAACCTACCTATAACCCATTTGGCTGGCCAGTAAAAAAAACATTAAAAAACTTTAAAGGGTTTTTTCTCAGTTTTACCTTTTGCGTAGTTACTACAGTTAGACTTTGTAGGGCAGTCTAGTGGAAGGGATTGCTGTTTGGTATTCTGATTGAACTAATATCAGAATATTCACCATTTTAGACACATCAACTAAAATCATTGGAGGTAACTTTGGCTGGAGTTCAGCAGCAGGACCAGGCCTCAAACACTCTTCTTCCTGTCATATATCCATTAATGACTTCCTGCCATTTCCAGCTCCTTAACTCAGCTAATCTCACCTCAAATCAGTCACATCCAGCCATTTCTATTACTGGGGTGTTAGTTAATCATCGGGTTATTCTTCCCTCACCTCAGTGAAGTTCTGCCATTTTCATCAGCACATGCGTCTGGCTTTTCTAACCTCACTTGGGTGACCTCACGCTGCTCCTTTGTCAGCCTTCCAAATTGCTTAACCCCTCCGGACCCTCTGGCCAGCCACCACAGGAATGTTCATCTTAAGTCTGCCACCATTTCCAGTTAGTCTTAGAGCCCCAGAGCAGTAGATTCTGAGTTGATTTGGGGACGGAAAATGATTCTCTAATAATTGACTTGCATTACAATGCTGCGATTAACAGTGTTATTGGCTACATGTGTTAAAAATGTCTGCAGTGAAAAGGGTTTATTCTGAAGGGGTTTATCTTTCTGTAAGGCTTAGTTTGTTCTTTCTGAACTCCTTAAAGATGATGTGGAAACATCTGGTTGAACGAGACTGGTCCCCCCTAAAAAAACAAGCCTATAGGGCAGGGATGGGCAACTTAAATGCTGGAGGGGGCCACAATTTTTCATGGACACTACCACAGGGCCACATATAGGACCGTGCACTTAACCAGATAGGATGAAACTGCAATTTTAAATATGTTTACAGTGCTGTAACTTAACATATTTCATGCTCAAATGCATGTATAACAGTATAAATAGGAATACAAAAGGTTTGAAGCAAATAAAAAATAACCACTTACTGTGATTTCTTTTTTTTTCAGTGCAAGAACAGCAGACCAACATTAATTGCAAGAAGTAATTTTGTGCATTTTTACACGGCACTTTTAAGATTTCATGCTCAAATGCATGTAGTTGTACTGAGGGCCACTTCAAGTGAGGGAGAGGGCCGTATGCGGCCCCCGGGCCTCCAGTTGCCCATCCCTGCTATAGGGTGTTTGTACAGGCAGCAAAATACGACTCAGTAAAATATGACTCAGCAAAAAACTACGACGTTTTAGACTGTCCTCCACTGCCCTTTAGAAGCCATTGTAATTATAATTGACAGGGATGTGTGGTTTAGTTTAGAAGTCACACTTGGGGTAGGCGAGTCGAACCGACGTTGGACATTCACCCAGGAGAACACTGCAAAAAAGGTGTGTCTAAAAACAAGATAAAAACACTAAATCTGAGGGAAATGATCTTGCTGCATGGACAGATAATTTCACTTGACAAGATTTCTTAAATTAAGATGATTAAATCTAGAAATAAGCATGTTTTACGCTTAAAATAAGAAATTAACTCTTCACTTATAACAAGATAAATTAAAGCTGCAAGCAGCGATGAACTGGCCCGAGCAGAGTGACCTGACAATTATTTGGTTCTTACCAAGATAAAAAAAACTTTAGATTTAGAAGTGTTACATAATTTATTTTGTTTTAAGTTATTTCTTATCATAAGCGTTCAACATGCTTATTTCTAGATTTTATCATCTTAATTTAAGAAATCTTGTCAAGTGAAATTATCTGTCCATGCAGCAAGATCATTTCCCTCAGATTTAGTGTTTTTATCTTGTTTTTTAGACACACCTTTTTTGCAGTGAACAGTGCCCCATGTGAAAACAAAAGTAAACTTCCTTGGCTCACATCACCCTTGTAACTTCTTCACTTCCAGTATTAATGCACATTTATTTACTGTTTAAACTGTCTTTTATAACATCTAACCAGGAAGTTTTATGCCCCAAACCTAGGTCAGTAGCCTTTTTTGTAGCCTTAATTCACAGAAACTCCGGCTTTTTTCACAACTGCAAACCATAATGTATCATGATCTTGCGCTATTATTAGAACACTCATGGCACATAAGCATATATAACATATATATGTCGTTATGGGTGGTATTGACAAACAGCCTATTCTATACTTTAGGTTGTAGATCTTGTTGGGTCTAACAACCTGCAAGTCAATCCAGGTAATCCAGGAAAAACACAAATGCAAAGACTTCTCAACAAAGCAAACAGTGTATTTTCTTGTCTATATCTATAGATTCAGGCAGTGTTCCAACAGCTCTTTGAATCAGATGATCCCCATTGGTTCAATATCCACAAATCCACCTTTGTGACGCATATTTCTAAAGTTTTTACTTTCTAACTTTATTTTCCACTACCATCTCTCTTTATTTTATGTTATGAAACAGAAAGAAACAACTTGTCTAGACTGAGCAGGAACAGTAAAGACTGAGCTGTCTCTGGGGTCATTATCTGCAGGCTTCACTTTTCTTTAAAGTGACTGAGTGAAACAGGTGCTTTGCTTTTTCTTTTCTTTTTTTTGTAAAATCGTACATAAAGGAAAAACAGAGCACCTTCTCAGACACAACTGTGACATTTTCTTCTGCTTTGCTGTGTTGAAGTGGCAGATGTCTGAAGAGGAAGAGGTTAAAAACAGCCAGAAACTCTGTGAACAAGGCAGAGAAATGAGAGTTTTTGTCTTCCCCAAAAGGCCCAGGAGCTCATAAGTCAGTCTAGTGTGTCAGGAGGTTCCCTGCTTTTACTGCCGGCACAACTGTCGATGTTGACAAATGGTTTTGATTTCTCAGCTCCCTAAAATCTATTACTGAGACTGAAAGAACCCTCAGTTCTCGTCTCTCACAGTGAGTACACGCCATGACTACAGCTGCACAGACTCCAACACGCTGGAGGGATAATCAGCTTCTCCATCATCTTTGTTTGTATTTCTGATCTTATATTAACACTGTTGCAGTGTTTTGTTTGCAAAACACTGTACAGATTCCACCATGTAAACAATATAAAGGTTATTAAAATATAAGCTGTGTGGGAAGTAAATACAGCAATTAAAACTGGAAATGTTTGCATGTAAATATAAAGTTTTAAAGATTAGTAGGCTGTTAAAAACACATTTTCCACTGGTTCAACTAAACTAAGGCTTCACAGTAATTTCTCTTTTCACCATTTTTCCACTTACATTTGAAATAATTGCACTTTGCTTGATTTGTTTTTGCTATAAAAAATTGCACCTGTACATCAATGCTCTGTGCTGCATGCAGAACACTTTCCAGGCATTCCTGCTTTTCATATGCTTGCTTTTATGTATAAAATGGATACAGTTTGCTTTGATGTTTACTTTTCTCTTGTGTTTGTGATTGCCTGTGTGCTTTCATATACTGCTCTGCATGTTTTACTGTATAAACAGTAAAGCTTATATAATATTTTCTGCACAGCAAATTGAGAAGAGTTGAATTATTGGTGTTAAACTAGACATACACTAGTAGAGTTAACTAGAAAATTTCCTCTGGGGAAATTCAGAAAGGGCCACGGGGGCTACTGCCGGTGTGTGTACACTATGATGAGATTCTTCAGAGATTTCAAACTATGTCCTTTAACCTCAAAATGAGTGTGTGAAACGTGTATCTGGAGGAGTGTGTGTGTGTAGCGAAAATCACATAAAGTTACGTGTGTGTGTGTGTGTGTGTGTGTGTGCGTGTGTGTTTGAAGCATGTGTATGCATGTGTGAGCAGTGTGCATGTGTGTGTGCTAACGTGGTGCTAACGTGGTGCTAACGCTAGCACAGCTCTTGGTGAAGTATAGTATAATTTTTGTCAGTAACAAACACACACCGTGAAATTGTGGTTTTTGGACAGACTGCTCATGTTACCGTGCCAAAACAGCACCATGTCTTTTTAGTGGGTCACACAGAAATATTACCCCTTCTCATAATAGTAGTAATATTTCTAAGTTTCATATGGTTTATCTTGGGAGACACTTCAATGTTGGTTCCCTCAATGACATGAAGATAGCTAACATTATTTTTTTTCTGTGCCTTTTGTCTTTTGAATGTGTACACAGTAAAATCAGCATACCCCAATTATATATATATATATATATATATATATATATATTTATAATAAAAGGTACCAACACTCGAAAAAGTGTTAAATAACACTCTGAGGTGTGGACCCATATAGACACTTTAAAAGTGTTAAGATCAACTCTTACAGTGTTAATTTGGGTATAATGATTTTACTGTGTGCTGTGAGTGGAATGTCACAATCATCACTGGAGGAAAATGTGTCTTTTGAAGCCAACATAAGTCTTGTTACCTTTAACAAATTTCTCTGCGCATTTTGGAGATTCGCATGAGAAAAGCTCCAACTAAATGGGAGATGGAAACACTTTTTCTGAATAAGTTCTGACATAATAAACATTTAACTCTCATGACTGATCAGCTGTTTCCCCTGACATGAAATAACAATTACAAGTTGCACAATTGAATCTAATTCCTGAAGACATATTTTCTCTCATGGGTGGCCCAAGTTGTCCAATTGGCAACGTCTTTTTTTATTATTTTTTCTCTCTTGTGCAATCTCTTCTTCTTTTTCTGTTTCCTGATGGAATAGACAACAGCAACACATTACAGTGCCATCTTCTGACCAAAGTACGTTACTGCAGCTTTGTTTATTCGCTCTAAACCAGCTGATAGAAACTTACTAAGTCACATTTTCTTTAACATGACATTTCCAAATTTCGCTTCAAAATTCAATTTGACTTTAATTTAAACACAGCTATAGAGTTTGTGTGTGTGCAGGGTATATGATGTGTACTACCACTTTGTTGGAAGTCGGCTGCTCAAAAATTGGTAGAGCATCATGCTGTATTTGTGTCTATTTGGATCGGGAACATCATTGCTTGTTCTGTTTTTTATTATGTTATCCATTTTGGTTTGGGGTAAGCTTTCCACAGATCTATTTTGGATGACTTTACATGAAGATGATACACACTTCTCTTGAGTGGCGGCTTATTTTGTCTTGCAGAAATGCATGAACAGCGAACTGTAAATAAGACGTAAGTTGTGCACACGCTGAGACAGTTTCACTCCATCTGAATTTTCCGTCAGAACTTTGTGCACATTTATAACAAGGAAAACTTTCTGTGCCTTTAACCTAATGGGGAGGTTTGGTATGTTGGTATGAGCGAGTAATAAAAGAGAGGAGGAGATTGAAAAAACACAACTCCTACTGGGATTAACAAAGCCTTAAAGCACTATTCTGTGTGTGAATGTATTCCCCCAGTGTTCCCACCAGTGTGAAATAACTGGAGCTACGATTCATTACACCACTGTTTCCAATTGTAAAGGATTCACACTTCACCGTTTTCGTTGGATCACAGAAATTGACCTCGGGATTAATGGCATCATGGATGCTTTTTCTTCTTTCTTTCATGAAGCAGAACTCGGTCGACTGAAGCATTTTCTGCTTTTATTCCTTGTTGCTCTTATATCTTTTCAAGTGTTGCTCCATTCTTACACGCACACTTCAGCCCTATGTTTTGCTTCAAGCAAAGCAACTGTTACAGGGTAATTCAAAATACTTCATGAAAATTGGGGAGAACAACAGCACATAAAAGGGCAACATTTCAGACTAAATGGAAAAACAGAGACAATAAAAAGGCATGAAAAGTAAAAGCATGGCATTAACCAATTTGTGCCAAAGACTATGTTCAGTATATATTCCATCTTGTGAAGGGTTTACTGCATGTGTGAAAACAAATATAAAAAATATATTTATACAAGTCTGCTTCAAAACAATCCAAGGCACACAGTGGGGTTGTGTAAAATAAAAAAAAAAATGGGTTTATTGAAGAAAGAAAAAAGCTAGATTGTCTTTAAATATGGCACAGACATGCTTTAACATTTTTAGATCACATAAAAATCACACTTTGGTAACACTTTACAATAACCATCATTTAGAAATGGTAAACAGATAGTTTGTTAATGTTTGATCATCATTTATAAACCGTATATAGGCCATTTAGAATGGTAGATACATCATTTATTAATGTTTAACTCACTACATTATTTATAAATGACAAATAGATGGCATGTTAATGTAAGTTTATAGTTACTTTACCATTAACAAACAATTAAATTATAATGAATAGTTCATTAATAGTTTTAGTTGCACTCATTTTAACATTTTTAACACCATATTAAGTATGTTAATGATTTTTGAAATGATTCATAAACCTTTAAGAAATTGGTTGAAACATTTTTAAGATTAAATATGTATAGCACTTTGTAAATGTTAATTATTGGTTAATAAACATCTATAAACATTATTTAGTTGGTTATTGTAAAGTGTTACCCACACTTTTATCAATAAGATTTCTGAAAAATGCAATACATTGCTTGTTACATTTTTCCATATGAAATATATTTCCAATGCATATGTTTGTATATCTTCCGTATTCAACTTGTTGCAAGTTCGTACATACCATTATTGTACTCCTTGTAGTTTTTGAGATAAGACCATTTTCCTAACATACTCTATATGTACTCTTTGGGAACACTGTTTTGGGGTTTTTTTCCTTTACCAGAAGGGACATTGAACATTTCAGTTGTGGGCACCAAAAGGTTAACAGTGCAGATCCCAAATACAGGCTGACATTTAATGAAAAGCTAGAGGAAACTGAAAAATATAGTACTTATTAAGGAAGACTAAATTGGAAGGATAGAAGTAAAATACTAAATGAACCAGGGCAATCACCTGAAATTAAACAAAATAAAAGACAGCTTAGCTCTCTTACAGATATCTAAAACTGGTGTTACTTTGGGCATTCATCCCTTATTCAACCAGGCAGCTCTGTTCAGGAAATGTATAATAGAAGAAATCTTTTAATTTGCCATTTGAAAAGGGCACTTTTGCACCCAAGACAAAAAAACAATGCTGTGCCACTGGCGGTGTGAAACAGCAAGGGACCTTTTGCACCAGTGCTGCCACAGGCTTTTACATCTTTTGTCCTCACCATTTCCACCTTAAATGGCACACATGGATAATCAATACAAGCGGCGAGTCTAGACTCAAAAATCCCTCTTTAACTCTTGTTTCCCCTTGGCCTCTAAAAATGCCAAAAAGTAGACAGTCTTGCAATTATATTCTCATTATTCCAAAAAGTTCAGATGAGTCAGTCACCTACCATTCTTCCAGGAGGACAAAGCTTGTAGCAATTTTTGTTTTTTCCAAATGAATGCACTGAAAACATGGACTGGTTTGAGGTTGTTTTTCCATCTCTGCTGCACCAAACAACATCACCTCCACACATGAAAAGCCACTCTGACCAGCTGCACACATGTGACCTTTACCTCACTAACAGGTTGACTGGAATAGAGTAACAAATCAAAGGCAGTCTTTCGAAGTTTGGCATATTGACAGCTTCCCAGCAGGTTGAAAACTCCACTCAATAAACCATCTCAGTCCAGAACAGAAATCCATTTGGCTCAGGCCTCACCAACCTTTCAATCCATCAGCCAAAGGCGAGAACAAAAACAGAGGCAGGAGGAAAGATGCCAAGGAGGCATGAAATTACAACTTACATCCTACGGAAACCTGAGAACCAAATGAAGAAAAATGTAATTTGGGTGAAGAGAATTTGACGTGACTGAAAAGTTTCAATCAGGGATTCTTCCCAGCCATCGTTGGTCACACTGTGACGTTGTGTCCCCAGCCAAAGATAGGTCCCTGTTGGACACCAAAAACTGCACTGAGTTAATGAGTTGGTTAATTCTACATCCAAATATGGTTCAGTCGGACAACAACTTACGATCCTACAAACCAGGAAAGACAAATCACATTCTTTCTTTTTTTTTAAAAAACAAAAATGGTTGAAATTGTTGTTATCACACCATTTCCATCTTTTTAAACTTAAAAATACGTCCAACATTATGACATTCATGCAACATATATTCCTGCCTCGTTTCTTTGGTCCTGTGGTGTCCGAAAGAGCCCAACGTCTTTATCCAAGCTATGGGTGTTTATCGTAAATGGGGGAAAAGAATGCCTTCAGGGCTTTCTGCAAAAGTCAATAATTGTAGGATAGAGATTGATAGTTGTAAATTGATCAGTAGGTCAAGCATAGGGAGAGCAGGGTTTATGCCCCATGTGATACAGGCTTGAAGCACAGAGTATATTATTTTCTGTTTTTACGATGTATAAAGCTGCTGAATTCACACTTTGTTTGTTCGTTTTAGCAAAATAGGTGATTAAGCCCATTGTGGTTACATATGTTGCAAGAATGTCCAGGAAGGAAGTCCGTCTGACGGCAAGGTAACGACAGTACAACTTCAATTTTGTAACCATTTTTGAACCAAAACCGTACATCATGATTTGACGTTTAAACAACAGTCATTAAATGTTTCAATTTCTGCTTAATGCTTTAGTTATTATTCTTCCTGATAGGATATTACTCTGCGGATGTAAAGCATTTTAGATATAAAATACAATCCACTTTAGCTCCTTCAAAGAGGTTATGTTTTCAGTTTGTTTTGTTTGTCAGCAGGATTACGGAAAAAACTACTGGCAAGCTTTCAGTGAAACTTGGTGGAAGAGTGTATAATGAGCCAAATAAAAACCCATTCAAATTTGAAGTAATTCTAAATGACAGGGTGGAAACACAAATTATTTTTAATTTCTGTTCATTTCACAATCTGTCATGGCCTTCCCGAAGGTCTGCACTAGTAGGTTGTAAATTACATCTGTTTTCTTTTCTTTATTTGGTAACACTTTACAGTAACCAACTAAGTGATCTTTTTGGATGGTTTATAGACCAATTATTAACCATTTACAAAGTGCTATACATATTTAATCTTTAAATGTTTCAAACCAATTTCTCAAAGGTATATGAATCATTTCAAAATCATTAACATATTTAATATGGTGTTAAAAATGTTATGAGTACAACTAAAATAATTCATAAACTATTATTTATAATTTAATTGTTTGTTAATGATAAAGTAACTATAAACTTACATTAATATACCATCTATTTGTCATTTATAAATTATGTAGTTAGTTAAACATTAATAAATTATGTATGCTACCATTCTAAATGGCCTATATACGGTTTATAAATGATGATTAAACATTAATCTGTTTACTATTTATAAATGAGGGTTATTGTAAAGTGTTACCCTTTATTTTTCAAATAAGCATCCACGCATATGTAATAAATGCATATATAAGCATATGTGTTTATATAAATAACCAAGACAAATGATATTCCACTCTGACATAATTCCTGAATATGCTTAACTAAACAAAAAAATCTGTTGTTTTTTTTTTTCACATATGACCAGTCCCTTAAAATAGCCACTTCCTGTGCTGGGTGTGTGCGTCCCGTATGGAGTACATTAGAGTTTGCAGGTTGGAAGGGGGGTTACGAGGACAAAGGTGACAGAGAGGAGGACACCTGCCAGAGGACCATATGGGCCAAGCAGGTTGTGACGAGATGGGATGTGACAGACAGTGAGATCCCTGGAGATCCACCTGATCTGGGGTCAAGCTATCGCTGTGGAGGCATCTGTGGACAGGAGGAAAGTCCTCAGAGTCAGCTGATGCTGCGGACATATTTTCACATATGTGGGTTTTGATTTAAACTCAGCCTGACACCCAGAACAAAGCAATATGATACCTGCAGAAGTTTGGATGTTGAAGACGTCTCTGGGATTTTTTAAAGGAAACAAGAGGAGAACTTTAAAGTATACCCTTCATTGTGAAGGTCATGTTAAACATTTAGCCCCAAACAGTCAGAAGTTAACGCTGGTCCTGCATGTACAATGTAAAGTCTTGAAAAAAAACTCTTCCTCTCAAGGCTGAAGCAAAGACAGACCAATAAGAGAAGCACAAAGCCTCCAATACATGAAGGATGATGACATCAGGCTTTGCACATTTCATGGTCTGTGTGTGTGTGTGTGTGTGTGTGTGTGTGTGTGTGCGTGTGTGTATCCTTGTATTGCTATCGTTGTGGGGACCACCTTGAGTTCCACAAACCATTGTAGTGAGGACATTCTGCATCTTGAGGACATTTCCCTACTAAAAGACTATGGTTAATAATACTTAACAAAAAAATAAACAATATTTTTGTTGCTTAAGCTTATGTATTCAGTCATTATTCAATGGTATACTAAAAATCCATGTGAAAAAAATTACTTCTCACTGTTCTCAGGTCAAATATTTATATGCGATTAAAATGCGATTAATTTCGATCATGCAGAAGTATCCTCTTATGGGGAAAAAATCTAAACAATATATTTATTCTTTCCTGTTTCTCTATCATAAATGTCAAAAATATGTTACTTGGTTGCCATATTCTGCTCAATGCTTACCGGCTTGCTGCTTTCCAGATGAATAACCGTTATATTTAATAATCTGTAGTTAGTATGCTAACTCAACAGCTTATCTATATGTCTCCAAGCAGCCCACACAGCTGTTCAGAACTTGTACTGCACTGAGGTTAAGAGACGATGACCTCGCTGGCTGGAAGAGTTGAACTTTAGCCCGCTTCTCTTCTGGGGCAGGATGAATTATATAGAATTGAAAGAGTTATCATGAACTCAACTGCACTGCGTTTCCACACCATACTCTCACCCTGACGTAGCCTTGAGCTGTAAGTGCATGTTCATATGGCATTATGGGAGCGAAGAGCTGCAGATCTTTGATATGCAATAGAGAGACCTGTTACCCCATACAGTATATCTCAGGTCATTAGCTGTCACTTTTGTCTATTTCTTATTCACTGAAGCTCCTCAGTGTCTGTGGAAGTGAAGCATGAAGACCGTGGGAAGCCTCTGAGTGCAGAAGGATTTCTTTTCTTTTTCTCTCTTTACAAGGCTGACTGTTTGTGTGGGCATGTGGGTGTGTGTGCTCCAAGAAGTGAAGAAGATCAGAGTCATCGTGACTTTCAATAACTGAGCCCTGAATTACTGCGTGATGCCTGTATGTCACTGCTTATATAAGTGATTGCAGTGTTTGTCTTTTAAATAAGTGAGTGAAGCTGTATTTGAAAGAGTGAAAATGTGTGATATTTATCCTTTATATCTCAAAAAGAACCAATTAAATAGTTGGTAGTTGTCCTCAGGTCAAATTTGGCACAGTTTGAAATGTTTTAATATCATAAATTTGTGTCAATTAGACGAAAAGATGCCAAAAGTCTAATTTGATTATTATTATTAATAATGTTAATAATATATATATATATATTAGATACTTTTTTTCAATCGAGTCCTGGCCCTAACATATATATATATATACATATATATATATATATATATATATATATATATGTTAGGGCCAGGCCTCGATTGAAAAAAAATATCTAATTAATTAGAGGCTTTGTAATTAATTAATCGAATCGAGTAATTTTTTTCACATGGATTTTTAGCATACAATTGAATAATGCCTGAATACATAAGCTTAAGCAACAAAAATATTGTTTATTTTTGTTCAAGTCCAACAGACCAGTGCAATTTTTGCCATTAAGTGTAGCAATAGCATATTTAGAAATATAGTACATTTCAGAAATTCAGGTAGAAATAATCTAGAAATAAGCATGTTGAACTCTTAAAATAAGAAATTAACTCTTAAAACAAGATAAATGATCTAACACTTCTAAATCTAAAGTTTTTTTTATCTTGGGAAGAAACAAATAATTGTCAGGTCACTCTGCTCGGGCCAGTTCATCGCTGCTTGCAGCTTTAATTTATCTTGTTTTAAGAGTTAATTTCTTATTTTAAGCGTTTAGCATGCTTATTTCTAGATTTAATAATCTTAATATAAGAAATCTTGTCAAGTGAAATCATCTGTCCATGCAGCAAGATCATTTCCCTCAGATTTAGTGTTTTTATCTGGTTTTTAGACACACCTTTTTTTGCAGTGTTCATCAAGTGTGGAACTTGCTGTCTGTTGTGGATGAGCTCCCTCATTCTCGGGCTGCTGGGCGGTGACCTTTGACCTCGTCCTAGTCGATGCTGCGACTGGTTTTGCTGCTTTATACAGACAGCTGATATTGTCCGCTGTAAGATCTCTCTCTTCTTCTGCAGGATCTTTCCCCCGAGTAGCACCCCAAAAGTCAGACAAAGCTTGGCTTGACTATTAAATTGAGATTATTTTCTCACACATTCTCTTCTGCTGCTGTCACAGAGGTGTGTTGAAGATGTAACAGCTCTATTAGCAAGATTCAGCTCAGCAAACTGATTTTATCCTGCACTGACACGACTGGAAATGAATCGTTTTGCAGTAATGTAAAATAGATATTCTATCTAGTTAATGTGCTAAAAGTACCTGTATACTCCTTTAAAGCTTAATCAAGATTACGTTTAGATCATGGCAGGGATCAAGGTAAAACATTGAGTTTTGGAGGTGAAGATCGGGCTAGTGGCTGAGGGAATTAACGTGATCAATGAGGGTCCCAACAAGTATAAAAAGACAGGCATGTGTGTGCATGCAGGTATGAATATAAATCAGTGGTTATTGATCCTGGTCGTCAGGATTCAGAGCCCTGCTGGTTTTCCTTCCAGTGATCTAATGAGGGATTATTTTACACCTGGGATGTCAGGTGAACTCAAGGACCGGGAGCGGAAAAAGTGCTGGTGTAAGAGCACGACACGCAGTGGAAGCAGATTCAGGCTGAGAGCAGAAGTGTTCGTTGTCTTAAACTCAAACTCATGACAGGTGACAGCTTGACACCCTTAAACCTCTCAAGTCCAGGAGATTTTGGTTCAAATTTGTCAACTTCCTGTGCATTAATCTCTGTCTCTGTTTAGCATCTTTCAGTCTGTCCTTACATCACATGCATGGCTCCTTTTTCTCCACACAAACTTGGCTATCAGTCAGATTTTTCATTTTATTTTAATTACCAAAGTATAAAGCTGCCAGGAACCCAAAATACAAGCAAAAGACACAGGTGTCTTTGGAAATGTACCATTTTTTTTAAAATAATAATAAACTTTATTTGTACAGCACTTTTCTTAACAAAGTTACAAAGTGCTTTACAGGCAAGAGATAAAAACATAGTGGAAGACAGAAAAAATTACAATAAAACTACAAAGCAAAGTAAAGTGCAATGCAGACAAGTTGGAATCACACATGTCAAAACATAGAAAGTGGCACGAGCTGGGGGAGAAAACAACAACCAAGAGATTAAGTAGCTAAAAAGGCTTTGCGATAAAAGAAAGTTTTCAGTAGGGATTTAAAAGAGGCCAGTGATGAAGCATGTCTGACCTCAAGGGGTAGAGAGATCCAGAGACGTGGGGCCCTAACAGCAAATGTCCGGTCACCAGCCGGGACCTAGGGACCACCAGTAGAGCCCCATCCACAGATCTCAATGTACGCATTGGGACATAGGGGACCAGAAGATCAGAGATATAAATAGGAGCAAGGCCATTTAAACCATTCATACACACTAAAACAGCAGAAAAAATACCAAATAATAAAACTGCAAAACAGTCTATTTGCATGTAAATAAAAAAAAAAAAAATAGTAATAGTTTTCATTGTAGAAAGAAAATTCACATTTTAAAAATGGTCTAGAAACATAAATGTCACACTGTGAAAGCTCCTATGATGCACTTTCAACTGGCTTTCTCAGCTTGTCTACATATAAAGTTATTACTGTAAATAAAACGTGTATTTTCAATAAATAGATGGACTCCAGAGGGTTAACACTGTACAAGATGCTATGTTCACTCAAATGACAGACAATTATTTTTTTCTACATGTTGGCTGTAATTGTGATGGTAAATTGACTGCATTTGTATGGTGCTTTTCTAGTCATAGCGACCACTCAGAGAGCTTTTACACTGCAGATCAGCTTTCACACACACACTCACACACACACACACACACACGCACACATTCATACACTGGAGGCCGAGGCTGCCATACAAGATGCTCTTTGGTTACTTAACATTCACAGGCATGCTGCACCATTGGACCATGAGAAGGGAGGTGTCTAAGCAAGCACTGCAAAAAAGGTGTGTCTAGAAACAAGATAAAAACACTAAATCTGAGGGAAATGATCTTGCTGCATGGACAGATAATTTACCTTGACAAGATTTCTTAAATTAAGATTATTAAATCTAGAAATAAGCATGTTGAACAATTACAATAAGACAAGATAAATTATCTAACACTTCTAAATCTAAAGTTTTTTATCTTGGTAAGAACCAAATAATTGTCAGTGCACTCTGCTCGGGCCAGTTCATCGCTGCTGGCAGCTTTAATTTATCTGATTTTAAGAGTATTAAGAGTACATATTTAGAAATATAGTATAAATTCAGGTAGCCTGTAGGTAGGTAGACCTTCTGTAAACTAGAATACTTTGGTTTTTTAAGTAAAACACAATCCACGCTAGCTACCACACTAGCCGCTAGCTGCTATATGTTTAGCATTGAGGTGATACTTGAGGCTGGATGTGCTGCGGTGATATGTGAATTCCTTGTTGCATAGCAACACAACCATGCTCTTATCGACGCTTCCATCCGTTGGTTTTTAGTAACTAAATGTCCCATCATCCACGGGGCCAACCAAAGGTCTCATCAGCTTCTTCCTTCATGTTCACTGTGGTTTGTTGTTGTCTCAACTCATCAACGCTAGTTGGTGCTCCAGTATAATCGGTCTGCCTGAAACTCATCCAGTGAGAAACGTTCCGCGGTGCAAAAATAAGTGGGATTAAAATGCGTACATTTTTTTTTACACATTCATTTTTGTCTTATTAATTAATCTTAATTAACGCGTCCCGGCCCTAATATAAACATAATTTGTAGGAGATTGTGTTGCAGTGGTTTGATGACAAGTATCACTTATTTTTTCTTTATTCCTTGTAAGAAAATCTTCCCATCTTGCACTCTATATGTTATTTTTGAGAGAAAAATGTCCATCTATTATGCCTTAACAGCTCTTCGGGCACATCCCACAGTTCATAAACTGTGATTCTTATTTTTGCATCTGACTGCAGAGTGTAAGTTTCTGTATTAACATTTCATGAAGGTACCGAATCCATTAAGGGAATACTATAGGATGCTATAGGACACTGTTCTATAAATATGAGATAAACAGGATCATGAGAGGCCCATAGGAGAGGTCATCAGCAGTCAGAAGTATCTCTCACTAATGCTCCTTGATTGTCATTGACCTACTTACTCTGTAATGAGAGCCGACAGTCTCTGCCGAGTCGGAGGGGTGGAGGCTTTCTCCGCAGAGGATTCTGGATCTGACAATGATCTGAAGACTTCAGTGTGAGTGACCTGATTCCTGGAAGAGTTTGGCATAACGTCCGACTCCTCCATTGGTCATTTCATCACATTTCAAAAGAAACTATACGAACCAGGATTGATTCTGGAGCCACCATTTTCTCATACAAACCTCATGCGTTGTAGATTTTCTTTTCTTTCTAATATGAAAACCTGTCAGAAAGTTTTCTGAAGACTTTGAGAAAAAAAAATACAAAAAAACTTGCAGGGGGAAAAATGCAATAAATCCCCTTTTAAAGCCTAAACCTGCTCATAGAGCTGCAAGCTCCTAGGTGAAATGGTGCCTGTGTGTCAGAGCTGCAGGCTAATGGGAGCTTCACATAAAAGCAGCTCGGCACATCTCCGCTGTGTGCGTGACAGACACTCGCTCATCTCCTCTTTCTATCATTTTGCTCTTCAGAGTGGGAATAGAAGCCTAAATAAATAGTGGATAACAGGTAATTTTCTGCCCATCATCATCCTGCAAATGAGACACTGTCTGACTAATCTACAACAGAATTCAGCAATGCACAAACCACGCTGCAAAGTGCTGCAGGCTGTGAATCAGATATCCAGTAAATACTTTTAAAAATAGTGTACGAGTGCTACAAACTACACTGAAAAAATGTCTGTAGATTTTATGGTGAAAAACTGCTAAACTATGACAGTAAAAGACCGTAAAATGATAAATGGGTTGATTCCTCACTGCTCCATGTTGTGATGGCACTTCCTCAGTTTGTGCTTTGTTTTAATAGGATGGATGGATGAAGGTGGGTGGGGTGGAGGGTTGGGGATGGGCGGAGGGTGTTTGCTTGTTTCTATGTTTCGTTATTTTTATTATTATTATAACTTTCTCCTTTTTTAGGTAAAACACTTTGTGTTTCATCTCTCTTGTATGAAAAGTGCTATACAAATAAAGTCTGATTGATTGATTGAATTCAGTTTCAGTAACAATGAAACACCGTAAAGGTATAAATCGGCCAAAACAGTATTTTTTAAATTTTTTTATTTTTTTAAACACATTACTCCACTGTAAAATACACTGGCACCGTGTTTGAAGCAAAACATACACTGTAATATATATACAAGCCATCATTTTTGCATTTATTTTTTGTAAAAATACTTTTTCTCACTGTTAAACACCATATCTCCAACAGAAATATACTGTTATATTTAACGGTAAAATCTTTAATTCATGTGGCATTTATAAAGTATTTTTTTGTCAATTATATGGCAGAACAGCGTTTCTTTTAATGGGCAAACTTTTTATTTTTTAAGGTAAAATACGGAATAAAATGGCAATCTTAAACATGAAATCAACAGTGCTAAAATAATTTCACCGTAATATTAGAAAAAGTTGCACCGTATATATTACGGTAAAGTTCTGGCAACCACAGCTGCCGTTTTTTTTTACATTGTATGAGACCAAATATACTATTTATTCCTTCCCTCAAATACAACCCGTAAACACAGCCTTAAAACACGTTGGAAGCAGTTTTGTTGCATTTAGGCCTAAAAAACTACTTCCTTAAGGTTAGAGCAAAAAAGTACATGGCAAGATGTAATTAAAGATATTCAAAAAAGTAAAACAAATGCACCTAACTGCTGTAAGTGAGGTAGAGAAAGCAGTTACACTGTTGACGTAAAAATGTGATGCACGGAAGTTACCTTTCTTAAAATATTGTTTACTTTAGCTTTTACACGGCACACGGATGCTGGTTTCTTGGTCGACAGTTTGTTTGACCCATCCACCAGCCCTGTTGACCTTTCGGTTATTTATACTTCGTATATTCTGTATTCCTCGCTTCCCCCTTTGCTTTACACTTCTGGCTTGGTGTCATAATTACTGCAGCCACTAGAGGGCACCACTAACTAAACCTTAAACATGAGCTGTAATAAGGTGCTCTACACTTTTAAAACATTGTCTCATACTCTGTGTAAATAATAGGCCTCATGCAGGAAGCAATACAAAAATCTCTTGTTTTTGTTTGTATCCATGATTAGATTTTATTTGTTATTTCATGGATTCAGCAATGTTTTCTTGCTCTTTTAACAAGGTTGAGAGCATTAAATTGTTGTTCTTAGTCCAAAATTGTACACAAGGAAACATATTTTAATTAGAAAAGCACAATAATAAAAGACATGACCATTGATTGGTGAATGATGGACAACATCTGCATATAACCTCTAGATTAACAGTCAGATGAAATAGCTTTGTGTATCCACCAGAACATTTATTGCTGAGACCAGCTTATTTATTTCAGGTGAAAAAACACACTGCCCCTCCATAACACTTTAAAGTGCTCCCAGCTGGGTGTTTTCATATATATTTAATACGTTATATTTAGGCTTATATATTCGATAAATATATGTTTTAGCAGTTTTTATTGAATTTCCTGTAATGACAGCACTGTCCCTCTGGAAAATCATGTTTATTTTGCTTACGTTTATTTAACAGTATGTTGATTTCATTACTGCTGCACTTTTTCTTCCTACTGCCTTTTATTAGTGATCATCTGAGTGAGTTTTGAATGATATAGGCCTGAATTTTAGATAAACCTAGACAAGCTGTTTCTTTCCCTTCATGCTAAGCTAGGCTAACCACGCTCCATCTGTTAGTGTGTTTATATCGTCTCTTCACACTCTATAAAATGAATATATTTCCAAAATTTTGAGCTAGTCATTTAACAGATAGTGTTTCTACACCCCTCATTTTCACTGTAAATACAGATACAGCCTCTTTCATACAATGTTGCTTCTGCCTTATTACCCAGAATGCATGGCTCCTCTGGGACCCATGAACAATAAATCCCAGAACCCCTTAAAGTGTGCTTCAGCATATTATCCAGCTCTGTAATGAGACATATTCCAAGAAAATACCACACATTTAATGTATTTTCTGCACAATCTTGCTCCTTTTACCATTATTATAAATTAGTGATGCCTCATTTTTTTTTGTTAGACAAGTATGTAGTTCAGCAAACTTTTTCAAACCCTCATTATTGCCTGCCAGTCAAGGTGCTCTGCTGTGTTTGTGTGCATGTTCTCATGCTTCTGCTCACTACTTTCCCTCTCCCGGTGCCATCAGCTGAATCATCCCACCTGTGAGGCCCAGGTGCAATTGGTCAGTTTGAAACTTGGTGGTCCAATCCGTAACAGGTACACCCTGTAAAAGACTGAAGCGTGCACATTTCTTCTTTCACAACTCCTCTGGCAATCATTTTGGTTGCTTTTCTCTTTCTTTAAATGCACAATATGTCATATTTTTTAGTGCTAGGAGGCTCTCTCTGAAGCAGTAACAACAGATGATTTCTTCAGTGTTCATCTTTCAGGAGCCACAGAGGTCTCCTTCTCTCCAAAAAAACAACCTCACCCAGTAATTAAAACCAGTCAAAAGACTGAATAAAGCAGCTTTATGTTATAAATCAGCATTTCTCCCAAGAAGATCTCCAACCTAAACGACAGAATAAACCGTTAGTTAACACCTCCCATAACGACACATTTGAGCATTCGTCAAAAGCAGGTCACAGTACAGAGTGGAACGTTCTAAAAACAGCACAAAAAGGCTGCAGTTTCTGTGAATTTGGGATACAAAACTGCTGAGGAACCCACAAGGATTAGGGCAAAAAACTGGTTAGGCGTCATAACCATAGACTGTATATAAATAATGGACGTAGTCACTGTGACGTCACCCATTGGTTTGAGGCCTGTTGGAAGCATTGAGTTCACAGTACCCTCGGTGCCATCTTGCATCGCCATCTTGTTTCCGATACAGGAAGCAGACCATATCTGGACTGTGGAGGAGCGAGAGGGATCTGATCACTGACTACAGCCTCTCTACACCTCAACCCGACTGAGAGAAGCTGCTGCTAATTCATGTTAGCATTAACTGGGATGTTAGTTAGCACTTTGACCTCAGAAAACTGAGCAGCGACTCCTTGGAGTGTCTGTTAGTCCAACCAAACGCTGAACAAGACATTTTTACTGAACAAAACGTTCAAATAAACTGTCAATAAGTGAAAATACAGTGAAAGGCTCAAAGTTATAAGACCAAATTGGTAAACGTCCTCTTTTCTATCTATATGACGTTATATATAACTTTATTGACACGTTGCCATGGATACGCATTGTTCTGCTTCTCTCCCGATGACGGCTCACCTTGTTAGTGACCTGTCAATCAAAGGTAGCCACGCCCCAAATCATATGATTCTTTATCTTCTATTTTCTTCTAAATGGGGCCATTATAAGAACTATAAACTGTCACAGTCTGCCCCTCCTCTGCCTACTCCAGGCTCCAGCTTCACACCTGGTGGTGGCCCCTAATCACACACCTGTGTCTCATCTCCTCATTGACTCTCTGTATTTAAACCCTTTGTGTCCCATTCCCCAGTGCCAGATTGTTAGTGTACCATGTGTCCTACTCTCCAGCGTTTTCCTAGTGTGCTTTTTGGTTTTGACCCGTGCCTGTTTTTGGACTCTGCCTTTGCCTTATCCCTTTGGATTGTTTGCCTGCCTTGCCTGACTGAACTCCCGTGTACCGAACCTTTGCCTGTGATTAAAGACTGGTTACCTACTGTTTCTGCCTCCCGAGTGCTGCATTTGAGTCCTGTATCTGTGCTGTGTAACATAAACATCCAATTGTGTTGAAGATTTTTTTTTCCAGTGATTGAGACCATACTGTTTTTTCTGAGATGAATTTCACTGAAATTAATGGAGAGATTTTTTTTGCAGCCAAACTTAGCGCCCCCTGCTGGAATTTTCGTTAGAATGCAGCTTAAGGCACTTCCTGGTATGCCTCCATGCTCAGACATGGAGGTTGCTGCCTGATCAGAACAGACAGTTGAAAAACTGAAGTAGTTACGAGGGTGACGTGAGCCATGGATGTTAAGTAAAAAACATAACGTAAGGTCATAACGTCAGCAAGATGGAAATCAACGTAAATATGAGTCATATTTTGCTGCCTGTAGGTTTTTGAGGAGAGACCAGTCTGGTTTCTCCAGCACTTCGTCCAGAGGAGTTTTCTCAGTTTGTTTTTTTAATAACTTAATATCCAGACGTTCAGGCACTAAAAGCCTTCACACAACTAAAGTATGTAGTTATAAAATATCATCTAAAAAGTATATCCTGAATATTTAACCCGAACATAAATAAAGTATTTTTTCCCCTCACATAACCTATTCTGTGAGTTTCAGTCTGGATTGAGGAAATCTCACTCCACTGAATTATGTTTGCTCTATCTGACGGATTAATTAGAACAGATATCGATGTGGAATAAAAGATGTTAGACCTTGAAAAAGGCATTTGACATTGTGGATCACTCTATAATACTGATGAAACTGAAAGCCATTGGGGTTAAGTGATTCACACTACAGAATATGAATGATCCTTTTGAGTGGTTTCCAAAAAAAAACAGAATTTTATGTAATGTCATTCTCTGTGTCAATCATTCTATGCAGATGATTCTGCTTTATCGCACAAAGATAAAAGTGTGATTTGAAAGTTCAGAGCTTACAATATTTGGTAATTAGCTAAGTGACAATAACTTATCTCTCCGTCTTCTATTAATTTGGGTCTAGAATAAATTTAAAGAAGTCAGATTTGACTTCACACATGAGATATTTTTGCTCAAAAAAAGTAACATATTTTACCTTTTTAAGTCTTGTATTTCTTTCTGTGGCTGCAGTCTTTCCTTTATAATGTTCTGTCTTTGTTTCAGATGCTGTTTAAAGTTGTTTGTGCTGTTCCTCCTACATATATATATCTCACATGCACACACACAGAGAGGGGCAGAGCTGGAGAGATCCCAGTGGGAGGACAAAAACTTTTAGATGTTCCAGAACATAATACCATGCAGCACATGCTGATGCTTTCCATTTGGACACTGTGGCTCCGAGGATGTTTCCTGACAGTGTGAGATGTCAGCTACATGTTGCGGTGCTGAGATATGCTCTGCGGCCGGCAACTCAGCATAATCCTCCTCAAACCGCAGGATTTTTACCGGGGAACAACTGTCGGAGGTCTGTCACAGTGATTTCCATTGCAGCGAAATCATCAGTGTTCAGTGAAGTGTACAAAAAAAACATCACAGCGTCTGTGTTTATAAGTTCACCCCATCAAAGTTAATTCAGCCGCCTCAGAGGCATATCAGCTATTTGAGGGAACAAACAATCGTCTAATCAGCACTTGTCACCACCAAATAATCAGTCGCTGTTGAATCAAACTTATTATCACTGGAGGATGGGCTGTGTAGTTTTTGACATGATGACCGCAGCAGCAGCATTTTGTATCTCGAAACAGACTTTCTTCTAAAGAGTAATTAAACTCGGGTGCAATTTTTCCGCTGAAAGCAAATGTATTTAATCGTGCAACTACAGCAGCAAACATCAAGGGTGTCCTGACATCACAGAGCGTTTTCACAAAATGCTGTAATGGAGATTGTTTAGTGTGTAATGACCCTCTCTTTATCTCAAATTAGCCTTTTTTCACTCTTCAGATTCTCAAGGGTTCACAGAATTGTGCCTCAGGCTTTAGAGAAGGGCAAGTGCACAGTTTCCAAGGATATTTAAGTGAATGATGTACGATAGGACTGTACATCAATTTAGATATTTGTGTGGGTGTGGTTTGTGTCAAGGTTTTGGGGGAAAAACAACTTTTCTTTTTTCACTCAGTCAGTTTAATACTTATTGATTGATTTCTTCTTTCTTCTGCACATTCATCTCAGAGTCCCCGGGTCAATCCACAGAGAAAGAAGTCTTTATTCTTTCCCTGCTAATCATTTTTCATTTGTTGTGACACATATGATTATTCTTTTGTTGGCACACATTCTTGAATAAAGCCTCTGATCTCTGCTGGATTTCTCCTTCAGGCGTCTTATCACCTCTTTGAAAAGCATAAGCTGCTTTTGAGAGAAACATCTACCAAAAGTGATATCTGATTGCCTCCACCCGTCGCGGTTAAGACGAGGTTCAGGTGTAAAACAGCAGAATCGGGGCGGCGAACAGCTGCTCCTGTCATCATTGATAGGAGTCAGGTGGCGCTCACTGTTTTGTCTTGTATTACATCCAGTAACAGTAACACCCACACCCATTACAGCTTTTAAAGTGTATGTACTCTATGTTGCATGCAGGAAAAAAGGCTGAATATTGTTGTGCATCATTTAAACATCTATCTACACCTAAAAAAAACATGTTGAGTGAGTAATCACTTCACCTAAAATAATCAAGACTCACTTTGGGTGAGAATAAAGTTCTCAGCAGGAGACGTGCTTCAAAACGTTTTCCAGGACACAGAAATAGACTCGTCACCAGATAAAAGAATTCATACTTCAATAAGTTCAACAGCCCCAGGAGAAAGTTTGTTAGGGTAATAATGATTTATATATGTGTGACATGTATGGCATAGTTGTATTTAAATATAAAATATGCATATTTAAGAACTAAATCTGTCAAAACATGTTACATTATTGTACATCTTTTAGGTTTTCATCTCTGCATATTGCATATAAATGTATTTTAAACTGAGCTGTACAGCTCTTTTTCAAACAAACACATTCTGTGTATTTTTTCTCATTATTTTCAGTTTCTTGACTGTTGCAGTGTTTACTTTTTCTTTCTTTTTTTCTCGTTATGTTTTCTATGCGCCAAGACACTTAGTTGAAGTATTTGCATGTATAAATTTATTTTGCAATAAACCTGATTCTGAATTATTAACTTCAAATTGTTAGATTTTAAAAGTTAAATATAAAACGAACCTGGTCTCACAGGAATCCGTGGAATAGCCACGGAATCACTCAAATTTCCGTAAAACTGACACGGATTTCGCTACAATGCAAGTTAATGACAGTCATATCCCGTGGCTATTCCATGGATATTTTTTCCTATTGGTTTGTTCCAAGTCACGGTCAGAACAAAAAACATGGCGGACAGTTCTCTCATTTTTAGTGAAAAAATCTATATTTTGACTTAGTTTCTGCATAAAAATGGATTTTGATCACATTTCTAGCGAGAAATATATGTTTTATTTTCTAAATATTCACTCAGTGTATGTACATAATCACTTTGTATGTTGAAATAGTGATTCCGTGGCTATTCCACGGATTTTGAGTCAAGAGAATCCGTGGCTATTTCACAGATTCCTGTGAGACCATGTTGTATAAAACATATACCGCAGAAGGATTAACAGCTGCATTGTCATTTAATGTTGGAGTGTTGTGAATGCAAAGAGTCCATTTTGTTCACTAGGGGGCAGCAGAAACAAACTACAAAGAGAAACTCTACATATTTTCACCTTTTACCACCTGATGAAGTCTTCTATTCACTCTTTATTAAGCTCTGCTTTGGTCTCCACTAACTCGTGAGGGAAATATCCATCTCATCAGCTGCTAAATGTGCCACTATGTTCACCAGTTAGTTGCTAACTGTGTCTGCCAGCTGTTTGCGGTCACGTAACGTGTGTTTATTAAAGCTTTTTCTCCCACGGCCGTGACAAAACTTCACTATGTGACAAGTTGGAAGTGAGTCCAGGCTGGCTAGAGTTAATGTTTTAAAATGATGTAGTTTCGGTTGTGATTTAGCCACATGCTAAACTCAACTGCAAAAACTAGAAGATGTGACCTTTCAAATGAAGCATCATGCATGCATTTTGGCCTTACACTTCTTCTGTTATAAGCTTCCCCTCTAATGTTTGTTGTGGGTTTTGAGAGATTATGGTTCAAACTGTGTCCCAACTTCTTTCAAGCCGGCCTGCAGTTTACAGTATTGATTTATGGTAATTAAGATAACAGAATTATTAGGATGGTATTAAGATTCAAATGAATGCACTCAGTATGAATAGCAGTGAAGCAAAATCCAGTGTTTGAGGATGCATATTATGCAGAATTAAAACTTAGGTAACACTTTACAATAACCATCTAAGTCATGTTTATAGATGGTTTATAAACCAATTATTAACCATTTACAAAGTGCTATACATATTTAATTTTTAAATGTTTTCAACCAATTTCTTAAAGGTATATGAATCATTTCAATATCATTAACATACTTAATATGGTGTTTAAAATGGTATAATGAGTGCAACTAAAACTATTAACCCTTTATCAGGCGAAGAACTATATTTGGTAACTTCAGCAGATATCTGAAATGAGTAATAAATAAAATAATATTTTGAGAAAAAAGTTGCAAATTTACTAGATTAAAGTGGCAAATCTACAAGAAAAAAGTTGCAGATTTAAAAGATTTAAAGTAGCAAATCTGCACGAAAAAAGTCTCAGATTTACAAGAAAAAAGTAAAAAAAACAAAAAACAAACCTTTTTTCTCTCACAGATTCACCACTCTAATCTCATAAACTTTATTCTCAAAATATGACCCCCCTCCCCCTGGTCCGTGTATTTTTTTTTTACACATTCTGGCAGTATGGAATATCCTCCAATATTCTCTAGGCTTGAAATTTGCAAGTATTTCAATGAGTGTCCTATTAAGAGTTAATAAACTATTAATTTTTAATTTAATTGTTTGTTAATGGTAAAGTAACTATAAACTTACATTAATATACCATCTATTTGCCATTTATGAATGATTTAGTTAGTTAAACATTAATAAATTATGTATTTACCATTCTAAATAGCCTATATAAAGTTTATAAATGATGATTAAACATTAATAAACTATCTGTTTACCATTTATAAATGATGGTTATTGTAAAGTGTTACTGAAACTAATAGAAAGTGTTGAAGTGCTACACTGCTGTCCCAGGAACATAATCATTTATACACATAATCTGCTAAAATAAAGTTTTAATGTACTCAAGAGTCCAGATACAATAAACGGTGTAATTCATCCTTTGGCCACTAGGTGGGGTTATTTTCCTCCAACTTCAGTCATGTGAAATAACTTCTCTTCTAGATTCCTCCTCCCTGCTGTGTGTTTTACACTGAAGTGTGTCCCCTGCTGATGTTGTAATTTTGTTTCCCCACATTTCAGGGCTCAAAAGCTGCTCCGCTCTATCTGATGTCAGCACGATGTCCTTTCCATTACAAAGCAGGAGAATAAGGAGCTGCTCCTGTAAGGACAGGTCTCTGGAGTGGACACGCAGCCTTCCTGTTGAGCTGACAGATCATTTCAGTTCAACATTCACCCCCCCTGTGTCGCAGCTATTGACTTTGATGTTATGTTTATGTCCCTGCAAATACAAAAAAAGTGGCTGTGTTTGCACATTTGTTGGAGAGAAGCAGGAACAAAGTGGCATCGAGGCAAGATTTTAACTTTGTTGTCTTGCATTTCATGGGCTTGAATTTCTTCTCTGACATATACGCATGACATTTAATCTGACATTTAATCACTAACCCTTAGCCTCAACCAAACATGAGCTAAATTCAAACATGAGCCAGTAACCTTAATAACCATAAATGGCGACTGACCTAGAATGACCCTTAATTCACATTCCCATAAAGGTTATTCAAGAAGAGTCATTGCTGCTTGTGTAGTCTCCACTCATTAGCTGCAAAATGTCTATTTATTTTATTCATCCAAATCTAAATAAGTGAGAGACAGACTGGAGGAAGCAGGAAGATCATGTGGAGACACCAGATGCAGCAGAGAGGTATTAAAATGCAGCGAGCAGGATTCTTTCATGAGCAGCTTCTCTAATAATGTTGTATACTGCTGCACTGACATCTAGTGGTGGCCAGTGTGAACTGCAACAAAGCTGACAAAAAACAAATACTGGCTTAGTTATTAAAATTATTTCCTACTTTCACTTTTACCAATCTTTCTGACACTAAGGCCATGTCCTCAGCAAGGTTAGAATAGTTTTGGATTTTTCATTAGTTTTAGTTTTAATTTCGTTGTGATTTTTTGTTTTCAAATTCAGTTAGTTTTAATTAGTTTTTAGAGAGAGTTTGCTAGTTTTTATTAGTTTTTATTTTTTGGAAAATGCTTAGTTTTAGTTTAGTTTTTATAACTTTTAGTGTTTTTGGAATGGGGTATTTGTTGGGTGCCAGATTCAAAAAAGTCACAATAAATATTGCCTTTATTTCCTTTGTCTGATCCATCTCAGCCCCAATAAGTTTATTAAGTCATAAAACCAGATAGATGAAATAGATTTCATATCAACCAAAAAGGTTTTACGTATCAAAAAAATAAAAAAAATAATCGAAATGAAAGCTTTCACACCATCACACAGGGAGATAATTTCAATTCATTATATCTTTTAGAACATGGAATTTAAAATATATAATTAATTAAATCCACAAATATAATGTGACATTTTTTATTGTCACATTAATTAATTAAATACCATTTTACAGAGTATGATGGCAAAAAAAAATCTAGATATATAATAAGTAAAGTAAAAACATTTATGTATTTTTTTTGTACAGTGCAGTTTAAAAACAAAAACAAACTCTCACTTTTTAATTTAGAGGACAAACTGTCCCCTTCTTAAAACAGCTGTTAAAAAAACGAAAAATAAATCATATTCTTTTTACTTCCACAGACTTCTTTTTTTAACAAACTTCAGTCCTAATCATAAATACTAAATATTCATTTATTTTCAGAATTTTGACCAATTCAATGCCAGTAACACAAAACAACTCTTTTTTTTTTATAGAAAAACAAAAATGTCATTATTTTCTGTAAACTCAATGCTGTCTCTCACAGTTTAGCAGCAACATTTTGATGCATTGTTTTTTCTCTAACACAGCAGCAATAAGTGTGAAACAGTGTGTATTTCCCCCAAAGGGCACACATGAAAACAATAAACAATGGCTAAAACAATGTGACATTTTGACAGCTTGTTTTTTTTATTTTTTATCTTTACAGTAAATCCAACATCTTATCCAAGTGAGCATAAGAAACAGATTGTAGATTCAAACTGGGAAATGTAGCAACAATATAAGAAATAATCTACACTTATACACATTTACACCTATTGTTTTAGTTTTTATCAACAAAGCCAGAACATTTGATGCCTACAATGAAATCACAAGCTGCAAATACCAGTGTCAGAACGGATTTGATGCTTTTTGTGTCTTGACTGTGTCAAAAATGGCTCAATCTGGTGGAAAAAAAAGTTAAAACTACACTGCAAAAAAAAAAAAGTTGGGTGAACTCAAAATTTCAAGGCAACAAACTTTGATAAAATTTTAAGTTGGACAATTAAACTAAATATTTTAAGTTTTGTTTTTGAGTTTGCTCAACTCTAAATTTCTCTGGCACGATTGTAAAGCCGCTATGAATGTCAGCTAATGTTGTGACCACAATTTTGAGTTAGCATTGGTAACAAGCAGCGCCGCTAGCATCAGTTAGCCGCTAGCTTTCGCTAATGACCTAATTTCACAACAAAGAAATAAGAGTTAGCAGAACTATTGTCCCTTGTTTTGAACCCCAACTTAAAGATATAAGTAACAACAACTCACCAACTTGTTTTTGAGCAGACAACTGGCTTCCTTTGTTGTGCTAACTTACATTATTGCCCTAAAATTAAATGCCCTAAAAATACAAGTTGGCTTTTTTGCAGTGTACTTTTAAAGCCTGAGGTCTACATTCAAATAGAATTAATTATTTTCTGCTGTTAGAGTTGTGGTTTAACACATTTGCATTGAACATTTGTCAGTTTATTATAGACTAATTTTAAAATTAAAAAAGAAACTCACTGCCCAATTGTATGCCATATGTATTACAGTTTTTCTCAATTGCTAAGACACATTTGTTGAAAGCTGCTCTCTTTTTCTCTAAACTGTGAACACAAAACCCAATTTTCAAGCTACTTTCACAAAACCTCAGACTCTTCTTGCAAAACCAAACTTTCACCTCAAAACAATTCAATCTGTGCTCAAAACTGAACTATGTTGTCAAATCGTTCCCCGAGTCAATCAAAATTAAAAACACTACATAGAAAAATAGAAAACACAATGCTCAGGACATGAAGATGGAGAAATACATGTTTATTGTTCACTGTAGGTGTACATGAAAATGTGTTGGCAAGTTGTGTCTCAACAGGTGAAAAGTGCTGATGGTTTTGCCAAAAGAGTGATTGATTCAATCAGTGGGTTCAGACAACTGAGCATTTGGTTCAGACAATAGGGTTTAGTGTTTTAGCAATTGAGAAAAACTTAATTTAAACAAAATTTAAAATTAAAAAGACAGAAATGTCCTGAGGCACAAGCATTAAACCAGTTAATATACCTCCAGCCTCCTAAAGTGGCTAGTAATTAACACAAACAACATACTTTTTCTGGTAATATAAATTAAAGATAGGACATAAACAGTGTGTTTTGTTTGGTGTTACGACTGGACACACAAAGTTTTGGCAGCAGAACTGAAAACCAAGGTAATCCCAACTAACACGATGTGTCTTCGTTTGATGCACCGAGGTTACTGTCCGTGATGAGAAAACAGCTGAATGCAGCTTTAATCTGGAATATGCTCCACCTGAAAGAGAAGTTTTGGAAACATGGGTGGACAGTTGTGTTGTTTTTCATCCTGCATCATCCCAAGAACACTCCAGTTATTGGTATTGATCATAAAATCTTATCATCTCATCCAGCAAACACCGTGGTTGAAAATCGTACTTATTGCCCCTTTAAAATCTCATAAACCAGTCCCACTTCACTTTTTTTGGAAATGAAATCGATGTTTCTGCAACAGCAAATTGAGGTACAAAGCAAAACACACGCTTCCAATCACAAAGTGTGAAACAGGCTTTCACTTTGGACAGCTGTGCTTCAAAAGTTCAGATGGAGGTCAGCTCAAAAGGAAACATTCCCTCTGCAAGTTGAATTCCTCTGATTAATGATTTTATAAAAATGGAATTTATATATATATACAACACTTTTCCAAGTGCCAACAAGTGTCAAGAATATTAAGGGGGAAGTAATTTGGGTCTCTGCATGCTATACATACTGAACTATTTGCATGTTTCCAGCCTCTCCTGTCCCCTCCTCTCTGCTCTGTGTAAACAGATTTTCAGTGAATATTTGTCACGTGACCATTCATCTCAGCAGAATCAGTCATGTTTTCACATTCAGTACCTTTACATGACACATAAGAAAACAACAACGAATTATTGTCTTAATCTGACTATAACTGGACAACTGAAGTGAATGTAAACGTGTTAGTCCGACTAATGTCGGAGTTCTCCAACTCTGATTAGGACACACAGATAATGTGATTAGAAAAGGATTTACACCGGCATGTATGACAAGACAACACCCCCACGCTGGCTTATGACCCCGGAACAAAAACATCCAAGAAAGCCAGTCACATTAGCTGGTCACACGTTAGCCGATCGCGCGTTAGCTGCTCACGTTAGCCGGTCGCGCGTTAGCCGGTCACACGTTAGCCGGTCGCGCGTTAGCCGGTCACGTTAGCCGGTCACATTAGTCAGTCGTATTAGCCGGTCACATTAGTCAGTCGCATTAGCTGGTCACACATTAACCGGTCACATTAGCTGGTCACACATTAGCCGGTCTCATTATCCGGTCACATTAACCTGTCACATTAGCTGGTCACACATTAGCCGGTCACACATAGGCGGTCACATTAGCTGGTCACACATTAGCCGGTCACATTAGCCAGTCGCATTAGCTGGTCACGTTAGCCGGTCACATTAGTCAGTCGCATTAGCTGGTCACACATTAACCGGTCACATTAGCTGGTCACACATTAGCCGGTCTCATTATCCGGTCACATTAGCTGGTCACACATTAGCCGGTCTCATTATCCGGTCACATTAGCTGGTCACATTATCCGGTCACATTAGCCGGTCACATTAGCTGGTCACACATTAGCCGGTCACATTAGAACATCACATCCAAATTGATTTTTTAACATAGCTCGATTAAACTGTGCATGTAAACTCACTGAGTGTCGCTGAGGTGCAGAATTTAATGTTTTTTGGCAAAGTTTTAAATGAGACTTGTAGAATAAAGTGATTCTGACACAATTGTAAGCTTCATTTGGTCACTTTTTCCATTCAAGAAATGTCGATTAAATTTTAATTTTTGACAATTATGCCTGTTTGTACAGTTCCTTCCTAAGATGAACAATTTAATTTTTTCAAACTTTTAAAGAAAACATGTGTTTCAGTCCCAGTGGTGGGGTTCAGAGGGGTTAAAGTGATGTATCCACAATAATAAAGAAACAAAAAATATGATATCAACAGCCATTGACTGGGAAATGAAACCAGCAGCCATGACAAATAATCATATTTTAAATTCAACAAAAGTTTTTTACTTGCCTGCTTCCTTAGAGGACTTAATCCTCACAGAACATCCTTCAGTTTGACACGGCAGACTTGGATGTAGCACAAATTGATGTCTGAATCATTTTTTGACAGTTTAAGACGGTTTGTAAACCCCAGTTTCGGCGGGTTTACTCTGTGGCAAATCGCAGGCTGCAAGGAACAAACGTATCAATGAAAAGAAAAAAATGTAGAAAATGTTAAGAAGCTTAAATCTTAATATTTGTGACAAGAGGTTCTTGTGATTTCTGGGATTAGTGTGCATGGCTGTGTCCCCGCATGCAGCTCAGAGTGCTGATCAAAAAGAGGACAACAGCAGGCTGTGAAGGGATTATCAGACAAGTCAGCACAATTATTGGGTGTGATATGTAGTGTCTGAATTAGCGTGATGACATGTTCGTCTTCATGGGGTGCCACTTTCTGATAAAGCATTTATCGGAAGAGGCTTTGGGCTTTAATTAATTGTAGAAACTCAAGAGTCTCTATTAATGACTTGATGAGTTTCTACATTTCTAATAAGCCATCAGCAAAGGTTTGTCAGTCACCTGCAATTATAAATGTTAATAAATCATATTAAAAGATTGAGACTTGATTCAGTTGTAAATGTTAATGAGTTGTCTGTGGTGCAGACACCCTGCAGCCTTTTTCCACAAGAGGTCAAACAGTCCATTGGAGTCTTTATTATCAGTTAACTCTGTGGAGTTTTGGGCTATTTTGTCCATTTTTGAATCCTTTTCCTCCTGCCTGTATACACCACTTCAAACATGTTTAAATAAAATGTTGTTGTTGTTGTTGTTGTTTTCAGCACAACCTCACCTATATGACCTGATAATAATTGATTTTTTTATTCTGACGTACTGGATCAACATTTTGAACCAAAGAGAAACAAAGAAAAACCAACATAAATTGATCTTATGATTGTGTGTGATCCTGTCATCCACCAGTTTTTATTCTAGTGTCACTCGATTTTATCTGTCTTGTGTGTAACAATTTTGGTCATTTTGTGTGTTTTTTAGTCATTTTGTGTCTTTTTTGTGTCTTTTTTAGTCCTTTAGTCCAAAATAAAATGTGATTTTGATTCTTTTTTTTACTTTCAAAACACTCATCATGCCCAGTAAAGAAAAAAAATTACTTGAGAGTCTGTTTGTTTTCCAGGAAGCTGCAGTCGCTTTCATAAAACTCTGGAATTAACTCTTTGAAGTCAGTTGCTCCCTCTAAGCAGTTTTTCTATGTATCACCTAAGCTACTAAACATATAAAAAAAAGACTTGTTTTCCAACCTGATCAAGGAATATAAATGCAACATATGAGGTTTAGTGTTTAGCTGTACAGGCTCACAGCAGCTAGTTTGAGAAGAGTAAATTGTTACATATGACATGTTTTAATTGTCTTTTTCAGGAGGATATGTGACTTCATACTGAGCTTTAAATCTGCAGGATCAGCCGGTGAGTGTTGCTAACAGCTGACATGATCATGTTTTTATCCGAATCACAAATAAAGTCTTTCTGTGTGTGTGTGTGTGTGTGTGTGTGTGTGTGTGTGTGTGTGTGTGTGTGTATTCTATATAACTGCTTCCAACACAGCAGAGCTGAAGGATCATCAATCAGAATATGAAGTTCACAAGGTGCCATTTTTTTAAGTTACTTATTTTTCTGCTACTTTATACTTCACTACATTTATTTGATACCTTTAGTTGCTTTGCATATTTACATTATTAATCCAAAATATAAATTGACAAAAAATAAATACATTATGATATAGGCTATTCTCACAGATTAAGCTGTCAGCAGTCCACTATACAGGTGCATCTTAATAAATATCATGTAAAAGCCCATTTCCCGTAGTTCAAGTCAAATAGCCCCAACCATGTTACTGACAGAAATAATCTTTTCTAGGATATTCTAATTCATTGAGCCTTTCAATCACCTGTATATAGTGATTTAAATCCAATAATATGATACATATATATTATAATTCTGATATGGGCTATCACGCAAAACTAGTTATTGGTGTACTTTATATTTTGAAGCAATGCTTATTTACTTGGTAAGACTTTGGACGCTTGTAATAAAGTATTTCTACACTGTGGTGTTGCTACTTTTACTTAAGGAGAACGTCTGAATACTTCATTGCTGTACAGTATGCACTTACATTTATGAAGAAGTTTTTATGCTTATTCTTCCTTCAGTCTGATTTTGCTGCAGACAAGTGTTACAAAAGTTTGATTGTATAGAAAATGGGATAATGGGTGTGTATTGCAAAGTAAATGCATTTATACAGGAGTGACAAATAAAAAAAAGTAAGGCTTTGTTCAAACAACTACTAAGAAGAAGAAGAAGAAGCATACTTTGGCACACACAAAAAAAAGTTAATTGAGCAAAAAATGTAATAGCAATATAATAAGAATAATAACAATAACAAGAATATTGTTTGTTTATTACAGTATATCAAGTACATCTATCTATCTATCTATCTATCTATCTATCTATCTATCTATCTATCTATCTATCTATCTATCTGTCTATCTGTCTGTCTGTCTGTCTGTCTGTCTGTCTGTCTCCAGAGTTTTAATGTGTCTCATATTATTAGCTGCTGCCGTAAAGCAAAAAGTGACAAATATAAACATGAGAGAAAACATTGATCAATGACTATGTTCTGGTGTCCTGTATGTTGGTATTGATCACTGTGTATGTGGTTTCACTTGTTGTGTTGCAGTTCTGAGGGAATCCCCCACCGCAGGATCAATAAAGTAATTATAATGTTCATGCAGCAATTACAGGCGTTGATGATCATGGTCACTATGAATATCAAAGCATGTGTGTGATGGGGTTTCCCCCGGCAGAGAGCAGGGATTAGAGGATTATCATCTCTGTGTCTGGCTCTCTCCTGCTGCCTGGATTAGTTTTATCACCACGGTAATCAGGGTTTTACTCCGGTCTGACAGGACTACAACTCCCACAGTCTCACACAGCAAAACTCACTGTAATATTGACTCAGAGACTTAAAACAGACAGAGAGGGATGCATGAGCAAAAAGAAATATATGAAACCCACCTGAATGAGATTTTCTGCTCTGACCTTCTTCGCATTAAGTGGCACTTTGGGCATTTGGATTTCATTCAGGTAATGGAGAAAGATATGAAAATCCAGCTGCACATACATATGTAACAGATTTCTGGAGATGGATAACGATACAAACCACCTCGGGGAAAACTCAAAGTTACACTGTGCTGCAGTGAAATAAGTGAAACTGGTAAAAATGATCTTTTGTTTCACCTTCCTCTAACACTTTGGCTGTTGATTTTTCCTTTGAAAGCTCAAAGGTTCACAAAGATCATGTCCTCGGAAATACTTGTTATATATCAATATATTAAAAATGTAATATGTGTATTTGGAGGTCTGCAGGAGCAGATAGTAGAGTATTATAGTAGAGTCTCTGGCTGGGCAGGATATTTTTAAACTACAGAAAACCTTGTTTAAGGCAAAAAAAAATAAATAAAAATGAAATACTTTTATTTATTTATACTATAAAATAGAGGGAAATCAATTTTGCAGAATATATAATTGGGCTGTTAAATTAATAAAAAAATAATATTATTAATTATTAGAATTATTACAGTGGGAAGTTGGAATAATCACCGAATAGCTAAATTAATCAAATTTAGAGATAAATCCCTGAAATAAAATGCCATTTAAATCAATATTAAATAGGTGAATGAATGAATAAATACATAATAAGCCTTTTAAATATATAATTAGGGCTATAAAATAAATCCTGAAATAAATATATAAATAAATATACATTTTTAAAAATACTTTTTGTTATTTCAGGGTACTTTTTACTACATTTATTTATTTTCAGATGACTTTTATTTTGTTCTCCTGACCTCAGATGAGTTTACACCTTTCTCCCCAGTGTGTGCAGTGATGTCATCTTCACTAGACCACACACACACACACACACACACACGTTGCTCATAAAGAAACCCATATTTGTGTCATACGCAGACTCTATTAATATTTCTCCAGGGAGACAGACTGTCATTTATGTTGGCTGTGTGTGTTGTTATGGCTCTCCATAAATATGTCTATAAATAGGAATTACTACTGCAGGTGCATGCTCGATGCATTACACTGCAGAAATATTTGTGAAAAACATTTAAGTATTTACTCTGATCTATTGTGAGAATAAACAATTAAACTAAAATATAATAAAACCAAACAAACAAGAAAAACAATATCATTTTCTGCAGAAACTCAGCAAAATCACAATGAACAAAATTATAAATCCCAAATAAACATTTCATGTCCGAAAAGGAGTACGAAGTCAGGTCTTACCCTTCATTATTATTATTTTTTCCAATGATTTCTTTACCTTTAACTGTACATATTCTAGCTTCCAGCCTCTGTGTTTTCCTTACACTGCTTCCATTTTAGTCCTTATTGTGCAGCCTTAATACTAACCGTATTTATACTCCAACTAATAATAATAACTGTCATGAAGTGTCAACTTATTTAAAGTATGGTAAGTATTATCGGTATAATTAATTCTTACCAGTTTTCAGTGTGTCTGACATATTCTAAAAGGTCCCCTATTGTGAAAAATTTGTTTTTCTTTAAAGGCATTCATCCATTTAATTTAACCTTGACAAGAAAAATCATAATTTTCATTTTTTTCTCGTAAAATCTACAGACATTTTTTACAGTATATTACATTACAGTATATTATTTACAGTATATATATATATGTGTGTATATATATCTATATATATGTATATACATATATATACTTATGTATATATATATGTATATATATATATATATACATACATATACACATATGAAACACATCTGCTCATTCCCAGTCCACATATAACATTTAATTTTGTGCTTTTCTCTTCCAATAGAAAAACGTGAGTAATTCAAAATGTATTTTCTTATGAAATGCCGACCTTGACTGTTAGGAGATTAAGAATACAACAAGCTACCAAAGGCAAAATATATTAAAATGCGATCACCAGGTTTTATTTATAACTTTAATACTCAGCCAGCTCCTCTTCTCTCCTCCCAGACGTCTACTTTCAGACATTTAACCACACATCACATTTCACTGCGTTATTAAAAGTTGGAGCCTTTTGCAATTTAACACTCAGGGGCCCACAGAGGTCTTTATCCAAGTGGAGGAGAAAAAAACGGATGGAAAGAGAATAATCACATTGTGGAAATTGCTTTGTCTCCGTCTCATATCCCAGAATACCATGGCAGAGACCTCACTCTGCCTTCTGCCGATTCCACAGCAGATTATAAATGTCATATTTGCTTGTCGTGATTTCGTCCTGATTAATTAACATTTTGACCACATATTTTGGACTTATGAAGTTTATTCATTGCATTTGACATGAAAGCATCGAAAGTACCACAAACAAAAAGCATTATGTTGTAGAAAAGCATTTTATTGTCTTTGATTTCACAACATTTTCAGCCTCATCCAGTTCAGGCAAGTTTTCCTTTTTTTTTTTTTTTTTTAGATCAAAATGTTTAAACTACCAAAGGCAAAGTGATGAAATGGAGCTTTATCAAAAACACAAGCAGTTAGCCTGCACTTATTCATGCATGATTAATGTTGCAAATAATCCAGCAGACACACACACACACACACAAATATCAGAGATCCTCTTGGAATAATTTGAGCCATTTTGGTTTTTATGTCCATCAACATTTGGTTAAACTGCTAAACTCTCTGAGGAAACATGTTGTAATAGTTTCTCCATGTTGTGTGATGCTTTCTTTCAAATGTTGAAAATGTTTCTTATTGTAAGTTGATTTTTATGGCAGTTTTGACAAGTTTTTTGGTCATTTAATACCCAAGTTCCCTCAGACACACACACACACACCAACAGATCCCTTTTAGCCCAGGGGTATCAAACTAATCAATGGAAGCGATAGTTTGGCTGCAGGTTTCACTCCAACCCAGCAGGAGCAACACCTGACTGGACTCATTTAATCACCTCAGTGGCGGTTCTACACAGGGGCCTCCAGGGGCCACTGCCCCTGTGAAGAAGCCCTTGGCCCCTGCTGTGGCCCCTGTGTCAAATCAATAATAAAATGATCAATTTATAACCATGAACAACAGAACAATTCTAACCTTTTCTTTGTTCAAACAATATCTCATTGTACACAAAAGGAACCCAGAATGAAGAATAAATATTGTGTGTATATATATATATATATCTCATATATATATCATTCTGACTGTACTGCACTTTCAAAATAAAAAAGTGATTGTTCAAAATAAATGAGAAATGTCATCGTCATACAAAAAAAAATGTTATTGTTGGTGAGTCTCATTATTTAAATCAATGTATTTGTACCAAATATACTTAAATGAGATGTTTTAAATAACCTAAAATACAGATTCTGAATGCTTAAATATCATCTTTGCTGTTTTTTAATGTGCCCCTCTGATTAAACACTGGCCCCTCCTTGGCCCCCACAGTAAAACTAGAACCGCCACTGATCCCCTGAGCTGTCTTCACTCAGGTGGTTTGTCCCATCAGGTGTGCTCTTGCTAAATTAGAATGCCTTTCACCACTGCTGGACCTCTTTATCAGACACAAACTTCCCGTGAGGCGCTGTGGCTCCGGGCGGCAGCAGGGCCAGGTAGACCGGGGTGATGGCGCCCTCCTCTGGTGACTTTGGGGCTTTGTCACCGGCCATGTCAGTGCGCACCCAGCCTGGACAGCAGGCGTTCAGCAGGATCTGTACAAAATAATGATGGAAGCCAGCAAAATTAATGCAAGCAGAAAAGGGATTCTTTAGTGGTTAAAATGTTTCATATGACACGAACCCTAACCCAAAAACAAGGCTATTGGGTGATTCTTATGAACATGGTGCAGCTCAGAGCAAAAATCCAAGAGCATTGAATACATATTTTCTTTGACCCTTTATAACATATAAAATCTTAAGTCACTGTTTAATATGAATTTATAATCTATTTCAATAATTTTAACCCTAAAATACAGATTCTGAATGCTTAAATATCATCTTTGCCATTTTTTAACGTGCTAATGTGCCCTCTGACTAAACACCGGCCCCTCCTTGGCCCCCACAGTAAAACTGGTCTAGAACCGCCACTGTTGGCCATGTTTAGTTTTAGCAGCACAAAGCAGATCATCACCACCCAGAGCTGTCACAAACTGTCCAATTGTCTCAATGATGTAGTTGTTGTAGGAAATCTCATTAGAGGCTTTGTAGTTTGAGACGACTGAGCAGAGAGCAAATGTGAAGTGCAGTTATTTCTACAGCGTCTAACAATATTCTGTGTTGGAACATAGAGATGTTTTTGTTTTTTTATTGGAAGATATTTCTAGAATTACCCCGTCATTCGGTCTCTCCTTGGACAGACGGCGAGCCTGGATCATGGACAGAGTCTGGAGACACACAGAGGAACACACTTATATACATATATTATATACATATATTAATATACAATCAATGTCTCCATAAAAGGAGTTATGGTATGAAAGAATTTCAATCTGAGTTTCTTTGACCCCTGATTTTGACTGATGAGGGTATTCTGCCCTACAAAGTCTAACTGCAGTAACTACGCAAAAGGTAAAACTGAGAAAAACTGCTTTCAAGTTTTTTTTTTACTTATTTTAACTGGCCAGCCAAATTGGTTATATGTAGATTAGTGATATGAGACTTATTTCTACATGTATTGATGATGTGATTTTAATTCTCAAAAATCATGATGATTTTTGCCCCCAAAAACGTAGTTACTGCACTCTGGTTTTGCTGTAAAAGGTTCTAATAGTGATGATAAACAGAGTGCAGTTACATCAATGTTGTTGTCTTCTTTCAGCTTTTACATTTTGTTTTCAGTGAATAAACATTTTCAAATTGATTTTGTTATCAGAGTATTTAAAAGTGTTTAACAACTCTATTCAAAGATGTGCATATTTTGGACCGTGTAAAGTGCAGTAACTGCTTGTTTTTGAGTTGGATTTTGTGTTTTTTGTATAAATATTTCTCTGAAATAAAGCAAAATTGAAATCTAAAACTTTGTCACAAGAAAAAAAAGACATCAAGGAGTTTATTTTTAGTTATAACTCGATTTTCACCAAAAATGTAGTTACTGCAGTTAGACTTTATAGGGCAGTATAGATCTCACCAAATTTTATTATTTTCCATTTTAAGGGGACCTTTTATGCTTTCCTTATTTTCTATCATATATATGATGTTACAACATCAGATGTTTATGTTAAAGGTTGCAAAAGTATTAAACTATGTGGTAAACATGTGTAAAAGTAAACCCTATGAAGGAAAAAACCTCACAACCAACAGCTTTTTCTACTCTCAGCTAGTGATGGATTTCTACATATGGTCATCTGCTGCAGAATGTTAGTTTCACAGTTTTTGATTTCAGGAACACGCACTGTAAAAAAAAAACTGTTGTTTTTATGGTAAAAAAAAATGGCAGCTGTGGTAAGAATGCCATTTTATTCCATTTTTTACTGTATAAATAAAAGGAAAAAAAGAAAATACTTTATAAATGCTGTATAAATTAAAGACTTTACCATTAAATGTTACAGTTTGTTTTTGTAAGAGATATGGTGTTTATTACATTTAACAGTTAGAGAAAGTATTTTTTACAAAGATAAATGAAAAAATTACAGTGATGGCTTGTATGTATGGTACATTAAATACATATTACAGTGTATCTTACAGTGGAGTAATGTATTTTTCAAAAAACAAAACTGTAAAAAATACTGTCTTGGCTGATATATACATTAACGGTGTTACTGAAACTGAATTAACTCATTTATCATTTTACGGTCTTTTACTGTCACGGTTTAGCAGTTTACAGCAGTTCACTGTAAAATCTACGGACATTTTTTGCAGTGTGTTGACTTGTGAGGATTTTGTTTTTGGAGCTCTTATCAATAAGTATTCATGGTAAACAATGTTGCTGTTACAGTAATTCATCTGGCTGCAATGACGGGTGGAGCAGAAACAAATTTGTTCTTAAGAACGGTTCGTGAATGAGGCCCATTGTTTTTTAAAACATGAAATCATGTAAAAATGTTCTAGAACATGAACCTGACAGTGAGTATAATATGGTCCCTTTAAGACCTGCAAATGATCTTGTTCTCCATAGATGAGACAGACTATGTGTCCTACCGTCAGTCCAGTCTTGGACATGCCGTACGCTGTGTCGGGCCAGCCGCCCTTTTGGTGCACGCCCCTCTTGGCCTCGTCTACGAACTTCTCCATCAGTCCCACCAGCTCCTCCTCTGTGATGTCCTGGCTGCGGAAGCGCTCCTGCAGGGCCGGGGTGCACTGGGTCAAAGTGCGGTAGCCGACGAAGCTGGAGACGTTCACCACACGACCTGAACAATACACACAGACAGGAAGTCTGAAGGCTGCTCTTCAATTCTCTTTCACAACATGTCAAATTTCACAAAAGATTAAATGTGAGTTGGTTGTGTGGTCCGTTAGTGTTTGCATGAGGAGAATTATCTTATTATCATGTTTTAGTGTCGGCTAATTGTGACCACATCTCATGAAAAGTAGGAAAAACTAAAATTGATATTATGTCATTTTTTGATGAGTTATTATGTTTGTAATGTGCCAACTTTGGTGGGATCAGGAGCTCCAGAAACAGGGAATCAGCAGGTTTTACACTGCAAAAGAGAAGGTCTAAAAACAAGATAAAAACACTAAATCTGAGGGACAGATGTTTGTCCTTTTTTTCTTACAGCCTGTATATACCACTTCTGAATGTTGACCATGCTACGTTGGTACCATTTTTATCAGCCTATATGACCTATATGAACTTTTTTAACTTTGACCTACTGGATCAACATTTTTAACCCAAAAAACACACAGAAAAAAACGTGAAAATGATGCATTTTTTACTTTCAAAAACACAATCATGCTCAATGAAGAATTTAAATGCTGGCTACAAATATAACATATAAGAGGATATCTAGTTGTATATTTTTATACTAAATACTTTTGACCTTATCTCCGGTTTTACTTTGCTTATCATCATCAAACAGAAACTGGCATTGAGTTTGAAGCCAGAACTTTAGAGGGAAGCTGACAGTAGGGAAACATACACTGCAAAAAAGGTGTTTAGTCTAAAAACCAGATAAAAACACTGAGGGAAATGATCTTGCTGCATGGACAGATAATTTCACTTGACAAGATTTCTTAAATTAAGATTATTAAATCTAGAAATAAGCATGTTGAACGCTTAAAATAATAAATTTACTCTTAAAACAAGATAAATTAAAGCTGCAAGCAGCGATGAACTGGCCCGAGCAGAGTGACCTGACAATTATTTGTTTCTTACCAAGATAAAAAAAACTTTAGATTTCCAAGTGTTAGATCATTTATATTCAAAGTCACATGTGAACCATTTCAAGTAAAAAAAATAACAAACCTAAACTCACCTCCATATCTAATTATTTAAAAACAAAAGAAAAGTTTTAATTATTTCTGAGTCAAACAAAACTAACTCTTGAAACTGGAACAATAAGAAAAAAAAACTTGCTTGTGCACTGTTAATTAGGACAGCAGGGACAGACAGCAGACTCTGTGTCCTCACCTCCAGATTTGACGAGCGGCAGGAAGTGAGTCAACATGTCTCTGGTGGCGAAGAAGTTGGTCTTGAGGGTCACCTCCGCCTGAACTGCAAATGGAGCCGTGTCTGCCACTGAAGAGAGCCAGAGAGAGATGATGTCATCGTCTCTTCCTTATTAATAGTCTCCTTCAGTTCTCCAAACATCAGCAATAAAGTCATCGTACTGTCTCAATGAGCAAATCAGTCAATTAGGGATGAGAAACGGCACAAATGAAAGCACGCTGATATGCTCTAATATGTAATATATAATTACCTGCACTTATTGGATGCATCATTGATGCTTTGCATTTAGAGTGCTGACTGAAACGCATCAAGTCAAGCGCTCCTATTTGTTTTTCTCCACTCAAAGCCAACTAATGAAAGTTATTAAGCAGAAATAAATCCTTTTTATTTGGTTTAATGCTTGAGTGGCATTATTAATATTGTTATTGCTGGTTTTTGTTGGTTTTAACTCTAGTTTGTTTTAATTGTAAGTAAAAACAAATCATTTGATTTAAAAATGTTTACATTAGAGGCAATAATTAGTGAGTACAATTTGGATTCATAATGAGATTATTTGTGAAAAACTTTTAAGAATATATTTATTTATTCATGACTGACCATTTATTCGAACATGTTAAAAACAAACTATTTATAGTAAGAACAAACAATTATACAAAAATACAAGAAAAACAAAACAAACAAGAAAAACAATACCATTTTCTGCAGAAACTCAGCAAAATCACCAAAAACAAAATAATAAAGCCCAAATAAATATTTCATGTCCGAAAAGGAGTAGGAAGTCAAGCCAAATAAAAGATATATCAATATATTTTTAAATGTGACATGGAATTAGAGCATATCGCATATATCGATATAGTTCAATTTTTTTTCTTTTATATATAAAAGCTGCCCTTACTCGGATTTGTCATATTTAGTTCTTTTGTAATGTTCCTTCTTCTTTTATCATATAAATATAAATATTTCAGACCATATGATGCTCTAATATGTTTCAACAGACAATAATTGATCCATTTTAAGCATTTTTAGGCATTTTAAAATTTGACCATTTTTGACAAAAATAGACATACTATATAGTATGTGTTTTTTTCGAGGGAGTCATTTTTAGACATCCCATAATGTGGTAATTTGTTGCTATTTTTAACAAATAGTTGTTGATCTGTGAGTCCTGGGATTGGAACCAGCGACCCCTGTGGTAACAAGCTGATTTCCTAACCTTTAGGCCACAAACCACCACCATATAATAGTGTTTTTCAGCTACTTTCAGACAAACTATACCACCATTGGCCTATTCTATTTCATAGGCTATTTTTAGTTAATATATTTTTTTATTAAAATTTGCATTTTATGGAGCTTTCATTTAAAAAAAAAAAAAAAAGGTACTCCTGTTGTTATACAGTATTTTCATTTACTTAAATAAACAGTTTCAATAAAACTACTTGTGACTTGATGTAATATTTGGCTTTGACTTTGACTGAACGTTTGCCCTCACTTTGCATTAAAAATATCAGGATATATATCGTATATCGATATTCAGCCTAAATATATTGGGATATGACTTTTGGTCCATATCGCCCAGCCCTACTCTGACATATTTTAAAATTATTCTGTGCATGGCTCCAGTCAGTACAATATCTATATCTGTGATAGTACTTTTGAAAGCGATCCCGGCGTTGTTGATGAGGACGTCCACTCCTCCGTACTTCTCCTTGAAGAAAGCGGCGGCGGTGGTGATGCTGGTCAGGTCGTTGATGTCCAGCTGGTGGAACATGGCCTTCAGTCCGTCTGCAGCCAGAGACTTCACCGCTTCCTCACCGCGACCGCTGCACCAACACAAAGAAATCTATTGAATTTAATCTGATTTGTCACTTAATTTCTTATGAGAAACAGACTTGTTCAGATGTGACACGGACTTTCATTGCTTAGGTTTTTGTTTTGTTTTATTTTTTAACAAGAACGCAATATAATCTGAGTGGCATTTTTTCCCCTTGTTTTTTTTTTTATATATATATAAATATAAGCTAAATGTAAATGTTTACCTGCCAATGTGCCTTTTTTATAAAATAAAATAATAATAATAGTAATAATAATAATAACTAGAAAATTTCTTCTGGGGAAATTCTGAAAGGGCCATGGGGGCTACTGCCGGTGTGTGTAAACTATGATGAGATTCTTCAGAGATTTATAACAATTAATATTAGTAATGTTATGATACTATATAATATACAAGGAGCACAACTACAACAAGCATTCCTTTTCAAGTATTTGAAAAGGAGTGTGCACGCTTACGCGCGCGCGCGCGCGTGTGTGTGTGTGTGTGTGTGTGTGTGTGTGTGTGTGTGTGCGTGTATCTGTAACTGTAATCACATCAAAGGATCAAAGGCAATCAGAGCAAAGATCAAAGGCAATCAGAGCAGAGCAATCAACAGAATTAACTGCAGCTGGAGAATGTTCCGGAAGAGTGACAGCAGCCAGAGGTGGACAGACTGGAATTTCTGGCCTCGAACAGAAAGCATTTTTGGCAAAACCATAATACCTATCATTGATCCGACTTCACTTTGAGCGTCCTGAGTTCTTCCTGAACGTCTACATATGTTTTTTTAAAGAAATATTAAGTAGCTTTGTTAGAGCGATCTAAAGAAACTGTTACATCTCCCTTTTTCAGAAATCTTCCTGCATGTTTAATATTCAATAAAACTACTTGTGACATGTCATATTTGGCTTTGACTTTGACTGAACGTTTGCTCTCACTTTGCAATAAATAATAAAAATATCAGGATATATATCATATATCGATATTCAGCCTAAATATATCGGAATATGACTTTTGGTCCATATTGCCCAGCCCTACACAATGCTACTGCGACTAATGTCCTTTTCATGGATTGTGTCTCTTTAATTAATTATTTAATTGTATTTATTTATTTCACTGAATTTCCAACAGGTGGACAAATTGAGATTCGTTGAAAAATGAAAGTCAAGAAATAAATCAAGATAAAATAAAGAGTATATGTTAACACCAGCCATCAGGTGTTAGCAGGTGAGCTACCTACACGTCTCTGGCTGTGAGGTAAACGTCTCCTTGGTACTGCTGGCAGAGCGCTCGGACGATGGCCAGCCCGATGCCTTTGTTACTGCCTGTTACCACAGCAACCTTGGTAGCCATGTCTGTGCACAGAGAGAGAGAGAGACATCAAATAAACGTTTAAATACAGAATCATTAATCATTAACAGTAGAAGAATAAACTCTGACAGCAGCACAAACCCCACATTAAACACACACAGATGTCAGTCCTGAGGAGGCAGGGACACTGACTACTACACTGTGTTCCAAATTATTATGCAACTGAGTTTTTTCTCAGATTTTCCTAAATAGTCGATGCAAATGACAGTCAGCATAATTTAAGTCATCAACCATTAGTTTAATTAATTCTAATGTGATTGGACAAACCTCCCAATGATAACAGTATTTTAAAAAAAATTAAAAACTTAAAATGCACTGTTCCACATTATTACGCACAACAGAGTTTTATAACATTTTATAGGTTTTTAAGAACTGAAAATGCTCATTTTTGGATTTTCCAGCATTCGGAGGTCATATTTACTGAAATCAAAAGCTATTTCAATCAAAATCATCTTAACAGGTCAAGTTACATTTTAACATAGGACCCCTTATTTGATGGCAGCTTCACAATTCTTGCATCCATTGACCTTGTGAGTGTTTGGAGAGCACTCCCAGAGCTGCTGTTTGGATGTGAACTGCCTCCCACCCTCATAGATCTTTCACTTGAGGATGCTCCAAAGGTTCTCAATAGGGTTGAGGTCAGGGGAGGATGGGGGCCACACCATGAGTTTCTCTCATTTTATGCCCATAGCAGCCAATGATGCAGAGGTATTCCTTGCAGCATGAGATGGTGCATTGTCATTCATGAAGATGATTTTGTTACTGAAAGCACGGTTCTTCTTTTTGTACCATGGGAGAAAGTGGTCAGTCAGAAACTCCACATACTTTACAGAGGTCATTTTCACACCTTCAGGGACCCTAAAGGGGCCGACCTGCTCTCTCCCCATGATTCGGCCCAAAACACGCCTCGCCACCTCCTTGCTGACGTCGCAGCCTTGTTGGGACATGGTGGCCGTCCACCAACCATCCACCACTCCATCCATCTGGACCATCCAGGGTTGCACGGCACTCATCAGTGAACAAGACTGTTTGACAATTAGTCTTCATGTATTTCTGGGCCCACTGCAGCCGTTTCTGCTTGTGAGCATTGGTTAGGGGTGGCCCAATAGAATAACTGATAGATTAACGCATAACTGCAAGCCTCTGGAGGATCCTACACCTTGATGTTCGTGGGACTCCAGAGGCACCAGCAGCTTCAAATATCTTTTTGCTACTTTGTAATGGCATTTTAGCAGCTGTTCTCTTAATCCGATGTTTTTGTCTGGCAGAAACCTTCCTCATTGTGCCTTTATCTGCACAAACCGATGTGTGCTCTGAATCAGCCACAAATCTCTTAACAGTAGGATGATCACGATTAAGTTTTCGTGAAATATCTAAGGTTTTCATACCTTGTCCAAGGCATTGAACTATTTCATGCTTTTCGGCAGCAGAGAGATCCTTTTTCTTTCTCATATTGCTTGGAAATGGTCATCTGCTTAATAATGTGGAACGCCCTTCTTAAGTAGTTTTTCCTTAATTGGGCTCACCTCGCAAACTATTTATCACAGGTGTCTGAGATTGATTTCAGTGATCCAAAGAGCCCTGAGACACAATACCATCCATGAGTTTAATTGAAAAACAAAAAATGTAATCTTTTTGACACTTAAATACAATTTGCATAATAATTTGGAACGCGGTGTATATCCACACAATCATAATACTTATCAGTCATGTGAGAGGACATTAAAAAGAGATACCATTTGCTGAGGCATGGTGATATTTTCAGTGGAAGCATGCTGTGACAACTGTTCTTCAAACATGCTCTTTAACTCTATGGAGTCTTGGGCTATTTTGAATCCTTTCCATCCTGCCTGTATTCACCACTTAAAAAATGTTTAAATGCCATGGTGGTATTTTTTTCACCTATATGACCTAATAATAATTGATTTTTTTATTCTGACTTACTGGATCAACATTTTGAACCAAAAGGAAACAAAGAAAAACCGACATAAAAGTGATCTTGTGATTGTGTGTGATCCTGTCATCAACTCTGGTTTTTATTCTAGTGGGACTCTATTTTATTTGGGTCTTGTGTGATTAGCGTAACTATTTTATGTCATTTTATGTATTTTTTAGTCATTTTGTGTCTTTTTGGTCATTTTGTGTCTTTTGTTGTGTCTTTTTTGTCATTTTGCATCTTTATTTTGTTATTTTGTGTCTTTTTTAGTCATTTTGTTTCTTCTTCTGTGTTTTTTTTGGTAATTTTGTCTTCTCATTTTGTTTCTTTTTTGTCATTTTGTTTCTTTTTTTGGTAATTTTGTGTCTTTCTTAAAACATTTTTTGTTATTTTGTGTCTTTTTTGGTCCTTTAGTCCAACATAAAATGTGATTTTGAATCTTTTTTTTAACTTTCAAAACACTATCATGCTCAATAAAGAATTTTAAATGTTGCAAATGTGAACAAAGGTGTCAAATCTAACATATAAGAGGGTTCCATCCAGTTCTATCATTTTATACTAAATATATTTGAGCTTGTCTCCACTTTTACTTGGTATATCATCATCAAACTGAAACTGGCCTCATGGAGTTTACAGCCAGAACTTTAGAGGTAAATTTACAGTAGGGCTCCACGCTGCTTTGTTTTCTAGTCTGGATGTCATGAAGAAGTCTGGATTTGGAGCTTTTGGAGACTCCAGAGGGTTAATTAAACTATATAACTGGAATTAATAAAGAATGGCTAGTGAACTAAATATGATCATAATAAAACTTAAGATAATAATTATAATAACACATAAGACACTTTTATACTGATAGACACCGATGTAGGAAATTAAAAGCAATAAAAACATTTTGTTTAAATAGCGCTTTAAAAAGTTACTCAAAGACACTTTACATGATAAAAGGCAATAACAATATCAGTATAAAAATGGGAACTCAATGTGTATAATAATCATAATAATAATAATAATAATAATAATAATAATAATAATAATAATAATAACAATAACAGCAACAACAATAATAATAATGCACAAAAACACACACACACAGTATTTAGTCCAGAGAAGTCAGGGCTTTTCACAATCCCAAAACAAAGCCATGTAGGAGATTAACAAGATGAAAGATTTGCTGAGTCATGGTGACAATTTCAAAGAGAGAGAGAGAGAGAGATGTTAAAAAAAAAACTGTTCTTTAAATTTCCTTTTATGTTTAACTGGACCAAAGAAATGAATGAATGATGATGATGTTGAATTAGTATGTATCATAAAAAGAGAGTGAAAGGGGGTTAAATTTGCTGAGTCATGGTGACAATCTCAGAGAGAGTTTACTGTGAGAATTGGTGAACTGAAACAAGTCATAGAAAACAGACACTTTTTCCAGGTATAGGACATTAAAAGTAGGAATGTAATGTGTCTTATGATAATGTAAAACTATTAGATCTATTAGAAAACAGCAGTAACATTTGCACATTAAAATGTAAAAATAGCATAAAGTGTAATGCTGTGAATAAGCAACACATTTTTATAATTCAGCAATACAAATTGTTTTGGGCCTACACCAACAATCGGTGGAAATTAAAATGTAAAGATAATAGAAAATACATTTAATTTGGTATAATTTATTTTTGTCGCAGCCACAGGGAGACAGTGCAGATGGCCTGAAGAGCCGCAGGTTGCCTACCACTCATACAAACTATAACTTTCACCTACATTTGCAAACTGGTTTTACAAGATCAGCGTGACAATTGCAACTATAGGGTGTGAAACTAACCTCATATAACTCGCATTTTAAGACATTAATTCAATTAAAAAAATGCCTATTTCATATACATAGGCTACCAGCTTTAGGAGAACCTTTCGCCTGGTTTCGGGTTATTGTGTGAGCGTTACATAACCCTGAGTTCACATGTCAGCACATTTCACTGGTTTACACAAATTAACACACTAACATACACATTTATATCAAAACCCAATGCTAACTTTGCTACCACGAGGTGAAATAGTGTCTTACTTACTTTGAGCTGGGTTGTGTAGTAGTGTGGAGCTGCAGAGAGGAGGAGAGGAGTGAGACGGAGAGCAGGAGAGCGAGACAAAAAAAGGAGAAAAGCAGGATGCTTGCGGCGCAGCGTCACTGCGCATACCCGGAAAAACAAGCTAACCACGTTGGTTTGATCCAGCGAGCCGCTGCAGGAGGATCAACTGCTTTTATATGACGATATATGAGGTATTGTGTTTGCTTACTGACTCGGTATGAGTGGATCTAGCCATAGCTAAGCGGGGTAGTTTATAAATCATCTGCTTTGGTTTAAACACTGTATGTAGAGGAGACAGTTATTACATCACTAAAAGATGCCAGGACATTGCTTTCAATGAGTTTAAACTCAGTAGACTATAAGCTGAAGGTAGAGATGGGTGGATGAAGCCTTGTGAAGCTTTTCAGGCTGATTCCTGATTGCATCGAAAAAAAAGATTTGAAGCTTCAAAGCCTCAAAGACAGACAGACCCTACCAGTGACACCTAGTGGTCAGCTCTAATTATAGCAGCCACAAACTTCCAAATTATTCACACATCTTATTGAATCCAGTTCCAACACAAAATCAATAAAATTAGTCTTAAGCAGCTTAGTCATCTTTCTGAGAATAATTGTCCTCACATCACAGTGTTACAACACTTTGAAATATCAATTTACTGATAACATGTTTAAATGTGTTGTCCTGTTATTACTGATAATTACTTGAAACATGATTATGGCTGATATGACAGGGTTGTGTTGTGATGTAAGACGGCAGCTATTTCAACGTCAGTGTTTTTGAGGTTTGAAGGTTCTGAAGGTTTGTGAGAAGTTCAATTGCAATTCAGTGAAAACCACATATGGTGTTAATGATCATTGGGACATCCCTGGATTTGGATCATATACCTCTCCTGATCTCCATTAAGAGACCATGATTATAATATAATAAATTATATGAAAGGATTCAAATTTAACAATGTAGAAGTTCTTTTGTTTGAATTATTCTGAAGGACTTCCTTGTGCAACATTATGAAAAAGTGAATATTGTGCTTGTGCAACAATGTGAAAAAAGTGAATATTGTGCTTGTGCAACAATGTGAAAAAAGTGAATATTGTGCTTGTGCAACAATGTGAAAAAAGTGAATATTGTGCTTGTGCAACAATGTGAAAAAAGTGAATATTGTGCTTGTGCCACAGTGCGAAAAAAGTGAATATTGTGCTTGTGCAACAATGTGAAAAAAGTGAATATTGTGCTTGTGCAACAATGTGAAAAAAGTGAATATTGTGCTTGTGCAACAGTGTGAAAAAAGTGAAAATGGTGCTTGTGCAACAATGTGAAAAAAGTGAATATTGTGCTTGTGCAACAGTGTGAAAAAAGTGAAGATTGTGCTTGTGCAACAGTGTGAAAATGAAGTGCTATGAAGCAGGGGGGGGGACTCCAATAATTTCGTGTCTCCTTATAACAACTGCAGCAAAGATTTGAATTGGTCACCTTACTTCCGGTGCTTCGTTGTGACATATGAAGCCTCAAACGTCATCGGTCACGTGATCACGAAGCTTTGATAAAAGCCTTAACACAGTGTTTCGAACCAATCTGCTTCAATAGAGTGAAACAGGCTTTGGAGCCTCAGTGTCAAACAGCCCATCTCTAGCTTTATGTGGCTGATTTCAACATTTGTCCTTGAGAAACATGTGTTTCTGAGCACATAAACCCTTTGAAAAGCTTCAATAATGTGTCATATTAAGAGGATATTAGGCTGGGGAACATAGGACCCTGGGACATAGAAATGTTCACCAACTCCCCAGGAAGTTTACTGTGTGGAAATCACAATTATTTAATAAAGAAATAGACCTGTAAGAGAGACCATGTTAACTTGTTTATTGTGTGATTGTTTTTTTGCCCATCAGAAGTTGTCACAGCTCCAGCTGGGGTCATGAGGGGTCGCAGCCATTGTGTTGGACGAGCTGCGAGGAAGAGGAGGCAGAAACAAGAAAGCGTTGTCCAGTCAGGTATTAATGCTGTAATTGTTGCTTTCTAAAATGTTTCTCTGCTGTGAGCTGTTTCTGTCACGTCTCTCCCCTCATTCATCTGTTTCTGCAGTCTCTCTGTGTCACCAGCTGCAGTACGTGAGGCTGATGAAGTTCATTCACCAGCGAGGTTTCACTGCAAAGCTGCTGCAGCCCGCCCTCTTCACTGGTACGTCTCCACCAGTCACGACAGGGCCAGTCTGCACAAGAACCACATGGAGACGTTGATTTAGCATTGTGATGTTTACACAAACATTCAGTTTCTTAGATCAGATAAACTTCTCACTGCATCCAACCTGTGGACAGTAATCTGATTGATGGATTTAAGTAGACTTTTACATTTGTTTGTGTGTGTGTGTGTGTGTGTGTGTGTGTGTTGCATCTCGTCATCTAGACACAGGCAGAGGACTCCAAGCTCTCAACAGCATAAAGGTAAATCTGCTAACATGCATCAGATTGCTACTAAAAGACTTGTAAGTAATGTGCTGCCCACTGCTCCTTGCATGGTGTGTTCACTTGTGTGAGGGGGGGCAAAAAAAAGGATGGGTTAAATGCAGAGGTTGAATTTCCCCATTGTGGGATTAATAAAGTAATCTTCTTCTTCTTCTTCTAAACAGTTTCTGCAGATAGCAGACAATATAAATTACTTCAATGTCTGTCGTAGAAAAGAAGTTAACAATCACAGCAAAACCACATTTCTTCCATTTAACGATAAGGTCGGCATTCTGTATATTAGTCATTGTCAACTAGTGAGTCTTCTAGTGTGTGTATATGGATCCATAACGATCTGCACGATGTATTGAAAACCAAAAATAATGTAACAATCTTTCTCTTTTTCTCTGTTATTCTGTCAGCCTGGACAGCTGGTCATATCCCTGCCAGAGTCCTGTCTCCTCACAACCTCAACAGTTCTCAACAGCTACCTGGGACCATATATCAAGAAGTAAACACACACACACACACACACACACACACGCACATGCACGCGTGTGTGTGTATATATATATATATATATATATATATATATATATATATATATGTTGTTGTTTTTATTATTCGTTTATTTTCTTATTAGTCAACCATAGTATATCAAACAAATTAGATTTGAGAATGTCTATTACTCCCGCAAAGAAAACAAACGAACAAACCAATAACAGCAACAAAACAAAACACTGAAGGCAGTTACAAGAACGTCCTCATCCAGTTTGCAACCTATACTTATTTAGCATATAATTTTTCATAAGCCTTTTGGACCTAACAATTATCGTGCATGATTTCATTTCATCGCTGCAGTTGTTCCATATTCTCACTCCATTACTTGTAATGCGGTGATACTTTGTGAATATGGCCAGAAACTAATCTAATGCATTCAATCACAGCAACGCTGCAGTAGCAAGTATCTCTTTTCGGCCATCATAATGTGCAGTTTTTGTTTTTGTAATACTGAAATGCAAGACAACAACAGAGCAAGGTCAAACAAAGCAAACTCTCCCTATATTTTTACCTCTCCAGCTGGAAGACGCGCCTCTCTCCTCTCTTGGCGCTCTGCGTCTTCCTGTTGTGTGAGCGTCACCGAGGCGAGGCCTCTGATTGGTTCCCCTACATCGACGTGCTTCCCACCACTTACACTTGCCCCGCCTATTTCACCAATGATGTCATAGGCGTTCTACCAGCCAGTGTGCAGAGACGGGCTTTACAGCAGAGGGAGGCCGTGCGAGAAATCCACTCCTCTAATCAAGACTTTTTCAGGTAAATCTGGCACGGAAGCCAGTTATTATCTCCAACATGAGGTCATTCATGTTATCTGTAAGGGTGTGTACAGATAAGAACTAGTAGGGCAGAGTATACTTACAGACTGGGCAACATGACTTGCAGAATAAAAGATTTAAAGCACACTAAATCGTTGCATTTAGATGAGCCTTCTATCGTCTTCCAAGCTGTTATTTTGCTCCTTTTATTTCAATATGCCTGGTGCTTAAATACACCCCGATACATATAATCATTCAGAAAACATAAATAAAAAGTGACCCCATCAGTCTTTTTTTATGTGAACAATTTCAATAATGTCACAAGCAGTACAGTGGCTTGCAAAAGTATTCATCCCCCTTGGATGTTTCACCCTTTTGTTGCTTTTACACATGAAATCATGGTCAATATAATTTGGACTTTTCAAAAAGAATTTGCAAAAAAAAAAACAATCTCTTTAATATCAAAGTGAAAACAGATTTTTACAAAATGGTATCAATCAATTAGAAATATATAAGGTAAAATAAATGATTGCATAAGTATTCATCCCCTTTAAAGTAACTGACCTAATTCAACAGAGTTCCAGCTAGTTGATGCAGCAGAGTCACAGTTAGTAAATGGAGATCAGCTGAGTACAGCTGATGTGTGTCAAGTGATCGTAGTATAAAAAAACATGTGTCTGGGAGGTCCAGTATCTGGTTCATCACTATTCCTGCTACAGTTGCAACATGAAGACAAAAAAACACTCCAAGCAACTCAGAGAAAAGATCATTGAAAAGTGTAAGTCAGGAGATGGCTACAAAAAAATGTCCAGCTCAGTGGACATCCCACAGAGTTAAACCATCATTAAGAAATGGAAGCAGTATGAACCTTGTTTAAGAGAGAAAAAAAGCTCATCAAATCTCTCCTGGAATTCAACCAAATGCATGTGGGAGACTCCAGGCTCAACTGGAAGAAGGTTCTATGGTCTGATGAGACAAAAACTGACCTTTTTGTTATGTTTGGCGAACACCAACCACTGCACATCACCACAAACGCACCATCTCCAGCGTGAAGCTTGGTGGTGGCAGCATGGCCACCACCAAGCTTCACACTGGAGGTTTCTTCTTCTTTTTCCCCTGCTGAAAGGGTTTTTGAGGAGTTTTTCCCTGGCCGATGTGAGGGTCTAAGGACAGAGGCTGTCGTACCATGTACAGTCTGTGAAGCCCTTTGAGGCAAATCTGTGATTTGTGATTTTGGGCTATATAAATAAGATTGATATGATTTGATTTGATCATGTTCTGGGGATGCTCCTCAGCAGCAGGTCCTGGAAGGACCAGGTCTTCTTCTTGTCCGGTCACTCAGAATGTGAGGACGTCCAGCTCTAGGCAGATTTAAACAAGGTCCATACTGCTTCCATTTCTTAATGATGGTTTAACTGAACTCTGTGAGATGTCCAGTGAGTTTATTTTTTTTTTTAGCTATCTCTTGACTTCTACTGCTCAATGATCTTTTCTCTGAGTTGCCATGAGAGTTTTTTTGTCTTCATGGTACAATTGTAGCAGGAATAGTGATGAACCAGAGACTGGACCTCCCAGACACAGATGTTTTTATTAGGGCTGGAATTTTGACGCGTTAATTAAGATTAATTAATTACACAAAAATTAACATGTTAAAAAAATTGATGCATTTTAATCACATTTATTTTTGCACCGCGGAACGTTTCTCACTGGATGAGTTTCAGGTGGACCGATTATACTGGAGCACCAACTAGCGTTCATGAGTTCAGACAACAACAAACCACAGTGAACATGAAGGAAGAAGCTGATGAGACGCTTTGGTTGGCCCCGTGGATGATGGGACATTTAGTTACTAAAAACCAACGGATGAAAGCGTCGATAAGAGCATGGTTGTGTTGCTATGCAACAAGGAATTCACATATCACCACAGCACATCGAGCCTCAAGTATCACCTCAATGCTAAACATGTAGCAGCTAGCGGCTAAATATGCTATTGCTACACTTAATGGCAAAAATTGCACTGGTCTGTTGGACTTGAACAAAAATAAACAATATTTTTGTTGCTTATGTATTCAGTCATTATTCAATGGTATACTAAAAATCCATGTGAAAAAAATTACTTCTCACTGTTCTCAGGTCAAATATTTATATGCGATTAAAATGCGATTAATTTTGATTAATTAATTACAAAGCCTCTAATTAATTAGATTCATTTTTTTAAACGAGTCCCGGCCCTAGTTTTTATTCTACGATCACTTGACACACATCAACTGTACTCAGGTGATCTCCATTTCACTAACTGTGACACTGCTGCATCAACTAGCTGGAGCTCTGTTGACTACTTATGCAATGCTTATATATTTTTAATAAATTGATAATATTTTGTAAAAAATCTGTTTTCACTTTGATATTGGAGAGGGTTTTTTTGCAAATTATTTTTAAAAAGGCCAAATTATATTGACCATGATTTCATGTGTAAAAGCAACAAAAGAGGGTGAAATATCCAAAGGGGATGAATACTTTTGCAAGCCACTGTATGTGATTTATTTTTAATCCAGAACCCTGCAGCCAATCCTGAGTCAGCCTGTGGAGGAGGTGTTGACGTATGAAGCATTGAGGTGCGTGCACACACACACACACACACACACACACATACACACACACACACAGTGTTACATATAAGCCTTTCCATGATCTTTGCAGGTGTTTAAAGTGGTACATTTTAGGTATATATTTCTAACTTTTAAAATGTTGAATCACTGAATCAAAAATTAACTTCAGTGGTTTATGGCAAGGAAAATAAGTCAATATATGGATCAATGACATGATCTAACCCATTGTCAGTTGGTGTAACCAGTACATTTTTTAAAATGAAAATCTGATATCTTTATCTATATACAGGAAAATATGAGAACTAAAATGAGAAAAAAAGTGTCAAACTTGAGAAAAAAATGGTTGTTTAAAGAATATGTTCTTCTCAATATTGACGAAATGTGTAAATGTAGAAATATGTTTTTTAAAATGAAGTAATTATATGTATAAGTCCACTTAAATCCACTGTAGGTAGATAAAATATTTAATATGTATGATTCTTTTGTGGTTACACCATTTGACGTCTTGCCAACCCTTATTTGGCAACCCAACTGAGCTGTTTATTAAATGTTGTTGGACTATTCATCAGTAAGGTTGATGGGCTGTTATCCTCGTCCTCCAGGTGGGCGTGGTGCAGTGTCAACACACGCTCTGTCTTCATGTCCCACCCACCCAACAACTTCCTGTGTGGAAAGGATGTTTATGCTTTAGCTCCCTTTCTGGACCTGCTCAACCACCGCCCTGATGTTCAGGTAAACATCAAACTGTAGTACACACAAAAACACATCCTGATGTACATGCTGTTATGGATGATACCATTGTATTTATAGGGGTGGAATCATTGGTGTAACTGGGTTGAGGGGTAACCTCGGTACACAACTAAACAATGTGATTTTAATGAATAATTAACAATTAATTTAGAAAAAAACATCACCAGCAAAAGAGCACAACTAGATGTTAAGGTGAACATCAAAATTAATAGACTTTTTCAATCATTTTATTTGGTATTTTCAAAGTAAGCTTTCATTGAGGCCATTAGGCTCATGACAAAATAGGTGGTGTCAACTGAAAAAATTTAATGAAAAAAAAAAAATATAGATAAAAGATATTTAAAAAAAAAGTAGGGCTAGAACTCGATCAAAAACATAATCTAATTAATTAGAGGCTTTGTAATTAATTAATCGAAATTAATTGCATTTTAATCGTATATAAATATTTGACCTGAGAACAGTGAGAAGTAATTTTTTTCACATGGATTTTCAGTATACCATTGAATAATGACTGAATACATAAGCTTAAGCAACAAAAATATTGTTTATTTTTGTTCAAGTCCAACAGACCAGTGCAATTTTTGCCATTAAGTGAAGCAATAGCATATTTAGAAATATAGTACATTTCATAAATGCAGGTAGCCTATAGGTAGGTAGACCTTCTGTAAACTAGAATACTTTGGTTTTTGAAGTAAAACACAATCCACGCTAGCTACCACACTAGCCGCTAGCTGCTATATGTTTAGCATTGAGGTGATACTTGAGGCTGGATGTGCTGCGGTGATATGTGAATTCCTTGTTGCATAGCAACACAACCATGCTCTTATCGACGCTTCCATCCGTTGGTTTTTAGTAACTAAATGTCCCATCATCCACGGGGCCAACCAAAGGTCTCATCAGCTTCTTCCTTCATGTTCACTGTGGTTTGTTGTTGTCTCAACTCATGAGCGCTAGTTGGTGCTCCAGTATAATCGGTCCGCCTGAAACTCATCCAGTGAGAAACGTTTTTTTAACATTGTATTAAAGGAAACATTTCAATGTATATGTAAATCTGTTTAAATATAAATTGTGGTGACCCAATAGATGAAATACACCTAAAGAGGTGAGAATTGTGCCATTTTCATGGAATGACTCCAACACTGAGTTTCCACAAACTGTATCAAAAACATGTTTTTCTCAGGTGAAAGCAAGTTTCAATGACATGACGAGATGTTATGAGATCAGGAGCGTCACCGGGACTCTCCGCTACCAGCAGGCCTTCATAAACTACGGTTGTCATGACAGCCAGCGCCTCATGCTGGAGTACGGATTTGTTGCCCCCTGCAACCCCAACAGTGTGGTCTATGTGGACACAGGTGAACTACAGCAGGAAACAGAAAAATACTCAGAATCTCTGCCTCTCAAGCAACTCCACATTTACTTTAAAGCAACACAAATTAATGTATTTTGTCTTAGTCGGAAAACTGTTTTTATGGATGTTGTAGCTTGACGTTTGTTGTTGTCTTGATTTGTTATTTGAAAAGTTAAAAAAAGTAGAAGTTTGCATTTTGGTCCCTCAGATCTCCTCTGTGACGTTTTAAGAGCTGACAGGAGTTTGGATCACAAGATGAAGTTTCTTAAAGAGAACAACTTTCTCGAGTAAGATATTTGCATTGTCATTGTTCATTTTATGTATTATATGGTTAGTCTGTGAACCATTGTAATAGTTCTACTGGATAGCAGTTTTATTACAAATAATTAAAATAATTAAAGTGTGATAGAAGAACCAGGAGGCATGTTAAAAGAACAGTCCTGCATTTTCAGAGCTACGTGTTGTCCGTCTTGTCTTTTTGCTAAAATAGATTAATTAATATGCCTGGAGATATCTCTGCATTGCACGTAGAACTTAATTACTTTTCAAATAAGTTTCTCGTTCTCTCCTGTCAGTAATCTCACTGTGTCCAGTGAAGGTCCCAGCTGGAGGCTGATGACGGCTCTCAGACTGCTGTCGCTGCCACAAACACTGTAGTAAGACCACACACACACACACACACACACACACACACACACACACACACACAGAGTCATATGTGAATATCTGTGTAATAGGGAAGCTCCACTTACTACTTTTGTGTCCTTTCAACTGGTCAGTTTAGACATTAGAGCTGCAACTTTTAGTCGATTAATGAAGAAAATTAATGAGCAACTACTTTTTTCATCAAATAATCCTTATGGTCATTTTTTTTCAAGCAAAAAAGCCAAACATTTGCTAGTTTTATGCTTCTTGAATGTGAGAATTGGATGCATGATAATGAGACGAACAGCTTTGGATTTTTGGACTGTTGCTTGGTTTAAAAAACATTTGAAGACTTGAAATCAGGCTCTGGAAAATTACACAGGGCCTTTTTTATCAAGAAAATGATTAGCCGATTTGAATTATTGTCAGTTTTTGCCCTAGTTCATTGCAAGGTTATTATAGTTAGCGAAAACGAATGAAATATCGAAAACTAGAATTGAAAACACATTTTCATAAACTGAAATAAAAATGAAAATGAGTTTAAAAAAAAAAAAAAACGATAACTAACTGAAACTGTATCTTTTGGTTTCAAAACTAACTAAAATTAAAGTGAAAATGTTTTTCATTTTTCGTCTTTGTCTACTTTTTTCATACATAATCCTTTTTGGTTGATATGAAATCAATTTCATCTATTTGGTTTTAAGACTCAATAAACTTGTTGGGGCTGAGATGATTGATTGATTGATTGATTGATTGAGAATTTATTTGAACACAAAATAAAAGATGAACATGTAAAAACAAACGAACAACAATAAATGCAAGACAACAACACAAAATGAAACAACAACAAGACTCAACACTTATTTGTGTTCAAAAGGAGTGGGAAGAAGCCAAAGCTATCACAGGATATAACAGATTTTCTCAACGTGTGTTTTTTTCTTTTTAAAAGTCACCACTGGAAGGCAGTGTTGCTGGGCCAGGTGGTTTGTGAAGAGAGAGAGCAGTGGAGCGTCCAGACAGCCAGGACTCTCTGTCAGCGACTACTAGAGGACACACACACAGCTCTGGATAAGGTGTGTATGCACACACACACACACACACACACACACACGCAGCTCTGGATAAGGTGTGTATGCACACACACACACACACACAGCTCTGGATAAGGTGTGTATGCACACACACACACACAGCTCTGGATAAGTTATGCACACACGCACACGCACACACACACACAGCTCTGGATAAGGTATGCACACACACACACATACACACATCTCTGGATAAGGTGTATATGTACACACACACACACACACACACACACACACACAGAGCTCTGGATAAGGTGTGTATGCACACACACACACACACACACACAGCTCTGGATAAGGTATGCACACACACACACAGTTCTGGATAAGGTATGCACACACACGCACACACACACACACACAGCTCTGGATAAGGTATGTACACACACACACACACATCTCTGGATAAGGTGTGTATGCACACACACAAACACACACAGCTCTGGATAAGGTATGCACACACACACACACACACACACACACACACAGCTCTGGATAAGGTATACACACACACACACACAGCTCTGGATAAGGTATGCACACACACACACACACACACACACACACAGCTCTGGGTAAGGTATGCACACACACGCACACACAGCTCTGGATAAGGTATGCACACACACACACACACACATGCACACACAGCTCTGGATAAGGTGTGTATGCACACGCACACACACACACACACAGCTCTGGGTAAGGTGTGTATGTGCACACACACACACACACACACACACACACACACACACACAGCTCTGGATAAGGTGTGTATGCACACACACACAGCCAAGTATCAGACTATCTTCCAGTGAGGCAACACCTGACCTAGCTCTTTTTTTCTGTGTTCAGATCTCCCATCTCCTGCAGCAGTGTGACCAGTCAGTCAGGGAGCAGCTAGACGTGGTCAAGTCACTGCGACAGGAGGAGAGGTGCATCCTGGGAAATAGTCTTGAGGCACTGGAAGGCACGCTGAGACACCCAGACGAGCTGGTACCAGGCCAGCCTGATGCTGGCTGTGTGAGCTGACAGCTGATTGGTGCCCTGGCCTGCCACTCGCAAAAAGAAGCAAAGTGATTGGCTGAACTGGTGATGCTGGACAGTGTCCCTGTTCCTGTGCTGCTTGTCCACCAGTACGGCTGACAGCAGCAGCAGAATCGCCTGGCGCCCTGAACCAGAGGGTCACAGGTCTGATTCCAGGTACGCCTAAAGAGAGTCTGCACCTTTTATAATGACCCTGAGCAACACAGTGAGGCTCTCAACAACAACAGAGAAGGAAAGGTCAAAGATACTGTGCACTAAAATGACTGTAAATCTAGTCTTGTTACCTTCTGGGGCCAGATGTGTAAACGATGTGTGCTCACACAAACCGTATGATGGAGAAATGTGCGGTGAGAATGTGTGCACACCGCATGTATTCTTCAGACCAGGCGTACAGAGTTTTAGCTGAGACAGCTGCAGGTGACAGGGTGAGACTGGATATAAGTTGAGAGATGAGTGATGGTGTTTATGGGGTTGTTTGACAACTTCACTCATTAGTGCTATTAATTTAGCAGTCTGAAGCGTTCTGAACATGATACATTAGTGGTATGGATGCTGCAAATAGCCACAGCATCGTGTAACGCCGGGATTCCACTGGATGCGTAACGACTCCGAAAGGGGTCCGTCCACAACGGCTGCGTATCTACGCAGTCCGTCAACACCCACCGTATCCGTCTGTGTCGGAGCTGTTGCGGACAACAGAGTCCCGAGGACGCACGAGATCTCGCGAATTCACGCCTAATCAATTGATATAACTGGAAGATAATCAACATCTCCTCGTTAATGACTGGAGACAAATCCAGCGACTCCGTCTTAACGAGCGCTAACGAGGTCGGCCGGCTTGTTAACGAGAGCCTCTTTTTAACAAGCCTCAGCGATCTCTGTTTGTTTACAACAAGCACCGGAGTGAGCGGTGTCAGTGGGGTGAAAAGACGAGTGAAAACCTCTAACCTGTTGATTTCAGGTCTTCAAGTTAGTGAACCCGAGGTACTTTATTTTGAAAATATACTGAATGTTTTATTTTGTGTCTGTGCACGACTTCCTGTCCCGAACGATCTGCTCTGTGCTGAATTTATGCGCCGTGCTCCGTCGTCCGACAAAAATAGAAGCTCTGCGCAAGTGTTGCGAGGGCTGTCGGATGGCCATGTGTCGTCGGACTCATTACGCAGCGGATCTGCAGTCGGTGGAATCTCACACATTTGTTATCACAACAGTCAGTGAAATTGCATTGCAATTGACTAGTGATGGTCCGCTGACACTCAAAGCTCCGACACATGCGCGGTAGCTCATGAGTGTGAGTCTGAGTGTGTGTTTGTGTACATACAGATGTGTATGTACACAGGGGAGGGAGGGGTGGGTTTTGTCATTTTTATTGTCTGTTTTTATTCTTATTTTTTGTAAAGCACTTTGTGTTGCATTTATATGTATGAAAAGCGCTAAATAAAGTTTGATTTGATTTGATGAAGCAAACGTCCCGAAGCACTGTGCCGAGGCGTGGTTTGGTCACCAAGCAGCTAAGTGCTTCGAACGTCACCAAATCACCAGCGCTATAGTGGAAGTGAAGTGCTACCTCGCTGATCCTCCACTAGAAAAAACTGCAGACCTGCTCACATACTGGACGAACCACAAAAATGTTTACCCCAATCTTTATCAGGTTGCAAAACATTTCTTATGCAGCCCAGCCTCATCTGTGCCGTCTGAGCAGACTGGGAAAATTGTATCAAAAAAAGAACTGAGGAAAAACTGTTGTTTCTAAATAAAAAATCATAAAAAGTTAAACAAACACAGTAACTGCCCTGTTTTTCAAGCACAATCTCTTTCTCCACCCACCCATGAACCTCTTTACCAATGAACCCCAAAACACTGCCAAAATCCATATTATAATCTGTATTTGCACCAGCCCCGTGTGAAAATTGTAGCAGCACCATTTAAATGTTTCAAGAGTATATAGGGTACCGACATGTCAAATAAGAAACATGGTCTTCAATTATTATTGTCTTTATTATTATTAGTAATATTATTGCTGTATCCACTTGAAACATACAGTCATCTAGTGTAGTTGAAACGAATCCATGAACCAATCAATGACACGTCTCGATTGCACTTCATTTTATTGACCACTAGATGTCCTACTGGAGCACCTTGAGCCATTGAAGCCTCGAGTAATGAACCATGTTTGTATAAAACATTTTATACAAAACACTTGTATAAAGTGTTGAATCTTCAACAGAGCCTTGATCAGCCATCATTATCATTGACATGAGAAATGCAGCAAACATAGTCCTAGAACAGGGTTCCCACACTTTTTCACCAATGAATTTTCAAAACTTTTCCATAACTTTTCCATGATATTTTACCAAATTTCCAAGACTTCGTTTTGAACCAATATGACCCATTAGAGATCATAGAGCACAATAAGGAGCCTCTCCAGCACCTGCCTTTCTGAGATCTTCTGACTTTTCAGTGTAGCAGAAATGCGTCACAGGGAATGGAGGTTATGCCTACCACTCACCTATCATACAGCACTGTACAATGATGCAATAACTATGGCACCAGTGGTGTAGTCTACGTGATACACAGGAATACGCCGTATACCTACTGGAAAAGGGGAGTGATTTGCGTATAACCAGTGGCAGTGGCGGTTCTACACAGGGGCCTACAGGGGCCACTGCCCCTGTGAAGAAGCCCTTGGCCCCTGCTGTGGCCCCTGTGTCAAATTAATAATAAAATGATCAATTTATAACAATGAATGACGGAACAATTTTTACCTATTTTTTGTTCAAACAATATCTCATTGTACACAAAAGGAACCCAGAATGTGTACATTGTATGATAGTTTAATTGTGCAATAAAAGCTAAATTTAAAGATCATTCTCACTGTACTGCACGTTCAAAATTATAAAAAAGTAATTGTGCACAAAAATTAGAAATGTCATTGTCGTACAAAAATAATTGTTAATGTTGGTAAGTCTCATTGTTTCAATCGATGTAGTTTTTCCAAATATACTTAAATGACACTTTTGGCTAAAATAAAGGTTTTGAATGCTTAAATATCATTTTTGACGTTTTTTAATGTGCCCCTCTGATTAAACACTGGCCCCTGCTTGGCCCCCACAGGTAAACTGGTCTAGAACCGCCACTGCCCAGTGGTTTATTATGATACGCCGGTATACACTCTATATACTCGCTAGATTTTTTATTTTTTTCATATGTCCACTTTATTCGCGAGCATACGTAACAAAATCATTTTGTGACAGTTTTCACATGTTGATTAATTCATTAAATCAACCCAGTCTGTGTTCACATGATTTTAAGACCTCTGAGGCTTCCGTTGATGAAAACAGAAACAAATTCATTTCGCGGGCATTCTCGGCACAAAGGAGAAAATCAGCGAGTGAATTACAACAAGATGAAACAAAAACAACGCCAGACACTTTTTCAGTGTTTTCCGAAGCTGCCACTGAACCCACAGACGCTTCAGGTGACACTGCAGCTTCAGCAGAAGAGGTCGGAGAAAAAAACAAACATCCAGATGAAGATGAAGCTTCTCAGAAGGAGCCCGACGCGACCAGAACGCCAACCGGTAAGTGAAATTAGCATAGCAGGTGATTGTTGGTATATTTAAATATATTGTACCGTTCCTCAGTACATTCACTACCATCAGCTGGTTTCACGGTGCTTTATTGGTGAACTATCAGGCTACTGTGGGCCGTAGCCAACACCAAAACAAGCTAACGAACTTCTGTCTTTGTCATGAACTGACCAACTTTTAGCTCTCAGGACATCCCCAGGTCCCGCCCACCTCCAAACAACCCGTTGTCATGGGAACGACAATGACTGACAGGCTTCTCAGACTCGAAGTGTATGTCGCATTCATGAACATCAGGGAAATGACAGAACTATGAACGGTGTCCAGTCTCATTGCATCCTTGTGTCTGATGCTGCATCCTAACATGTTGATAACACACCCAGTCTGTCAGAATGCTCTCAAGATGTATACTGGAGGATATGCATTAGTGAATGTGATTCAGATTCAGATGGTTTTTATTCTTGAACTAAAAAACATCTGAATCTGAATCACATTCACTATTGCATAGCCTACACAGTATACATCTTGTTGAGAGCAAGCAGAGTTGAAGTCTGACACTGATGAAAACTGTAACATCTGCATCAGTTTGTAAAAGACAGCTACAGTCCTCTCTGATGTCTCCTGCTTCATATTTCTCTTTATTATGGAATCAGTTTATTCTTCAAAGCTCTTAGTGAGAAAACATTTTCACATTTTATAGAAGTTAGACCTGTTGTTCAGTAAATAAGACACTATTTGAAACATATTTCACTGGATTTATAACAAAATATGGTTAAATCTCGACCTGAAAAATAACTAAAGCTACCAGCTAAATGTACTAAAGTAAAAGTACAATATTTGCCTTTAAAATGTAATGGAGTAGAAGTATAAAGTTTCATGTCTGGATATACTCAAGTACACTACAAGTACTATAAAAGTGTAGTTAAGTACAGTATTTGAGTAAATGTACTTAGTAAGCCTCCATTCCACCAATAATTTATAGTACTAATACCACACAATTACTCCACACAAGTAAAAGTACTGCAGTCAAAACTTAATGAAGCAAAAGTATCAGTATTTTTATTGTCAATTGCATGTTACAAAGTAAAGAACAAACATTTGCTATAAGATGACTGAATTTACATACATACATAAACAATACAATATCGGAAAAAATAAAATAAAAGGTGGGTCTGATGAGGGGTTGGAATAAATTTGAAAAGATAAAGTAATCTTAATATTTTGTCAATTTACAATTATAGAGTTTTAGGTTTCCGATGATATTTAAATACATTTTTAGATCAGTATTTTAAAGGAGGGCAATGTTTTTTTTCTAAATATTTTTTGGGATTTAATATTTTGCTGGTATATTAATAAAGTTACTTATAGAACTTTCATTATTTGTGAAATTCATTGATGGAAACAGTATTCAGATCGCTTGCTTAAGTAAAAGTACAAATACCACACTGTGAAATTACTCCACTACAGGTCATGTTGTATCTCGCCCTGAAAAGTAACTAAAGCTGTCAGCTAAATGTAGTGGAGTAAAAAGTAAAATATTTGCCTCAAAATCTAGTGAAGTAGAAGTATAAAGTTACATAAAATAGAAATATTTAACAACAAGTACCTCAAATTTGTACTTAAGGACATTACATGAGTAAACATACTTATTTACATTTCACCACTGCATGTAGAGGAAAAAAAAAATCTAAATTCAAATGAAAACTTTTTTTCATCTTAAATTCTTCATAATCGAGAAAAACTTGATCTTATGGGGAAAGTATTTTTTTTATCTCAGCCACCAGAGTGTGTTTTCTTTATTTCATAATAGCACGTCCCCTAGAGGTTTAAACATGGCCGAACAGTGGAAACAGCTTCATGGCTACTATGAAGTTCACGTTCTTAATTGTTGAAGTTAAATCAATGTTGACTAGTGAATTGTTGGTGACGTGGCTAAACTACCGCGGCGAGACCGAGAACACAGGATATCACTTGTCTGGTCTGCTGACAGCAGGTTTTTCTGCTTGTTTCTGTCATTTTATCAACAACACTTTGTTGTTCATATTGTGTTCATGGGAAAAATGAGTTTTATCCCTGGGACGCATGGACAGAGAGTTTACTGCCTCCTTTGCAGTGTTAATGCATTAATGACGCAGGATGCATACCGAGCAAAATCTCTGCATGAGAGTCTGGAACATCTACAAGGTCTCATCTGAACCTGCAGACACTCAGAGCCTCCTCACAGAAAGAAACTAAGAGGCTAAGGCACATATCATACTTCATGCTTCATGCATGGGCTTACTTTAGTGTCTTTATTATGCAGCCAAACAGAACGGCTTTGATTGCAAAACTCTCAACACGGAAATAAAAATATTTATTGGAAAGTAAAATATATTTGTGATAATGATGTATTGATGTTATTCGAAGAAGAAAAAAAATAGTTTGCAAATCCAAAAGTTTGGTTTGCTTTGGAATCCAAAAGTTTAAACAACAAGCACAAATTTTAGATTTACAAACAAAACTTTTAGATTTGCTCACACTTCGATCACAGATAGATAGTTTAACTCTTAAAATATTTTTAATGATTTAAGTGTGGAACGTTTTGCAATCAAACCTATAATCATTATATTAATAATAGTAACCCCACATTAGTGTATTCTGGCAGCTGATCTTTTGAGTTTCTGTCCACAGGAGAGACTCTCAGACCTGCAGAGGACACAGAGACACAGAGGAACCATATGTACAGAACTTAAACCCAGGATAAAGAGGTTCAGTGAATGTGGTGTTGAAGGTGTGGAGGTGGATCAGTGTGTCAGAGGAGACTCTGTAGAAGGACAGAGTGCCAGCAGGACAGTCCACATACACTGCTACTCTACCAGAGGAGGAGGAGGAGGAGGAGGAGGAGAGCAATGTTTTTCTATTATTGTGGTAGACAGAGTAACCATCATTGGAACAGCTCAGGCACCAAGACTTATCATTCCTTCCAAACTCACAGTTATTACTGTCTCCTCTCCTCCTGATTCCTCTGTAACTCACTGATATATAAACCTCTCCTCTCCACTCTACCTCCCAGTAACAGCGACCAGTCAGACCAGTTCTACACAGCAGCTGAGGCCAGTAGTCAAATCTGTCTGGATGATCAGGATATGACTGATCCTCTCTCACACATGTCACCTTCCTGTTGTTGTCAGACAGTTTGAGTCTTCTGTTTACTGTGTTTGTGTCCAGTTCCAGTTCACAGACATCTGATGGAGAGAACAAGACACAAAACAGCTGCAGGTTATCATTTGCTGATTTATTTGACCATCAAATATCAAACTGTCCACTGCTACAGAAAACCTTCACTACAGTCTGGATTTTTAAATGAATATCAGAGGGCTGTGGCTCCACCAACTGGCTTTAAGGTGCTTTTCATTGACCAGTGGCCAGAAGCAAAAAACTCAACACACAAATATGCAAAGACATTGTTTTTTTTTGTGCATATGTGTCGTACATCTGGTTCCAGTCAGGGAGAAACGGTAAGGTAAATCTACCTAAACTCACTTCATTCAACTTCTCAACATCTTTTCACATTTATTATGCTGTTTTGTTTATGACTTGTAGGTTTTTGAACACTGATTTATTAAAAATATCCAGAGAAGAAATGTGAAGGAACACAACAACTTTTATCTGTCAAACTTGTGAAGTTTACGAGTAGCACCTGAAAGCAACAAAACTCTTGTATAAAATCAGTGAGAGTCGAAAGAAGAAAGAAAGTCAGCTTTCTGTTGGCTCCTCTCTTAATGAAATGTATTAATTTTAGTTTTGTTGTCGTCCAACTACAGTCAAGAAAAAGTCTAAATGTACTGTAACGTGCAGCTGAGTTCTGATGAATTAGGCTGAAACACACTCACACTTCCTCAGACCAGGTCTCAACCACTGCAGACCACAATGGTCCATCCTGCAGGAAGAGACACAGTCACAATCAACTTCATATCACCATGAAACATGAACCAGAGACACAATGAGACCTGCTGTTTAAAAACAGTTTAATTCTAACCTGAGAGTTTCCAGTCTGCAGTGTGGACTCTTCAGTCCAGCAGAAATACTCTTCACTCCTGAATCCTGCAGGTCGTTGTTACTCAGGTCCAGGTGTCTCAGACTAGAGGACTGGGAGCTGAGGACTGAGGACAGAGCTTCACAGCTTCTCTCTGACAGGTTACAGCCACTCAGCCTGGAGAGGAATCAGGAAAACATGAGAGAACAAATATAGACAATGGAAACTACATTTAATCTGGACAGTGATGTGAGCACCTACAGAGCTTTGTTGGAGGCTTTGACCACTGGCAGCAGCCTCAGAAGAGCCTCCTCTGAAGCAGAGTATTTCTTCAGGTCAAACACATTCAGATCTGTTTCTGATGACAGTAAGATGAAGACCAGAGCTGACCACTGAGCAGGAGACAGTTTATCTGTGGAGAGACTTCCTGATCTCAGGGACTGTTGAATCTCCTCCACTAGACAATGATCATTCAGTTCATTCAGACAGTGGAACAGGTTGATGCTTCTCTCTGGAGACAGATCCTCACTGATCTTCTTCTTGATGTATTCGACTGTTTTCTGATTGGTCTCTGAGCTACTTCCTGTCTGTGTCAGCAGACCTCTGAGGAGAGTCTGATTGGTCTGCAAAGAAAGACCCAGGAGGAAGCGGAGGAACAAGTCCAGATGTCCATTTGGACTCTGTAAGGCCTTGTCCACAGCACTCTGGTAGAGACGTGTTGGTTCAGGTTTGTTCCTCAGTCTGGTCCATCGCCTGGAGGTTGATTGTTCTTCTTCCATCAGATTGTCTCCAGACTTGATGAAGGTCAGAAGGACATGAAGAGCAGCCAGAAACTCCTGAACACTCAGATGGACGAAGCAGAACACCCTGTCCTGGTACAGTCCTCTCTCCTCTCTAAAGACCTGTGTGAACACTCCTGAGTACACTGAGGCTGCTCTGATATCGAAGCCACACTTTGTCAGGTCTGAGTCATAGAATATCAGGTTTCCTTTCTGCAGCTGATCAAAAGCCAGTTTTCCCAGAGACTCTATCATCTTCCTGTTCTCTGGACTCCAGTGTGGATCTGTCTCAGCTCTTTCATCATACTTGATGTTCTTCACTTTGGACTGAACCACCAGGAAGTGGATGTACATCTCAGTCAGGGTCTTGGGCAGCTCTCCTCCCTCTCTGGTTTTCAACAGGTCCAGAACTGTAGCAGAGATCCAGCAGAAGACTGGGATGTGGCACATGATGTGGAGGCTTCGTGATGTCTTGATGTGGGAGATGATTCTGCCGGCCTGCTTCTTATTTCTGATTCTCTTCCTGAAGTACTCCTCCTTCTGGGGGTCAGTGAACCCTCTGACCTCTGTCACCATGTCAACACAGTCAGCAGGGATCTGATTGGCTGCTGCAGGTCTTGTGGTTATCCAGAGGCGAGCAGAGGGAAGCATATTCCCCCTGATGAGGTTTGTCAGCAGCACATCCACTGAGGTGGACTCTGTGACATCAGTCAGGATCTCAGTGTTGTGGAAGTCCAGAGGAAGTCGACACTCGTCCAGACCATCAAAGATGAACACAACGTGGAACTTCTCAAACCTGCAGATTCCTGCTTCTTTGGTTTCAGGAAAGAAGTGATGAACAAGTTCCACCAAGCTGAACTTTTTCTCTTTCAGTACATTCAGCTCTCTGAAAGTGAATGGAAATGTGAACATTATGTCCTTGTTGGTTTTGTCTTCAGCCCAGTCCAGAGTGAACTTCTGTGTTAAGACTGTTTTCCCAATGCCAGCCACTCCCTTTGTCAGCACTGTTCTGATTGGTTCATCTCTTCCAGGTGAGGCTTTAAAGATGTCTTCTTGTCTGATTGTTGTTTCTGGTCTGTCTGGTTTCCTGGATGCTGTTTCAATCTGTCTGACTTCATGTTGATCATTGACCCCTGCAGTCCCTCCCTCTGTGATGTAGAGCTCTGTGTAGATCTGATTCAGAAGGGTTGGGTTTCCTGCTTTAGAGATCCCCTCAAACACACACTGGAACTTCTTCTTCAAGTTGCATTTAAGTTTACGTGGGCACACTGCAGCACGAGTTCCTGAATGAACAAACAACAAATTAAATCAGTGAGTGCATCCTTTAATGTAACATGTAAGTGTGACTGTAGAGTTTTTGCTCCTCCATCAGTTTTATTCAGCTCATCAGTTGAGGACAAACAGCTTCTGATCTGATGCAGATGTGTGCAGCATATTTACAGCAGTGATTGGAAATTGGTAAACTTTGCCCATGTTGCCTCCATTTCATCTTCCATCATGATAAATTGTAGAGAAATCCACTTACTGCTCTGCAGACAGTCAGCCAACTCCTCCTGCATCATTTTTCTCAGGAAATCGAGTGTGATCTTCAGAAACTCCTCTCTGCTTCTCCTCGTCTGCTTCTTATTCTCACCCTCCAACACCTCCTCATTCTCCCACTGGTCCTCTAAGCATTCTGGGTCAACTGAACTCAGAACCTTCTGGATCTTCTTCAGCTCGTTCTTCACAAAAGTGATGATGTTCTCCTCTAGCAGCTGGAACAGAATATTATATGAATGAAACAATCAAACTAAAATCAGAGAAGCAAACATCAGCTCCATGTTGGAAAGACTAACAGTCCACTGGTCTAAACAGTGCAGCATGGAGATGATTATGAACAGAATAGATGTAAAAGTTTAAAACATGTACAGACCACAAATATGGAGTCCAGGTGTGTTTGATGCTGCTGGGCAGAGGGACCACCGGGAACCTCTGAGCTCTCCTGGTCCACTCTGTGGAGGAATCATGAACAATCAGCTCACATTATGTCTGTCCACACAGAGACACACAAGGTAAAGATCAATGACTAAATGTTTGAAGGTGAACAGTTAATCTGACGACTCCCTGTAGTGATAAAGGTTTACTCGTCCTGCTGATCACACTGAGAATCAACAGCTCAGTCTGCAGCTTTTTGTAGCTTTCAGCTCACTGTTTTCTTCACCAGTCAGTTTGATTTAGTCCCAACATCTCTCACCAACCCTCCATATAACTCTCACTCCCTCACTGTACACTGCTGGAGGGCCCTGTTTTCATTATCAGTTTGAAATCACCTTTGATCAACAGAGTGGTGTTCATCTTTGAAGAATATAGGTAGATACATAGATCGGTCATTCTTCATGGATACACAGCTGGGTTCAGGTTCTTCCAGCTTCCTCCTGATAGAAAAAAAGATGAATTCTGCACTGAACCCACAACAAACATCATGCTTTGCTTGATTAATGATCAATATTCTATTTAGACATGTTTCAGTGTTTATTTTAACCCTTTTGGTCGGCTGTCTGAACTTTTTGCCGACTACTTCCTCTAAGAGGTTGTAGTGGGCTCAGTTTTGAAGCTACTCGTCCTGCTGATTCAACTGAGGATCAACAGCTCAGTCTGCAGCTTTTTGTAGCTTTCAGCTCACTGTTTTCTTCACCAGTCAGTTTGGTTTAGTCCCAACAGCTCTCACCAACCCTCCATATAACTCTCCCTCCCTCACTGTACACTGCTGAAGCTCCCTGTTTTCATTATCAGTTTGAAATCACCTTTGATCAACAGAGTGGCGTTCATATTTGAAGAATATAGGTAGATACATAGATCGGTCACTCTTCATGGATACACAGCTGGGTTCAGGTTTTTCCAGCTTGCTCCTGATAGAAACACAAGATAAATTCTACACTGAACCCACAAGACATTTGTAACATTTTCTATGATTCATGATAATCATTTAATTTTGACACTCCTCAGTGTATAGTTTAAAACTGTATTCAATGCAGTGTGCCGTAGGAATTTGACCACAATAGTTGATAGTAATGTGGTCCAATAAGTAGATGTATACGTATCAAAACACATTCAGTAGTTTGCGTCAGAGGTGTGTTTGGGGGGATTAAGTGATCCAGCTCTGTAGCACCTTCGCAGGTAGAAACAGAATCGTAAAATTGTCAAGACTGCTGAAGGCCGGATCGATGTGAACCGGCAGAGCCAGTAAGATGTAAAATACGTAACGTATCAACAGAAACACACCCCTCACTTGATTCCAATATTCATGGAATCTGTATCAATATCCTAAGATGAAAAGCCAGCACAGCTTTATACTAGCCTGGGTATACCCAGACTGCCTTGCACGCTCGAATTTAATTTCGAACTGCGGCGGAGTCTGGAAACCAGGAAGGATTCTTAGCCCTGTTTTAGGGATCCAATCACAGAACGGGGAGGGACGGCAAGACGATGACGCGTACTACTCGGCACTTGGAAGCTTGTAGTTTTCCGGATCCAACAGGGCTGCTGCAGACGCGAAACTCTCTTTAGCTGTAGACGGTGTTTTAAATAGCTTAGAGCGAAAGTTGGTCACAACAAACATCCATCTCTGTTGCTCTACTACGTCATCTGGTATAACTGATCTGATTGGCTAAGAGCTACCTACAGACGCTTTTGATAGACATTCTAAGCGTCCAATAAACGCCTCTGGAGGATCGTAAACCACCCTCACCACACCACAACCACACACCTCCTCTACAGAAAAATACATTGCTCGTTGCCAGACTAGCCCTCATTTGAGAATAGTCTTGTGTTAGCCAGGCTAGCTTTGTACAGCAATATAGAGTGAATTTTGCGGAAACAAAGTCTGAAAGGAGCTGGTGAGTGTGAATAATGATGGTGGTGATTGGATTGCTGAGCTCTGACATGGAGAAGAGTCCTGGACAGTTAGAGATCCTCATCTCACCTCCTAGCTTTGGTCTGGCTGTCATGTTCCTCACACAGAGTGGTTTCAGAGGGAGGGTCTCCCTCCTCTCTGTCCTCACACTGATCCATAGCAGAGTCCACACCTGCAGGGAGAGATTCACTCTGTCACTGCAACAACACGAGAGGTGAAGACACATGAGCCTGTCTGCATCAAAGAAGCTCGGGTGAAACAGGTGACCAGCTCTTCTTTTCTGTTAAACTCTGATATTTAGTTTCCTGAACACAAACTCAACATTAAAGTGTGAGTTCATTATTCAAGACTTTAGCAGCAGCAACTGTTTCCTTTCTTTGTTTTTTTCTGAGAGGGCCACGGGGGCTACTGCCTGTGTGTGTACACTATGATGAGATTCTTCAGAGATTTCAAACAATTAATACTAGTAATGTTATAATACTACATAATATACAAGGAGCACACCTACAACAAGCATTCCTTTTCAAGTATTTATTTATACAGCAACCTATGACCTTTAACCTCAAAATGTGTGTGTGTGTGTGAAACATTTGTATCTGGAGGAGTGTGCGCGCTTACGCGCGCGTGTGTGTGTGTGTGTGTGTGTGTGTGTGTGTGTGTGTGTGTGTGTGTGCATGCGTGCGTGTATCTTTAACTGTTATTACATTAAATGACCAGTGTGTGTGTGTGTGTGCGTGCGTGTATCTTTAACTGTTATTACATTAAATGACCAGTGTGTGTGTGCGTGCGTGTATCTTTAACTGTTATTACATTAAATGACCAGTGTGTGTGTGTGTGCGTGTGTGTATCTGTAACTGTTATTACATTAAATGACCTGTGTGTGTGCGTGCGTGTATCTTTAACTGTTATTACATTAAATGACCAGTGTGTGTGTGTGCGTGCGTGTATCTTTAACTGTTATTACATTTAATGACCAGTGTGTGTGTGCGTGCGTGTATCTTTAACTGTTATTACATTAAATGACCAGTGTGTGTGTGTGCGTGCGTGTATCTGTAACTGTTATTACATTAAATGACCTGTGTGTGTGCGTGCGTGTATCTTTAACTGTTATAACATTAAATGACCAGTGTGTGTGTGCGTGCGTGTATCTTTAACTGTTATTACATTAAATGACCAGTGTGTGTGTGCGTGCGTGTATCTTTAACTGTTATTACATTAAATGACCAGTGTGTGTGTGTGCGTGCGTGTATCTTTAACTGTTATTACATTAAATGACCAGTGTGTGTGTGCGTGCGTGTATCTTTAACTGTTATTACATTAAATGACCAGTGTGTGTGTGTGTGTGTGTGTGTGTGTGTGTGCGTTCGTGTATCTGTAACTGTTATTACATTAAATGACCTGTGTGTGTGCGTGCGTGTATCTTTAACTGTTATAACATAAAATGACCAGTGTGTGTGTGCGTGCGTGTATCTTTAACTGTTATTACATTAAATGACCAGTGTGTGTGTGCGTGCGTGTATCTTTAACTGTTATTACATTAAATGACCAGTGTGTGTGTGCGTGCATGTATCTGTAACTGTAACTGTAATCACATCAAAGCATCAAAGCGTTGGGGTCGACCAATCAGAGCAGAGCAATCAACGGAATTAACAGCTGTGGAATCTTCTGGCACAGTGACAGCAGCCAGAGGTGGGCAGAGTGGAATTGTCGAACAGAAAGCATTTTTGGCAAAACCATAATACCTATCATTGATCTGACTTCACTTTGAGCGTCCTGAGTTCTTCCTGAACGTCTACATGTGGGTTTTTTTTTAAGAAAAATGAAAATATAGCTTTGTTAGAGTGATCTAAAAAAAACTGTTACATCTCCCTTTTTCCAAAATCTTCCTGCGTTTTTAATATGGCAGCCAATGAGGCTGTAGGTGCGTGTTGGTGGCGCATCTGTGCGTCCTACGCCCAAACTATAACTCTGACAGCTTTACCAGAGGATTGTGAGTGAGAAGACACATTTTCCTAGAGTGGAATTTGCGGCCTGGAGCGCAGTTTTCAAATTTATTTTTTGACAATTTTTTCTCTCCCTCTACACTCTGGCGATGATGTCACACACTGTGACACGAACATTTCGTGCAATACACACCCATTATAATCTCAGAATTTCTCCAAAAATGATCATGGTCATTGAACACGGATTGATAAAAAACTATATGACCTATTGAAACGTGGATTAATACACCGATACACAAGACTTGTGTCTACTGTTTAAAGTTTAAATGGAGTCTCTAGGTGAAATTATGCCGGAGAAGTAGACGTTTAAAAATCTCCAATTATTGTTCTTTTTCGCTCATTTTTTTTCGGCCGTCCCATTCATTTCAATGCAAAATTTTGGGCAACTCTTCAAGTTGTAGGACTAGTAGCGGGACGAAATTGCGTCCGGAAGAGGAAGAAGAAGAAATCCACAGTATAACAGTAAGGCCACGGGGCTTTGCCCCGAGCACTGGTCCCTACAGCTATTGCTGTATGGGACCAGTGCTCGGTGTGATTGCCCCGTGGCCCTAATAACATTATTGTGGGTCATAAGTGCACAACTAGGTTACAGGTAGCTGAACCTGCTTCAACCAGATAAGAAGTTGCTAGCAGCTATCTCAGCTAGCCAACAACCAGTTTATAACTAGTTTAACTCGATTATAACTCGATTATAATTAATTACTAATTATTCTTAATTACCCTACAAACAGTTTACACATAGCTTAGATTATAACTAGCTAGGAACTATTTTACAGGCAGCTCATAACCTACAACTAATTTATAATAAACTTAACTTGCTTACAACTAGCTCACAATGGGCCTACATATAGCTAAACTTGATTATAACTCGCAAAAAACCATCTGAACTAGCCAACAACGAGCTCAACTAGATTATAACGAGCAAAAACTGGCTGAACTAGCCTACAACTATCGTACAGCTATACTCAACTAGATTATAACTGGCTAAAAAAAATGGCTCAACTAGCCTACAACAAGCTTACATGATCTATCATGGAAAAAAATACTGAAAAAGAGCTGTTTTGTATTCAGTACAATGTTATGGTTTATTGTAATTTACTAAGCATTAATTAATATTATTAATAATAACTAACATTATTATTTTCATTTAATTAAACTGTATTACAGTTTAATGTCAATATTGTTGATAACCAAACGTAATGATGATTAGCTGAACATTGATTCATTTTTCATGAGTCGACATTGTTATTGTTCATAACTGAACATTATTGATGAAAGATGGAATGTTTTATTATTTTATGCTGAACTAAATGTTAATATTATTTTTAACCAAATAATAATAATAATAATAATAATACATTTTATTTGTAATGCACTTTACATTAAAATCAAAGTGCTACAGGTTAAAAGCATAACAGTCTAATAATAAAAAGGATGAAAAAGGATAAAACAGCTAAAAACGGGGGGAAAGTATACATATATATTCATACATTCACAAGCTAAAAACCATCTGGACGGGAGGAACCAAAAGTTTTGCTAAAAAGGTTTGAGTCCTTTTTTAAAAGTGTCTATGGACTATGGTGCCCTCAGGGTGTAAGGAAGGGCGTTCCACAGCCGTGGGTAAGCCGTCTGGGTCTGTGGAGGCGGTTTGAGTGGGTGGAGCGGAGGGAGCGTGTTGTGTTTTTTTTGTCTTTGAGATATGAATGGCTGAACATTATTATTGTTGATAACCTAATGTTATTTTTATTTATCTAAGTTACCAATTATTGTTAATAATAGCACATTATTATTGTTGTTAATGGCTCAACATTATTATTTTTAATAGAGTTTTCAGTTTGCTGGTTTGAAACCCTATAAATAAAAATAATAAAAATAATAATCTTGACCCAAATATAAGTGTAATATATTTTATATTTTAAAATATGTATCCTATTAAAACATTTCATACACTTTTGTATTTTATTGATAATTAAATATATTTTACATGAAATGACGTACATACGCCAACCATAATGTTATATGTTGTCTATTTATCAGATAATAAAAATATCTTTCTATTATAATTTTACTTTAGATTTACTGTTATGACTGAATCATTTTATTTATAGCTCTAATGTATTATAGTAGATGGCATCTTATTACTTCTGCGTAACTAGTCTGCGTGCTGAAACACCTGAATTTGTTCTCTGATCAATAAAGTTTTATTTAATGTTAAAAAGAGAGGATTTACTGCAGCACTTTGAACTGCATGGACCTCATGAACTGATAAATTATTGATTTTTCATCTGAAATACATTCATCAATAATTGACAGTACAAAATAACACATATCCTACATGAAGCATTTCAGTAGTTTCACAGTTTCTTGTACTTTGAGTATTTCCATCTTGTGTTCCTTTCTCCTTTTACTGCACTACATTTATCTGACTGTTACAGTTTCTCTACAGATGAAGATTTTACAGAAAAAACAAAGAGTTTATAAAATCTGATGTGTTGTTGAAGTTCAAGCTGCCATATATATAAAGTTACAAACAAGCAACAACTTTAATAGGTTTAAGTGTTTAAACTTTGAAACACTGTTGAACAGAAATCATTGTGCTTCTGTTGTTGGAGCAGCTGGTGATCCTGAACATGGAGGCTAACTGTTAGCACAGAGCTGAGCTCTTCTTATTACAAACTGCAGCTTTACACACACAAACACCTGAATTTCTGATTTTCACAGTTTGATTAAACTAACATGAGATCAGAGATCAGCTGAGAATCATTCAACAAGTGTCACTTACCAAA